>NC_060145.1:168548562-168876585 GCF_021461385.2 Schistocerca piceifrons
AGAACATCTCGGTCAGTCAAGCGGTTGGCTGCCGTTCGTTGGCCAAGTGTGTGCGCGTCTTCATGTAACGCTCCGCTTCTCTTTGGAACTTGTCTGTCTCTGTACATGCTGCAGGTAGAGTGTAACGCAAAATACTGGATAGCAGAGCTCCCCAGGTAGAACGTAACGTAAAATACTGCATAGAACAGCTCTCAGCGGCGGCCGGCTTCATTACTGCACAGAGCTAAACGCGAACCTGTTGCACGTTATCACGTTTCTACGGAAAGCGATACGCCGCTATTCGGAGCGCTGAGCGGGCCGCCGCGGCTGGCCGGCGGCAGCGCGCGCGCCCGCGCCACTGTGCGTGGCGGCCGGCTCGCGCGGCGGCGAGGCGCGGGTCGCACGGCGCAGGATCGGCGGGCGCGCAGCCGGCGGCGGCGGCCGGCGCGGCGGTTGGCGGGCGGCGCGCAGTCGGCGGCCGGTCGCCCGCGCTGCGGCAGCCGCGCCGGCCGCGCCGGCCACGTGGGAGCCGCGCCTCGCCCGCCGCCGCGACACGTGGTCTGCACGTAGCGCCGACGCTCGCAGCGGAAGCCGTAAGTCACTGTCCGGCTGCGCGAAACGCCGGCCGAAAGCTAACGACTCAATTGGCGAACAGCTCTGTACAGCACTAATTTATGACTAACCGTTACTGTTAGAATGAGGCTCTCTCGGCTGCAAAAGCGTTCTCCTTGTTCATTTAAAAATTCTCGAGTGCCAAACGTTCGGAATAAAATCAGTTACCTTAAACAGTTCATGTATTATATATTTTATTGTTGTCGAGGTACTATAATTCGTAATGTAGTGATGACCCCGCAGTCGGTGTTAATGGCATGCTATATTTACATTACCAATATCTTTGTGTTGTAACTACTGTTCCAAGCAGATAAGCTAAGCAAATTTGATGTGCGGTCATTTTCCGCAGCAAGCATATAAATACTCCTTTTATATATTCAAGCGTCTTGTTTTTCTGACCCAAATATATTTCAGAAAGAAAAATATTTAGATATGTACAGTGAATATGTTATGGAATGTCCTTGTAATCCTTATAAGCTTTCTCAGTAACTCCTTACGTTTATCGTTACTAAACACATAATTTTGGATGCTAGCCAGCAGTTTTGTTGACATGTACATTTAGATAATGCTCGTCTGTTAATTACGCTGAACAACAACAAATATTACCAGAATATTGCTCAGCTGTTCTAATCAGAAATTTTACATTCATGCTCGTTCATTACAGAACGATCAATTTGCTGTTACAGCCGTAAATTTTCTAAGCAGGCTTACATATTACTTTTTCGCTGTAAAGTCTATCAATAACATTTTCGTTCAGGATTGTTTCGGAATGCATGTAAATATTCGTTTTATGTATTCAGGAGTCCTGTTTCTCTGACGTATCTCATCTGTGATGTGTATAAATTGCAGAAAGAAAATATGTTTAAATGTGGAAAATGCATATAAGTTATCCATTATTTCTGTAACAATACTTATAAACATTGTGAATAATTCCTTGTATTCATTATTACCATATATACATCTTTTTGCGTTGTAGCCAGAAGTTTCATTGATGTGTACATTTAAATAATGCCCGTCTGCCAACTATTCTGTGTAAAAATTACTGTTATCAAAAAAATTTTAGCAACTGTAAACAGAAATGTTTATGCATGGTTGTGTATTAGGAAACGATCAGTTTGCTATTTAGCTCTAAATTTTCTATGCAAGCTTGCGTACTCATTTTTCCGCACAAAGTCTATTTTCTTCAACAGTTTCGATTGCCACTGCACTCAGGATTCTGTAGGAATGTGCATGTACTAAAATTTTCAATTACCATCGGCTATTATTGAACACTTCTTTTGCTGTGGCATTCCAGGAATTGTGTTACGTATTTATATTTTTCAGATTCATTGTCTGACGAGAATGCCATAATTTAAATTGGAAGATCATTTTAAAAAATGTAAAGGTTAAACAACACCTTGAACAAGATGGTATATTTCTGTTTGTTTTTTGTTTTTGACGCTCTAACCTCAAATCTGGACATATACAAGTTAAATCAAACAGAATTATTAAACAATTATATATCGTTTTAAGCTCGAAACATTCATTATTACATGTCTCATCTTCTCGATTCAGCAGACTAAAAAGTAATTGCTACCTGTCCGGTTGACAGTACAGCTAACCATAATTCATGTAAAAACTAAAACTCTACTGGCTGGTTACCTGTCAAGTAAACTCCACCTATCAGATTACTGAAAATTTGTAATGCTACGACAAGTATGCGAATTACGAATACCTACGAATAGGAGCAATCTCTCACGTTCTCTGCAACAAAGATGTCACCTCCATTACTTTCGTTTACAAACAAAGTTATTTGCACCTCTCACTCGATCGTATCGACCGTACTTATCGTCACAAAAATCAGTTTGTTGTTAACTCAGTCACTGTGTCATCATCCGTTCTTTCGCTGTAGAACTGCGAAAATACTGCTTCGCTAAATATACACACTATCTGCGTAAATCTAATGATATCAATATCTGTATCAGGATGTATGATACACATAAAGCGGGATTCATGTTGCGCACGGCTAAGAAATAACTAACCGCAATTGAGAATCTTTCCACTCTGTTTCTAACTTACGAATAGAGGGAATAACAAAGAAAAATGAAAACTAATTTTTAATGTCTGTCTACACTATGACGTTATTGATATTTCTCCCGTGACATCACCCACAAACGCAATCGTAGGAATACATTACTGGAACATCAACACACTAGTAACAGGTAATTACATACAAATTACTTAAACAGACGAAAGGATCCCATATTTTCTGACTACACGGTTAGCAATCAGTTCATGGCGTCAGTTACAACTTTCTTATATGAGTCTCTAGGAGTCTCTTTATTGAGTGATTTTTGGCGGAATAATTATATAAATTAATCGTGGAAAAGTCAGGTGACTGACAGATCTACTGGAAGAATCCTATGTAAGTGTAATTAAAGCCCCAGAGAGGCCACTTACAGCTGCCTTTTTCGACCAATTCTTAATTATTGTTCGTCGGTCTAGCATCATTACCAATTTGGATTAACGGAAAAAATAAAAATGGTTCAAAGTATAACCCAACTATTCTACACGAGATTTTTCAATGAGCGTAAGAACGTCACAGAAGATTATATAATCACAGAGAGGCTTACCGCATTTTTCCGGGGTTCACGTTCCATAACGAATCTACGGACATACTGTTTCCTCTACACGCCTTTAAAATCAGGTAAATTCTGGCGCATACAGCGGGATGGCTCTGAGTATTATGGGACTTAACATCTGAGGTCATCAGTCCCCTAGGACTTAGAACTACTTAAACCTAACTAACCTAATGACATCACATACATCCATGCCCGAGGCAGGATTCAAACCTACGACCGTAGCGGTCGCGCGGTTCCAGACTGAGGCGCCTAGAACCGCTCGGCCACAACAGCCGGCTACAGTGGGATGTTGACGCTTTTTCTTCCCTGACATCATTCACGAATGGAATGGGAAAGGTGTGTGTGTGTGTGTGTGTGTGTGTGTGTGTGTGTGTGTGTGTGTGTGTGGAGAAATGATGCTGGTACAAATTATTTCCATGAACTTCCTAGGAAAACCACTGGCAATCAGTTTATCCCGGCATGGGTTCCAATCTTCAAATCGAGACTAGAACAGATGGCTTCATTAACAATGCAAAGCTGTTTCCAATAAAAGTTAAAAAAGTCATTGGCTTTCCGATGTTGTTCAGATGATACAGTACTGCAAATTAAATATGGTTGACAAATATTAGTAACACCGATACTATAATCAAATGAAACCACAAACATTTGATATCTATCGGCGGCCGATCGGTATTAATTGTAGCATCAGATACATGATGATCTGCAAAGATGAGTCCGTTCTTACTGCGTTTCGGGACAGACTTTCAATTTTGTCAGGTTTCTGTTCTCTCTTTGTTTTAGGCGGCTGTACTTGATAACAGTTGACTGTGTTTCACGTTTTATCAAAAAAATGGCTCTGAGCACTATGGGACTCAACTGCTGAGGTCGTTAGTCCCCTAGAACTTAGAACTAGTTAAACCTAACTAACCTAAGGACATCACAAACATTCATGCCCGAGGCAGGATTCGAACCTGGGACCGTAGCGGTCTTGCAGTTCCAGACTGCAGCGCCTTTAACCGCACGGCCACTTCGGCCGGCTCACGTTTTATCCACTGGCGTCAATTCTGTGGTTTATTATTGTTTTTTTTTCATCTTTTATTGTACTTCATACAGTTTATAAGTAATGGTTCTTTCAGAGACAGTTCCTTTTCCATACGCCTAATTTTCTCATCTTCTTTTCTTTCTGACATGTGCCAACTGTAAGATTTGCATTTTTTTCTTTCGTGATTTCAGTCTGACAATGGGTGAGTGCACAAAACCTACTATTTTCTTCTTTTCATTCTCAGTTAGTCGGTGTATATGTGCTGATATTTTTCTTTTAAAAAAAAAATTCCTTTCCAGCTGATTTGCAATTTGAGCCATGTAACAAGTTCTGTATGTATTATATGTTACTGTTCCTTGTATTTTGAAGAGTTTTATTTTGATCAATATGACGAAAAGACCGATAGATCTGTATTACTGCAGGATAACCTTTTATGATAGCTTCAACTGCCTATATATGTAGAATCTGTCGTTGTGAAATAAGATTTCAGCATATCCGTATTTCTCTACGGTCTTGTTTTATAGGCGCAGAGAAAAGTATTTTGAATAGTTATAGATTAATATTCACTCGGCAAGATTACGAGATTTTTTAAGTGCTGTGCTGAATGGCGGTAATAGAATTCAGTGCGGAAAGAAACAGTCATTGTAACTTTTGTCTTGTGAATAAGCAAGTACTATCACTGCTCTTCCTGTTTAAATCATTGTTTACCAGCGTGTATTGAGTGCTGGGTAGGTGTAATGAAGAGCTTATTCATTCAAGCGATGCTTTATGTTTGTTCATCCGCTCTACATTTGAAAGTCATTTTTAAAAGGAAGACAGCTGGGTACTTAACTGGTGGCAGCTGAAACAGGATGCGATAGGAGTGGAGAAGAACTGCACAAAGAGAAACATAAATCTGATATATTCCAGGCACTGAATTTAAGTCGGATCCACTGTAATCTTTTTTAAACAATTAACTTCCCACTTACTCATTGCACATAAGTAACGCCAGATCGAGCCTGTCAGCAGTGAACTGCTTTCGACCACCATGGTCTCGTAGCAACTGTCATATAGAACAGTCATGAACACAACTGTTACGATCAGCGTCAGTTTTAATAAAATTCTTGTTAGTGTATGAGCGCAACGTGGTGCATAATATTCCAACGTTTTTGATCGCTAGTGGGAGCAGCTTTCATCAGGGTGGTAATTTACCCCACTCACTGTACATAATTTACATACTAACATACTTACAAGGTGGTATCTCAGACAGATAGTTGTGCGTATCAGTGCCATCTGCATCAGTGACTAAAGATAGGACTATTTTGTATAATTGCGTGTGAAACACCCTGTGGAACATTACAAGAACAATGACCACAACGACAGGCTCAAACCCAACGCACCGAATAATGTTGCTAACCGACTGCTATTCGTTCTTCGTCATTTCATAGCAGTACTGAACATAACACACGTGCTGGTTGAACCCTACATTCCGCTAACAAGTAGCTACCAGCCGCTAATAATTCAAGTGCAGTCAGAGAGAAGGAACTAAATGGCACATCCACGTACAACACCGCTCGATGAAGGCAAATTTCATTCAAGTGCCATGAGACATGTTACTTTCAACCAATATTTCTACACCAAACATACACTTCGATTATTAACAGAACATTTAACTATTTTGAGTTCCATCTACGATTTTTACTGTTTGCTCGTCTCCCTCATATCTTCCCACTTGTGTTAAACTTTGCATCCCCGCATACAATGTTTGACCAATTTCTGTATTACCTCTTACAAATATTTTGCTTTATCTCTCCCTCCTCTTCAGGTCTACCCTTCTATTGCTTATTCCAGAATCTCCGTTACTGATAAGAGTTTTCGGTAGATTTCTCTCCAGTATTCCTTATTTAGTGGTGTACCTATCCACTCAATTTTAAATATCCAGTTATGGTATCACAGTTCTCATTTTGCTACTGTCTGCGTTTCAAAATACGACATAATCTAGACGAACAATTTCACAAATATCTTCCTCCATTTCTTGTTGACATCAGTTACCAATGGAGCTTGTGTTTCATCTGGCGTCTCTATTGCTTCAGCAAGATAGTATAAATCTGTTTAAGGGTCAACATTTTTCTTTCATTTCTGCAGCTGCGTTTCCTCATAATTTTAGCAATAAGAAAGCACTCTCATTATAAACTCTCGTTGCAGTACTCCTCGTCAGGTTGGTCTTAGGTATTTTTTTATCCATAACACATATTCAGCACTAAATAGGCTGCTCATTGCACAAAATCGTTCTCCTTTATTTCTTGATTACTTTCCAGCCAAAACGTCTTGTTAGTGTATGAATTTAATCAATGGTACTAGTTCTTCTGACTTTGTCTAAATATCATCTAAAATTTTCTTTCGTTCCATTTGTCGCTTATTTGACACAGAATGTTCTTGGTACTCACTCCTTAACTCCAGTCTTCCTATATTGAGCTTGTAGTTTTAGTACTTCCTGATACATTTTTGTCCCAGCATTGCGCTCTTGATCTTCCAGTCTTATTCTTTCCTCTTGGTTCTCGTACATGTCGTATATTACACTTCTTTCCCTGTAGCTTACCCCCCATTGTACTCAGAATTTCGAAAATCTTGCATCATTTGACATTCTCGAACGTGTCTTGATTTTTCTTTAATCTTGCTTGCATTATCAACCGCAAAGTCAGGATTGCCTCCCTGGTGCATTTACCTTTCCTAAAGCAAAACAGATCGTCGCCTAACACGTCCTCGACTTTCTTTTCCATTCTTCTATATATTATTCTTGTCAGCAACTTGGATGCATGAGCTGTTAAGATGATTGTGGGATAAATCTTGCACTTGTCAGCTCTTACCGTCTTCGGAATTGTGTGGATGATATTCTTCCGAAAGTCAGATGGTATGTCGCCAGACTCATACATTCTACACACCAACGTGAATAGTCATTTTCTTGCCACTTCTCCTAGTTACTTTAGAAATTCTGATGGCATGTTACCTAGTCCTTCTGCCTTGTTTGATCTTAAGTCCTCCAAAGTTCTTTTAAATTCTAATACTGAATCACCTATATCTTCGAAGTCGACTCCTGTTTCTTCTTCTATCACGTCAGACAAATCTTCTCTCTTGTAGAAGCCTTCAGTGTACTCTTCCCAACTATCCACCCTAGCCTCTTCATTTAACAGTGGGTGGAATTACATGGTATTAAATGATGTAATGATTTATCTAGGGTGGCCTTTCTTTTCTGGTGTGCTTAAGTATCGTCTTCTTTTTTCACCAGCCGTATCATCTTGTTGACGTATTGAGTTAATATTATTTCCATACACTGGTGGCTACTTTTCAGAGTTGCCGGTTGTTGAAGTGCTTTTTCTTCAGAAGCTCGCTTCTGGCCCAATCCTTGTGTTCCACAGTCTAAAGCAGAGTGATACGTCTACGAAGTAATACGTGAGGCTAGGCACCTAGAGCTACAACAAACAACTCACATAAAGTCTTTTTCCAATTAATAGCTGGATGATACAGCAACAAGTATAAATCTTTTGAAGAGATAAACAGTTGTCTGCAAAAGAGACTTTATTATTTTATACTTTGTCAGTAATGCATTTCGCCTTGTTTAAGGTATCTTCGGATTCCCTGGCACAACAGGTGTTAAACGCATATACAGCCGTCCATGTAAGTGTCTTAGCAGACAAACACCGTTGTCATTATTTTAAGGGCTTTGCTTGGTGCCCTGACATAAAGCAGTGTGACTTCCCAGGAAGTCACGCTTAAATTACATTAAAGACCTCAGCAGGCAGTTCCCGTTGCCGAATTTCGACAGACATCGCGCAGAGGTCTAGCACAAAATACAGCGCAGCTCAAAAGACACCAAAACCGCTATCAGGCCCACAGAGATGAATGACAAAAAGTTAACATGTAAGAAATGTCGTTGTCCATGTTCTGGCAGCGCAAATAATACTAGGCATTGAACTTAAATAGATGTATATGTTTTGGACTGTGTTATATACTCTGCAAGGGCACTGCGCGAAGTCTCTCTTAACACTCAACAATGGCAACTACTTACTGATGTCTTAAACGTATTTTAAACGTGGCTTCCGGTTAACTGGCATATGTTATAACAGTGCACCAGGCAATATTGACAACGGTTTTCAATTTTTGTAGTCCTGTCTTCCTCCTATGCATGTAATATTACGGTATACTGGTAATGGACCGTCTGACTACAACTGAATGAAACACAATTTTCATGATATACGCATTTCGCCTTTATTTTCTCCAAGGCATCTTCAGTGGCCTGGAATATGTACATATTTTTGCTATTTAGTTTACATTTTGGTCGACGTTCTTATAGATACATTGGCACGAAAATTGTGTTTCATTCAGTTGCAGTCAGACGGTCCGTAAAGTAAAAGTTATCAGTATACCGTAATACTGACAACGGTGTTTGCCTGCTAAGACTTTTGCATATACGGCTGCCTACGTGTTTTTAACAGCCGTTGTGCCACGAGAACAAAGTCTTTCATTACGACACTGTTGTATAAAACATTTTCGGACTTCTTTCCGTGTCAGTTCTGGGTAAAACCTCAAGCTTTCGACGGTTACCTCCATCGGCTTCGCCAGGAGTAACGAAGACAATGGCAGTAATCGCAGAAATCTTGAGGCTTTACTCTGAATTGAGGTGGCGTGGAGCCCGAAAATGCTATATGCATCTGTTTTACCAGCAAATCTGAAGATGCTTTAAACAAGGCGAAACGCTTTATTGGCAAAATGTAAAATAATAAAGCCTGTTTCGCAGCCAAGACTGTTTACCTCTTCACGTAAAATCCTCTTAAACGCACACATATTGGAAGAAATGACTGGCGTACCCTCTCGAAAATTCCTAGCACGTTGTGAATGATTTTCGCGCCCTCGCAGACGTAGCCAAACACATTCGCGTATAGGACAAGCTTACGAGCTCTCATCGTTGAGCTGTAGTCACTTCATGGACATAGCTCGTCAAAGGAACATTTGCAGTCTATTTCTATTCGCGAAAAATTGTTCGATTCGAAGGCCCCTAGCCCGCTCTGACTTTATCATCAAGTTATTTACCTTCTCCATCACGTATAAACGCCGGACGGGATCGCCTAGCGGTTCTAGGCGCTACAGTCTGGAACCGCACGACCTCTACGGTTGCAGGTTCGAATCCTGCCTCGGGCATGGATGTGTGTGATGTCCTTAGGTTACTTAGGTTTAAGTAGTTCTAAGTTCTAGGGGACTGATGACCTCAGAAGTTAAGTCCCATAGAGCTCAGAGCCATTTGAACCATTTGAACGTATAAACACCACAGACTAGCTCGCGATCTCTGCCGCATTGTGAGAGCGGCGCCTAGACACCGCCGCGGCGGTCGAGCGACGGCAGCACGGGCCAGGACCAGGTGCGCGATAGCATCGGGTTCCGGTCAGCGCTCGTTAAGGCGGGGGCAGCGACACGGCGCGAGTCCATTTTCTGTGTCATTACGCCTCGCGCCACTTAACGAGTGCCCTAAATTAGGGGCGCCACCGCGCGGACTGATTAAGATCGCCTACAAAGCGCCGTTGCGGCGCCCGTGGGAGGCGCTCAATCCAATGGGGGGCCAGCCGTCCCGGAGGCGGAGGAAGTTGCTGCGCTCCGGGCCTAGCGCGGAATTTTAGCCGCTGTTTTGCCTGCACCTGCTGCACCGAACTAGCGACTGCCTCGGACAGCCTTCGCGGCGTCCGAGTACGCGTTACGCGTAATGTTGTGCACAAACTGAAGGATCAGATGGAGGTGTCGGAATACGAGAACTTCGATGAAATCTTCTCGGGTTATCAACAGAGCAGATGTGTTGGTGCAACGTTTCGACGAGTTTCCTACGAAAGTGACTTCACCTGAAGATGACGCGTAGGGAACTCGTCGAAACGTTCCCGCAACACATCGTCGCGGCTCGGTTGATAACTCAAGAAGATTTGATCAGTGAAATTTTCGACAAAGTCTGTATTCCCTTGCACAACAACTTGGTAACAATAACTTGAGGCCTTGGAAGTACACCGGAACCAGCGAAAAATCTAGAATGTCAGGAACAACAACGATAACGCGCCGTAAGTTCACCACAGATAACGTACTGTTCCTGTGTACGAGCGACTGTATGTCGTACAAGTCTGTTACGTCTCTTGGTATGCCGTTAAGATCTCCAGGTACGTGACATACTGAGTGCCATACATCCCAGGCGTTGGATCGGAAGGGGAGGCCCAGTTGCGTGGCCACACAGCACCCCCAATGCCACATAAGGTGATCAAAGATAATGTATTACTTCTGAGTACGTACTCTTATAACTGCTTGTCATTCAAACACGTTCCGTCCGTTAATGTGCCGCTAGGATCTAACGTGCAAGTACGTGACGTATTGCCGCGGTGGTCTAGCGGTTCTTGGCGCTCAGTCCGGAACCGCGCGACTGCTACGGTCGCAGGTTCGAATCCTGCCTCGGGCATGGGTGGGTGTGATGTCCTTAGGTTAGTTATGTGTAAGTAGTTCTAAGTTCTAGCGGACTGATGACTACAGATGTTAACTCCCACAGTGCTCTGAGCCATTTAAACCATTTTTGAACGTGACGTATTCAGTGTCACATAACCCAGCCGTTGGACCAGATCGGGTGGTTTCATCGCTCCGCTGATCGGATGCCTCTCGATTTATCAAAAGCCTTGTGTATGTGAGTCTAGTTCCCGACGTAGAAACCGTTCCCACCAGGATATTTGTAGTGTCTGATGAGGTTTGTACGACGCCTGGTGTACTTGGTGGACTGCGTCAGAAATTTCTACGATATTGTGCCCGTATTAAACATGGTGGTCGCAATTTTGCTCCCCTTCAGCAGTGTACAACATTGTTTAGTGAACAGTGCATTATCTTTGGACCGTAGGAAATAACAGTGACAACCAACGCGCATGCACCTTAACTTCCGCAAAGTTTTTACTGGCTAAGGATTGTTGCCAAGACCGTAATTTTCTGATCCGGAGCTGCTATATTTTGACCTCTCGTTTTCTCTACCAGCTCCTTCAACTTGTGCGCAGCCCTTAGAGTCGTTTTGTTTGTGCCGTACACTTGATCGAGATGTTAGCTCGTAATACGCTACATCTAAATATGTACTTTACCGGTCCACACCGATTGAGGTAACGATCTTCACACGGGACTTAGATTTGTAGGGATTACAACCCATCCGTGTCAGAACCACTACGTCACCTCAATCGGTGTTGGTCACTGTATGGTGCACGGCAAAGGGTACATTGTACCACTACTCCTGACAGAGGTCTGGGCTGAAAAGAAAAATGATACACCCCTCCACATAGCGCTCTCAGGTACCTTATCTGTTTCACTACCCCCTCTGTATCCGCAAGTCTGTTACCTGTGAGCACGTCTGCAGATATTAAACTTTGTAAAGAAATGTTGCTCCAGTGTTCTGGCGGTAGGTTAGCACCTGGCCTGGATTCTCGTCTGCTGCAGTCGAGTCTCGTAATCTACATTCCATAACTAAAAATATAAATATCGATTGAGTCCACATTGTAACACAAAGTAGCGTGTCACAATCTTACTACGTTCCATTACGATTTTCCCACAGATGGTCGTCGACTTCCTTTACATTTCTCGAAATGGTAGTTGCGTGAAGTAGCAGAACTCAGCATAATAAAACCATCTCCGTATTCAACTCGGAAAGGTGAAAAGTCTTTACTGACAAGTTGATAGGTCTGTTTTGAGACACGACACCTTCATACTCTAGGGAAATTCAAGAATTTTGAGATCTCTGTTAGTGTCAAAAGAAAACTAATTGTACACTGCTTTGTCCAGCCTCACAGTAAAATTTTACAAATCTGATGTCACAGTTCATATCCGTTGTGATAGTACACTTTTTTACAGTTAAAAACAGGCCACTGTGTCCATTATTTTCGCCTTGCCACAAAAAGGTCGCCCGATTTCTGTCTCATTATTGAATTTCGTTTCTCGTGTTAGTGTAAAGTCGCCCTCTTGCACCTTACACACAGTTGTATCCATGTTGTTAATATTATTAACGCACTCCTTGGCCTACAATTTAACCGACCACTTAAGGACTACAAAGCGTCAATTGAGGGTAAAAGAAAGTTCACAAATTGTACCTCGCAGGTACCCAGCGGCTGCTACGTCATCTGTCCGGCGCTTCACAAATTGCACAATAGACGAACTCTCGGAAACAGAGAATAGTGGGGCAGGCTGCTGTTGTGATCTTCTGTCCAATGACTGATTTGATGAAGCTCTCCACCGTGTCTGTCCTACGCAGGTCTCTTCATCTCTGCTCTACTGCAACCTACATCAATTTGAGCATGCCTATTGTATTCAATCCTTGAACTCTCTCTACTACTTTTACCCCACACAGTTGACTGTTCCTTGATGCCGCAGCATATAGCGTATTAATCGAACCCATCTTTTAGTCAGGCAGTGCCATAAATATCGTTTCCTGCCAGTTAGATTCATTACATCCTCATTAGTTATTCGATCTACCCATCTAATTTTCAGAATTCTAATTTAGCGTCACTTTTCAAAACTTGTGTTCTCGTGTCCCAACGGTTTATCATCCACGTTTCATTTCCGTACAAGGCAACACTTCAGACAAAAACCTTCAGAGAAGACTTCTTAACACTTAAATTTATATTCGATGTTAAAAAATTTCTCTTTTGCGGCAACCCTTTTCTTGCTACTGCCAGTCTGCATGGTATATTCCACTGATTTCGGCCATAGTAAGAAATTGTGCTGCCCGAGGAGCAACATTTGGCTTCTGCTTGTAGTTCGACATTTTTCACGAAATTTCTCAGACTAACCTGTCTTAATTCATTTACTCTCCATTAGACTATTTTTTTTTTGGTGACGTCCATTTCACCTCTTTTCACGACGCTACAGGGTTTGCTCAACTGGCCTTCTTTTGCTGTCTGTGACAGGATTCGAATTTCATTGGCAAATATCTCGATCCCAATTTTTCTTTGGTTTTCTTTAAATCTCACTCGTTATACAGATGGAATAACAAGGAGGAGACACTGCGACCCTGTCGCGCTTCTTTGTCACTTATGACCTACTTATCACGTCCTTCGACTATTATAACTGCTGTCTGGTTCCTGCATAAGTTGTGGACTACTTTCCGCTTATATGTTATCCATGAAAACTTCCGAATTTCCACAGAGAAAAGAATCTCGCTAGTCCAAATGCATCTAATCAGCGAAGTATATGCTGAAATACACCTTTCTGTTTTTAAGAGAAAATTGTAATGTACTGTGATATTTTTTATCAAACTTGTCAGCCTATCCTCTCACTGCAACATAATATCGGTGTTACAAATCCATAACGGATAAAAGTTTTAGAAGTATAAAAGTCCAAATCACGTTTGCTGTGTGGGTATATCAACTTTTCTCTCTCAGAATGCGAATGTAGCATCTTACGCACTTTGAGTTCTAGCTCACTTTCTCCAAGCTGTAATTGCCATACACTTTCATATCGAATCCAGACGTCGAATTGTCACATTCAAATCAGGCAACTAGAAACTTTCTTTTCAGTGTGTCACCATGCGAATAACACTTAACTCGACAGAATTTTTAATATGACTATAACGTACAAACGGGGGCACGTTGTATCCTCACTTTTGCACAGAACTTTAGTAGATGTGCATTGGCATGTTTCTTGCGTGACGAACAAGCGGTGGACGAGGCCGTAGAGGAATTTAACTTGTCATCTATCGTTCATATCGAATCAGTAAATAGGTGTAGACTGTGTGAATCTGTCCTGGTTTTCTTGTCTTTCACTACGTAGCGCAGATACATTTCCCTTAATTTTTTTATATTCTGGTCGTAATTTAAATATCATACCTTCATCTTGTCAGCCTTCTATCGGATAACATTTTCTAACTGCATTCTTTTATTCTTTTTAATATATTCATACTGTCTACGTAAACTCTTCCTACACTTCTATTTGTATAATTCTGCATTAGACGCTGGAAAGAAAACAATAAGCAACTGGCTGTAGGTAAAAACCCTTTATATTGTATTTAGAAATAAAAGGTGCAGTTTCCAATTTCCTTCCTTAAGGGCACATCGCACCCTGGTAAGAACAACGACACAACTCAAAAATTCAATACTTGAAAAATCTCTAGTTCAGGAATTAATTATATAAAACTTGTAATGAAATAGTATCAGCCTCCTTTAAATTTCAAGTGAGTATTACCGGCAGCAAATTCGATTATATCTTCGGCCACGTTAGGGAACTCTGATGACATAAATTAAAGATGCCGTTTTCTGACTTGTGCCACTTTTCTTGCCAGTGTGCGATTTATGACTTACGAAATTACAAAGCTGAAAAGTGGTTCATTACATGATATTTATTAACGTTAATTTTTCCATTTCAGGGCTTTAATCAGACCTCATAAACGACTGCCCGGACATGACTCATTCCTTCCCGAAGACTACGCATGCTGATGTGTGGCTTTGCACGGAACACGCCAGCAGGATAATTCCTGAATACTTCTGATGCCGTACACTAAAGAGGAAGCTGTTGGAACAATTAATTACAAACACAGGTAATTTCACGTAGCAATTAACAGCTATCGCCCACCACTGTTTTCTCTGTGTATTTTAACAAAAAAAAACTTTAAAAATTTCAAGACTAAAATTTTCAACATCAGACTGCGATAGAGTGGAGGACATTATATAAAACACTTACAGCCGTCTGTAAATGAATCTTTCGTGGCTGAATCAGGTAACGGCTCTGTTATGTTTAATAAATAGCTTGATTTACCCGCATTTCCTCAAAGGCTCTGTCTCAAGCAAATTGATACACTTACAAAAAACTGATACAATTAAGCATGACGACTTGAAAATTCTGATGTCCTACTTCGGATGCTTAAACTTTCGAGCTGTATTCAGTCGAACGGTACAGAGCCTCTGACTTACTAGAGGCAATATGTTGCACGCCACCCGAACCAGTCAATGCGAACGGCAGTAATGGAAAATAATGGCCGTTATTTGAACAGCCAAGCTGCGTTTGCGGTGTGCGTCCTTTTAGAATGTTGTTAAGTGATTATACCAGGGCTTAAACGTTCTTCATATACTTGAGGACAACACAAAGACCAAATTAAAATGTTTGTATTTTCTGTTTTAAATTTCTATGTTTGATTTCCATCTTTGTTCACTGCAACTTTTTTCATTACTCATCATACCCGCCTCTTAAGTAGTACTGCTTCTACTTACTCTTGGCTGCCGGTAAAACTTTTTCATACTTAAGACAGAAAATATAAAATTAGCTTGTTCTACATAAGAAAAACTATTTTTTTTCCCGACTTCTCCTTTTTCTTTTTCTTGTTCTTCTTCTTCCTCTTCTACTTCTACTACTACCACAACCAGTACCTCTTTTTCTCCGTACGCTCTGTATTAGGCCTTTTATTGTCTGTTAGGGCCCACGTCTTTCCCTTGGTCTGCCACGATCGCTTTCCTCTTGCAGCTAACCTGTTCAGGTTAAAGTTGTCTGTGGAGCTCTGCTAGAACTCAGACCTTTTGCATTCACTGAAAACTCCCTCCTGCACAGTTGTTAGCACACTGGACTCGCATTCGGGAGGACGATGGTTCCAACCTGCGTCCGGCGATCCTGATCTAAGTTTTCCGTGATTTCCCTAACTGCTCAAGGTAAAAGCCGGGATGGTTCCTTTGACAAGGGTACGGCCGATTTCCTTCCCTATCCTTCTCTAATCCGAACTTGTGCTCCGTCACTAATGATCACGTTGTCGACGACACTAATCTCCTCCTCCTCCTCCTGCTCTCAACACAACGATTCACATTGTCAGTTTAGCAGTACTTTTTATCCGAGGTTGTATCACAGCGCGGCACACATTTTAGTGTCAGATATATGCAGTACCAGAATCCGTATTACTTGAGGGCTGAAGATTCTACCAGATATTAAAATAAATAACGTATCATTTTTATTTGAAAAGACGTGGCTAATTTGTTATGATACGGTTCTCAATAAAACGAACAATGCATGGCAAATATTTATTTTTCGAATAATAACTAAAAGAGAAACGGATCCTTTATACTCCAAAACGAATTTTATTACACACCTACGCAGAAATTATATTTTCCGAAATGAATCTTTCATTCTGTACCAATACGCCTATAAGGAAATTGCTGGTGGTTTAAAACAATTTGCGCGACGGGACTTCGTCCTATCCCATTAAAGAAATACTACATCATTAGTCTCATTGGTTTCCACCACAGCGACAGTCATTGTGGACAATTAAAACCGAAAACATCTACCCATTAACGTTATCCAGCACGTTTTAAACTAAGAAACGTTGTGGAATATGCAACGACCAAACTGAAAACCAATGAACTAAAAATCCGAAGTCACGTCTAATCCCATTCGCTGATTTTTTTAGGGCTATAGATACTTTTTCGATTTTGCATGACGGATGTAATGAGTTTTTACGGATTCCTGTTTCTCGCGTATTTCTTGTAAGAACTTGACTCTCATATTCGTCATTGCAAAAATTGTGATTGTTGTTTACCGACAGTGAGCAGTGCAAAGAAATGATTTAAAAAGACACAAGTAATTTGAGTTATAGATACGAAGAGTAGAATATCTTTATAAAGCAATCAACTTAATTATTTACGAAACATTACAAGAATCGCAGATTCAAACTCGATATTTTAGTTTTACACAGGACTTTTATTTTCGATTTTTTTCTTGTAGGACGAAATTATCTCGTCACCGAAGTACTGTTTTATGATTTATGTTCGCCGGCCGAAGTGGCCGCGCGGTTAAAGGCGCTGCAGTCTGGAACCGCAAGACCGCTACGGTCACAGGTTCGAATCCTACCTCGGGCATGGATGTTTGTGATGTCCTTAGGTTAGTTAGGTTTAACTAGTTCTAAGTTCTAGGGGACTAATGACCTCAGAAGTTGAGTCCCATAGTGCTCAGAGCCATTTGAACCATTTTGATTTATGTTCGTAACACTTGGCATCTCCCTCTTGTTGTCTCCTCGTATTTTGCTTATCTTACAAAAGTACCGGTACGCCTAAATTAGTCGTACAGTGACCCAGCACTTGCATGAAAATTTTCGTAGAACAAAACACGTCTTGTTGGTCACGTCTGTTTTTCTCTTTGTAGTATACGTTGATATTTTACGTTAATGCATTGCTTAGGTCATAAAATTATACAAAAAATTAGTATTCTTTTCCTTATAGTTTCTGGTTTTATTAACCGGTAGTAGGAAATAGTCACATTTGTTCTCCTGGCAGAAGCAAAACATCGAAAAATGTCGGTTTAGGCTGTGGTTAGTTACAAAGTATCTACCTGTTGTATCATCCCGATATTACAGTGCAGCTATCTCCCAATGAAAAAATAAATAAAAAAAGATTTCCTTCTTACTTCTCAAGACTTTTATCAGCGTTACCAAGTGATGTATCACTTTACTCATCAAATGTAAATGATGTTATCTGTTTCGCAATAATAATTACAAAATCTGCTCTCGTTTCTCTGTAACCTTTTGAGAAAAGTGATATTGCTGCTAAGAAACCAATTGCGAAAGAACAGTGACAAGTGGGCCTGTGTAACATTTATTACCTTCCGTTAACATGTTTTTATTGACAACGTAACATTTTATACGCTGCCAGTTACTCTTTTCTGTCCCCTTCAGTTGAATTAAACGAGTAGAAAGATACGAAACGACTTTCGTCGTACGTAAAGTACGCCAGGGGCAAGACGCAATCAGTACCTTCACTGTGCGACAGTAATGGTAATTTACCGACGACAGTGTCACTACATCGGGCTTGCTAAACACGTTATTCCGAAATTTCTCCATCAGAAAAAAATGCAGTACATGTTCTTGAGCTCGAGTCAAAAACAGCTGCCAAGAAGAGTAACTCAGGAGTAGATACTGTCGATATAACGAAGCAACTTAAGTCAATGAAGAGAAGTCTTCCTGTACAGACTACATCAGTAAGGTTCTGTTCGGCGCTCCATATTTAGCAATCATATACAACCGCTCGCTAACAAAAGATCCGTACTAACGACTGGAAAGATGCACAGGTCAGGCCAACAAACAAGAAAGGAAATAGTAATATCCATTGAATTGTACCTTGAAGAAGACGATCTACTGACAAATGGCTTGGATTCAGAAAATATCCTTCTTATGTAACGTAACTGGTTCTTTAGTTACATAAAGTAACGAGTGCTGTGGACCGGGGATCTCAAGTTAAGTCCATATTTTAGATTTCCGGAAGCCTTTTGATACCGTTCATCACAACCAGCTTCTAGTCAAATTGTGTGCCTGCGGAGTATCGCTCAGCTGTGCGACAGGATTTGTGACTTCAGGACAGGATGGCCACAGATCATAATCACTGATGGAATGTCATCGAATGAAACAGAATTTATATCTCTAGTTTCCGAAGGAAGTGTTATAGGCCCTCTGCTGTTCCTAATTTTTATAAAGGATTTAGGGGACAATCTGAGCAGCCCTCTTAGATTGACTGCAGAGGATGATGACGTTTACTGTTTAGTAAACTTACCAGAAGACCAAAACCAAAGGCAAAACTATCTGAATGGTGGGAAAAGTGGAAGCTGATTCTTGTCAGTTAAACATGTCTGGTCTTCTACATGAATTCTGAGAGGAATTTGTTACATTTCGATTACACGGTAAGTCACACAAATTTCAAGGTCGTCGATTCAACTAAATGCCAAAGGAATACAAATACGAACAGCTTAAATTGCATCCGTCACGCAGAAAATTTTATGTTGAAGGCGAATCAAAGACTGCATTTTATTGTCAGAACATTTAGAAGATGCAACAAATCTACTGAAGATACAACCTACACAATGCTTGTACGACCTCTTCTGGAGTACCTCTACATGGGACGTGATCTTTACCATATAGGATTCACGGAGGCAGTTCAAAAAGTCCAAAGAACGACAGCAAGTTTTGTAGTATCGTTAAAAAGAGAGAGGGTGTCATAGATTTGATAAGCGATTTGAGATGGCAATCATCAAAACAAAGGCGTTTTTCTTTCGGCAATATCTGTTCCCGAGATTTAAATCATTGGCTTTCTTCTCTAAAGGCGAAAATATTTCGTTAAAATTGTCCACAAAGAGAGAAATGACCATCATAAAAAGATAGATTTAGATTTCGTACGCAGACACTTACGTACTCGTTTTTCCCATGCGCTGCTAGAGACCGAAACAGTAGAGAAACGTTCTGATACTGGTCCAATGAATACTCTGACAAACACACATGAACTGCATAGTAATCATGTAGCTGCACAAGGTCTACTAAATAGAATTTTTGAAATGAGATTCCGATGAGTTTAAAAGCAATTTGTATTACTAGTTTTGACTCATGACTGTGTGATACTGACTTTTAATGTAAAGCCACTTCATAGAAAAACTGAAGGCTATTCATCAAGATATTAATATGTGCATGTTGTGAATTACTAGAAGAGATAGGAGTAAAAAACTATTCCAGGGATAATATGAAGTGGAATACGAAATTATAATTTTGATGAAAATGAAATACAAATGGTCGGACATGTTCTAAGGCGAATCGACTGAAGACAGGCCTTTGATGTTTTTTTAATACATCGTGATTTAGCACAATAACTGTACGATTCACGTGTCACTTCATTAACACTAACAGCTTAGGTCAAACGACAGACGATGCTGAACCATAAAAATGTTAATGAAAGAACATGTATCCAATCATTATCTTCTATATCAGAATCACATATAATGGGTGTCCCAGAGCTGTTGCGACGAAGTTCTAGGGGTTGTAGACAGCGTCCGAAGGGACAATTCGAGGTTAGGAACCCGTATCCGGAAACGTCATCCAACGAAGCTCCAGAGCGTCGAAGCTATAGGAGCCGGCACCTGCCACTGCGCGACCCCTGCTGCAACAAACGTGACTTCATACGCTCACGCACCGTAGGTCGCATGTCTCGAAATATTTTTTGGTATTCAGTCAATCGTCAGGGGACTATGGAGCTAGCCGGTGCGTAGAAAAACCTTGTCTCCTATGAATGTGATGCTCTGTGGCTTTAGTGGATGATGGTTTCAGACACGGATTGTCACGTGCAGTTTATTTTTCTCCCGGGCCCTCTAAAATCAGTGTACGAAGGAATAATAAACTGCAGATGGTTCAAATGGCTCTGAGCACTATGGGACTTAACATCTGTGGTCATCAGTCCCCTAGAACTTAGAACTGCTTAAAGCTAACTAACCTAAGGACATCATACACATCCATGCCCGAGGCAGGATTCGAACCTGCGACCGTAGCAGTCGCGCGGTTCCGGACTAGAGGGCCTAGAACCGCTCGGCCACCGCAGCCGGCTAAACTGCAGATGGAAACACGTATTCAAGGCGGCATCCACCGAGGCAACAGAGCATTACATTCGCAGGAGACAATGCTTGCCTATGCAGCAGGTAGCTCCATCATCTCCACTGACGATCGTGGCAATTAGTTGCTGTCACTGAATAACAAACAACATAGTAGGATGTTCCGCCTACGATCCGTCACGTTTGCTGTCGAAGGGGTGGACTAGCAGCGCCTATAGTCGTTGGATCACGTTTCCAGACGCGAGTTCCAATCTTCGATTTGTTTCAGAAGACATCCTCTACAACGCCCTGAAAATTATCGCAACTTTTCTGGAACAACCTGTGTGCTCATAAATGATACAAATATCGGTGACTGGACGTATGTCCTGTAGTTAATGCCTAAGCTTTTTGTACCTTAGGATGGTCAGCTACTTGAGTGAAACAGGTAGCGTTAATAAAGTAACTTTCGGGTACTATACCACGCAAGAATGATTAAACATATATTTAAAACATGTAAATAATGGCATTCATTAAATTACCATGCAAGTTTCTTGCTTCATTCTAGGATACCAGTAATCCCTTCCACCCCCAAATTCTTTAATGAATCAGACTCCCATCTATAAAACATCACATCTCCTGAACGGCGCGTAGTCCACTGATGTGACTTTACAGGTA
The DNA here is from genome assembly GCF_021461385.2 of Schistocerca piceifrons. Taxonomy (NCBI): domain Eukaryota; kingdom Metazoa; phylum Arthropoda; class Insecta; order Orthoptera; family Acrididae; genus Schistocerca; species Schistocerca piceifrons. Next base: position 168,569,806 of record NC_060145.1, read on the forward strand.
AATTCAGTGGTACATGTCGGCATCCTTTGCGAATAGAATTAGGTGTGAAAAAAAAAAATCTGGTGCTGGAGTTTTACTGTATGAACAGCAAGACTGTAGTAAGCAGTAAACTTCTTTCTTTTCTTTATTTTGTGGAGGGTGCCAGCGACAGAAAGTTTATTGAAGGTTTGAAATTGTGCGAAAAGTTTGTTGGAAGCCGTTAAATGCTCTCATTCTCAAATACGAAATGAATACAGTTTTGGTAATTAACACAATGTGCGTTATGGTGCTTCACGACATATGCGCAGTTTTTAATTTTAATACTAGACTCATTGTTTTAAGCTCTCAACCTAAGACTATAAGGCTTAATGAGTAGCTTATGACAGTATTTTAAAATTTTAAATTCGTTGAATGATTACGTGAAATATTGGTAGGCGAATTGTTGTTCCCCCATGGAAGTCGTTATATAGGCAACTTGCAGTTTGAAATGTGCGCTGTTTTAGAGGTTTAATAAGTTAGATAAGAAAATAGACGGCGATTTAATGGAAGGTAAGTAGATCAAATACTGAAATAAAATTTCTGTGAGTGGAGTTCGGGTCCGCGCAGTAGATTTTTCATGAAACTGTCGATATAAAACCATAAAAGTGTTTAGTATTAGTATGTACTTTAGGAACTATTATATTTAATACAGTGGTTAAACAAAGTAATATAATGATCACAGAACAGATAAAGCCTAATTTTAGATTGTGCTTGGTCGTTCTATTCCCGATGGGAAAGGTATGCGACATATTTTTGGTCGTTTCTCCATTTCGTTTTCGACATTGCCATACCTCTCGCATTCTTTCTGGATTGGCCATTTTAGGCTTTTTGAATTCCTCTCGACGTGAGCTTTCCTCTGACTTGCATTTTCTGTAATTCCGAGCGTATTTAATACAGATTTTCAATTACATTCTGCCGAATATTTTTATTGCGTAGCTTTGGGCACTTGTAGGACTCTGTAACCTTTTCAGGATGACACTCGAATCAGATTCATAGCTTCTCGCGTTTTCACGCTACCCATATTTGTCATTTTAGGCAGAACGAATTCGTGACAATCACGCACATGCACCCAGTGCTTAATTTCTAAAATTTTTGCTGCTGAAATGCAACTCTTCAAGCATACAACCCCCCTCAGACGCACCACCACCAACAACCCAACCTTAAAAATTACAATTTCCGATTTCTGAAAGCTTGTGGTAATACTTACAAATTGTTCAAATGGCTCTAAGCACTATGGGACGTAACATCTGACGTCATCAGTTCCCTAAACTTAGAACTACTTAAACCTAACTAACCTAAGGACATCACACGCATCCATGCCCGAGGCAGGATTCGCATCTACGACAGTAGCAGCAGCGCTGTCCCGGACTGAAGCGCCTAGAACCGCTCGGCCACAAAGGCCGACTGTAATACTTACAGCTCAGGTTCTTAAAACATGATTTCCTAGAATCAAAACAATAAAGCCAGAAGATATAAATAAACGACAGGTGGTACCGTCTGTCCCTTCAGCAGTCACTTTGCTTCCTAATTCTGCTCGACACAATTTGGCAGAAGTCGGTAGTCTTCGTGACTATGACGTAATGTTTTCAACTGCTGCCACCCGCAACGTTGAAACAGTTGCACTGCAGCTGCTCAGTAAACGTGTGTCTAGTATTAATTAACAAAGCATTTAGCGATGAATGATAATGAAGATGTTCCTGGCCCATCGGGGTCATATACAATTCAGACTTTTGTGTTGGACAGGAATATTGCGTTATTATAGACAATGGGAAAGCGATTAGTGCTGTTTTAATAACAATTCTGACAGAAACTAGCAACAAACACATGGCCTAATAATTGGTACATTATTGCCGTGACAACAATGTTCCTTGTGCTGGGTGTCGTGAATTTAGTTAGACATGTACGTGCAGTAGGCGAGACTTTGTCCTTCCTGGTCTTTCATGACGTCGCTGCTGGACATCCGTTGTATTGGAGAATGGCACGAACACTAGTCTGGAACTATTCTAAAGACGTGGTGTGACAAAGAGCTGCAATGTTTCATTTGCTTCAGAAGATGAAGGATCTGTGTTCCACTTTTATGAAATAATAAAATAGGAAGTAAATTATGGATAACAATAGGAAATAAAAACTTAAAAATTCATTCACAGTGTACAATAAAATCATAAACCAGCTGATCTGGTGTCTGTGTACCTTTATCTGCTTGCAGCCCTTGAATACGGACAACTTAACGCGAAAAATAGAGTTCTTCAGCCTCGCTTTTCACCCTTTACCACTGGCTATCCGTAATATTGGTATGTTGCCCGATTACAACATGGTTTTTGAGCAGAGTTTCCACAAATTAGAATCAGTAGGAGATTATTGGTGGTTTTGTGGTGTATTCAACTACTTACCACTTGTCGAGAATAGCAATGAAAGATGAAGGGACTAAGTTTATTTTACTTGCCTGTTTAATTTAATATTTTGATTTAGTGTGCCCTGAAACTGAATGAGTTTAAATTTTTCAGTCTTTGTTCCACTTCTACCTTAATTACAGGAAATAATACGACTAAAAATCCCAAAAATCGGTTATTTCAGAAACCGGTTATTTCGGGCGGTCTTAACAGTCAGGTCAAACTGGCTTGGAAGAAAACCGATATAACCGGAAACCGGTTGTTTCATCGATTATCACCACCCTAAGTTGGATACTATAGCCAAAAACTGCAATGCATGAAAAAGTCTTCAGAAGTCCTTTATAAAGAAGAGAGTGATTCTCGATGATACTGACTCATGTTTAGATGCTCGTAATTCGGAATAGGCGTTCTTCTTCAACGTCTCTTTTCCATGTTCTTTCTAGATCTGTTTTTTGTTGTGTGAGTGTGTTACGGGAATATAACTGCCCGAAATCATTTACGTGAAACAACACTCACAGGAGCAATTCTACAACAGTTACTACAGGTGTCTGCCTCTTTTTTTTTATGACTTGAGTGCAGCGCTCATTTCGTGTTCCGCCTCTCGTCCGCCGCTCGACGGAACAATGGAAATATAAGCAAACAAAATAATCGAGGAAGGCGGCAGAGGAATTCGGTGTTTACGCGAATGAGCCACAAATTTCTTAAATGCTGCGCATTCCGCCGCCGGAGGCACGGCCGAATGAGATGGTGTAGCGCGTTTTTGCGGCGCGGTTTTTCGCGCCGTCCACTCGGGTGGACGCGTGCTGGCCACACCGCGAATGCCTCCTCCCTCTTTTTCTGCCGGCCCCGGCTTCCCACTCGCAACAGATACGCCGCAAATTACCGCCGCGCTATCCCTACACCTGTTTGCCGCGATACGCGCCACCGTCGGCGGCCGACGGCGGTCGCCGCTCCACCGAGCTGTCTCTTTTTTCCCGAGCTTCCCTCTTCCTGCCCCCTCCCCCTCCCACCTGGGTCCGCTATCGCTGGGCGTCGTTTTTGTTTGGCTGCTAAGAGGCGCGTAAATCGTCGGAGATATGCGCGGCGCGTTAATTGATTTCGTCTGCAGCGCGGCTCTACATCAGTTTCATTTACATTCACGCCCGGGGCTGGGCCAGTCCTTACGCGTGACGCTGCGAGCCGCCTTCCCCCGACAGCAAGGCGCGAGGGAGTCGTGTGTTGCGATCTCTCTGCACATTTAGGGACACATTCTTCTCCATCATCATTAAGTACTACGCCCTTTGATCTCTTCCGCCCCAGCGTTGTTCACACCATCTCCTTAAGGGACGTCCAACGTTTGTCTTTCCTTTTGGGGTATATAGTACTGCAGCGCTACATATCCTCTTATTAGACATACGTTGAACATGGTCTTTCCAGTTCAATCTCTATGTTTCAGTTATAGTTGTGATGGGTTCTGCATTTAATTATTGTCTAATAACTGTGCTACTTTTACGGTCGAGTAATGACTATCTCACTACAAAGTGGAGGAACCCCATCGCTGATGATTCGACTTGTCGCAATTGCTCTAACGTTAGGGTCAAACATTAGCTATCATGCGACAGCAAAGGTAAGTCTATTACTCTCTTAAGTTTAATTAAGGAATATCGCACTTTAGTACGGCTTTACACTGTCGCACGAACGACAAAAAAAAAACAGCCACAGAAATAAATGACCAACAAGGGAAAAAGGAGCACCTAAAATCGTTCAGCAGAAAGAAGGCCACTGGATCTGACGGGATACCAATTCCAATCTACACAGAGTAATAAATTGCCTCTTTTCTAACAGCAGTTCACAATAGGTCTCTAGAAGAGCTAAGTGTTCCTAATGGTTGGAAAAATGCACAGACCATTCCAGTTTTCGAGAAGACTCTTTGATCACACGAAGACAACTATAGATTTATTCCTCTGAAGTCGGTGTGCTGTAGATTTTTGAGGCATCTAAGAGGTTCACGTATTACGAGATTTCTGAAAAGCGAAAATCTCCTCTACAGGAACCAACATTGGTTCCGAAATGAACGATCTTGTGAAACCCGGCTTGCTTTGTTCGTCCGCAGGAGCTACAAAGCAGTAGATACAGGCACCCAGGTAGGTACCGTATTCCTTGGCTTCCGTAAGGCGTTCGAAGTAGTAAGTGCTATCGACCGGGGATGTCGAATTGACTCCATATTTTTAGATTCCCAGAAGGCTTTAGACACCGTTCCTCACAAGCGTCTTCTAACCAAACTGCGTGCCTATGGAGTATCGCCTCAGTTGTGCGACTGGATTCGTGATTTCCTGTCAGAAAGGTCACAGTTCGTAGTAATAGACTGAAAATCATCGAATACAACAAAATTAATATCCGGCGTTCCCCAAGGAAGTATTATAGGCCCTCTATTGTTCCTGATCTATATTAACGACATAGGAGGCAATCTGAGTAGCCGTCTTAGATTGTTTGCAGATGATGCTGTCATTTACCGTCTTGTAAAGTCATCAGATGATCAAAACGACTTGCAAAATGATTTAGATAAGATATCTGTATGGTGCGAAAAGTGTCAATTGGCCCTGAATAACGAGAAGTGTGAAGTTATTCACACGAGTACTAAAAGAAATCAGATAAATTTCAAATACGTGATAAGTCACTCAGATCTGAAAGCTGTAAATTCAACTAAATACTTAGGGATTACAATTACAAATAACCTAAATTGGAACGATCACGTAGATAATATTGTGGGTAGAGCAAACCAAAGACTGCGATTCATTGGCAGAACACTTAGAAGGTGCAACAAGTCTACTAAAGAGACTGCTTACACCACCCTTGTCCGCCCTATTCTGGAGTATTGCTGTGCGGTGTGGGATCCGTATCAGGTTGGACTGACGGATGACATCAAAGAAGTACAAAGAAGGGCAGCTCGTTTTGTATAATCGCGAAATAGGGGAGATAGTGTCACAGACATGATGCGTGAATTGGAGTGGCAATCATTAAAACAAAGGCGTTTTTCGTTGCGACGGGATCTTCTCATGAAATTTCATCACCGGTTTTCTCCTCCGATTGCGAAAACATTCTGTTGGCACCCACCTACATAGGGAGAAATGTCCATCACGATAAAATAAGAGAAATCACGGCTCGCACAGAAAAAATTAAGTGCTCGTTTTTCCCGCGTGCCATTCGAGAGTGGAGCGGTAGAGAGAGAGAGAGCTTGAAGGTGGTTCATTCAACCCTCTGCCAGGCACTTTATTGTGAATAGCAGAGTAATCACGTAGATGTAGATACAATTCCGCGCTGCCGCCTACTGAACAAAATAAGAGCGTGCGAAAGTTGTGTGATTGTTTCTGGCAAACAGAACACAGTCATCAGACGTGGAAAGAAGTCATCAGACGTAAAATTTACTTCCAGTGTGCCCCAAGAGACTGATTGAGGACCATTACTAGTCATAACATAACAGATGACCTACTAGATTCACAACTACTTACATACTCCGTAAGCCAGGGTACTGTACTTGGCGGAGGGTACCATATACCATTACAACTCATTTCCTTTCCTGTTCCAATCGCAAGTACAACGATAGAAAGACGACTTTATAAAAGCCTCCATACGATTCCGAATTTCTTGAATCTCATCTTTGTGGCCCTTACGTGAAATGTACGTTGGCGGCAGTACAATCGTTTTGCAGTCGACCTCAAAGTTCCTTCAGTAGTGCCTCGCGAAATGTACGTCGTCTTCAAGGGATACCCATTTGAGTTCACGTAGCATCTCCGTAATACTCGTGTGCCGATCGAACTTACCAGTAACAAATCTACCAGAACACATCTGAACTGCATCGATGTCTTCCTTTAATCGGATCGTGTGGAGATTCAAAACGTTCGAACAGCACCGAAGAATGGGTTGCACTAACGTTCCATACGCCGTCTCCTTTATAGACGATGTACACCACGGGTGGCCAGAGTTTCGGCTAGCGGGCAAAGCACGGGCCCGTGTCAAAGCTCTGAGATTCGCTTCACATTTCCCCCACCGCCAAACGGCGCTGTAAGCTGTAAGGTAGGAGATTAGCGAACGCGCCGCATTTACACTGATGAGCCAAAACATTACGACTACCTGCTTTATAGCTTTTTTGTCCGTCTTTGGAACGAAATACATCACTCATTCTGCGTATCAGGGATCCGACAGTTTGTTGATAGGCCTGTGGAGGTAAGGGGCGTCAGATTTCTACGCACAGGTCATGTAATTCGAGTAAATAACAGGCCGCTGATTTGCGTACGTGGTGATGGTGCCCGATAGCAACCCAGACGGGCTCCATAGTATTTCTATCAGGCGAATTTGTTCGCCGAGACATCAAAGTGAGTTCATCTAATGCTCCTCAAACCACTGTTGCGCAGTTCTGGCTCGGATACACTGACATAGTGCTGAAAGATGACATCGATTTCGGGGAAGACATCAAGCGTGAAGGGATACAGATGGTTCACAGCTGTCGGTGTGTCTCCGATTACTACCACAATTACAATGCAAGACCAGGAGAATGCCTCGCATTTCACTGCTCCCACCAGTCTGTGACCATGGACCGCTGCACATTTAGATCCGCCACTCACCTCGATGACGGCGTTTGTGGAGGCGACCATCGACCTAGTATAGCAAAAATGCGGTTCACCCGCATTGCCGACAGGTTTCTATTGATCGACTGTCGAGTCCAGATGGTCCCGTGACCACTGCAATCGTAATTGATATGTCGTTGGGTGAACATGTGACCACGTAGGGGTGGTCTGCTGCGGATCTCCATGTTCAACAATGTACTACGAACGGTGTGCTCCGAAACACTTGCATTGTGCTCTTTCGGCAGAGATGCCACAGATCACTATCTACCCTACTTTATACAGCAGACAAGCCTCCGAACCCCACCTTCTGTTCGGCCGTTGTGACCGAGCGGTTCTAGGTGCTTCAGTCCGGAATCGCGCTACTGCTACGGTCCCAGGTTCGAATCCTGCCTCGGGCATGGATGTGTGTGATGTGCTTAGGTTAGTTAAGTTTACGTAGTTCTAAATCTAGGGGACTGATGACCTCAGATGTTAAGTCCCATAATGCTCAAGGCCACGAAAAGCAATGTAGACGTCCTAGACAGTTTTAACGTAAATAGGTTTTTAATTAAAGCTGGCGTTACCTTGCAGGACAATCTGTTAAGTCTGCACAGTGAAGAAGCGGCTGGTTGAAAATTTTCGACTGTAGTTACGAGGCTGTCGTTTCACACCGGTACATCGCGTGTCCTTGTTGGCTGGGGAAACAAAGCGTGGAAACGACGGGAGGAGTTAATTTACACCTGGAAGGGGGCAGGGATCGAGGGAGAAGAAGCTGTCAGGAGCTGTTCCCTGCCTGCTATGTGCAAAGAGCTGTGGCGGCAAGGGAGAGCGTACTGTTAATGATCCTCAACAATACATATTCACTTTTTCACAGCTGATATCTGTGATATTAGTGCAAACCGAGACAGGTGATCGCACCCGGCAAATGTAAAATAATCCGTCCTCCACATTATATTTGCGACTGTTAGCGTAGATTAACCGGATAGAAAAGATAAGGAGCAACAAAAATGTGCAACTGTTGAAATTAAACTCCTCATCAGTTAGTTTCAAGAAACCAAAGTTCCTATTTCCGTATAAATACCGTAACTGTAAGGAAATTAAATACTACAAACTCGGAAGATCCAAACTAATATCGTTTGTGAACGGGGTTTCGGTTTTCTGAGAAATTCGTGTCCAGATGAATAATATAATAGGGAATACACACTGAAGAGCCTAAGAAATTGCTACACCTGCCTCATATCGTGTTAGGCCCCCAAGAGCACGTACAAGTGCCGCAGCACAATGTGGCATGGACTCAAGTAATGTCTGAAGTAGTGCTGGACGGAACTAGCACTATGAATCCGGCAATCTGTAAGAGTAAGAGGGGGTGGGGATCTCTTTTGAACAACACGTTACAAGGCATCCCAGATATGCCCAATAATGTTCTTGTCTGCAGAGTCTGGTAGCTAACGGAAATGTTTAAGCTCAGAATAGAGTTCCTGGAGCCACTCTGCAGCAATTCTGGACGTATGGGGTGTCGCATTGTCCTGCTGGAATTGTCCAAGTCCGTCGGAATGCACATTGGACATGAATGGATACAGGTGATCAGACAGGATGCTTATGTACGTGTCAACTGTCAGAGTCGTATCTAGACGTATCGGGGGTCCCGTATCACTCCAACTGCACACGCTCCACACCATTACAGAGCCTCCACCAGCTTGAACAGCCCCTGCTAACATGCAGGGTCCATAGATTGAAGATGTTTTCTCCATACCAGTGCACGTCCATCCGCTCAGTACAATATGAAACGAGACTCGTCTGACCAGGCAACATATTTCAGTCATCAACAGTCCAATGCCGATGCTGACGGGCCCAGGCGAGGTGTAAACCTTTGTGTTGTGCAGTCATCGAAGGTACACAAGTGGACCTTGGACTCCGAAAGCCCGTATCGATGATGTTTCGTTGAATGGTTCGCACGCTGACATTTTTTCATGGCCCAGCATTGTTATCTGCAGCAATTTGCGGAAGGGTTGCACTTCTGTCACGTTGATCCATTCTCTTCAGTCGTCGTTTGTCCCGTTCTTGCCAGATCTTTTTCCGACCGCAGCGATGTCGGAGATTTGATGTTTTACCAAATTTCTGTTGTTCAGGGTACACTCGCGAAATGGTCATCCAGGAAAATCCTCACTCCATCGCTACCTCGGAGATGCTGTGTCTCATCGCTCGCGCGCCGACTATAGCACCACGTTCAAACTCGCTTAAATGTTGATAATCTGCCATTGAAGCAGCAGTGACCGATCTAACAACTGCGCCAGACACTCGCTGTCTTACATAGGCGTTGCCGACCGCAGCACCGTATTCTGCCTGTTTAAGTATCTCCGTATTTGAACACACATGTCTATATCAATTTCTTTAGCCCTTCAGTGTAACTTAACCAAAAGTAAGATTCATGGCTGTGTTCACGAAAGGACGAGAATTAATTGTAGTATGGTAGAAAGATTTCTTTTGTCATTCTTATCGGTATTAGATCAAATCGTGGTGTTAAGTAGAATACGAGTAGAAGTCATTTATATATTGTGCGATATGCAGCTAACTTTGTATTGCTTCAATAACCCGAGGGTTATATCGTACCGCAATGCTTTGCTCTTCGCAGGCAGCGTTCCTGTACGTAGCAGATGGCTTTCACTGTCTACATAACGGGCATCAAGCCGGGTGAAAAGAGAAGTCTTGTCTGTCCGTCTCTCATTTCTCTGGCGTGGCCCAGTTTCTGCAGGCGTTCGCTTCCTACTGAAGTTTCCCTAGCACGATGGCAAGACGTGTCACACCCAGCGGGGTTTACCGACAACTTAAGAAACAGGTCTATAAAAATTTACAGGTGATTAGATTCGTTCTGCCGGCCGGTGTGGCCGTGCGGTTCTAGGTGCTTCAGTCCCGAATCGCGCTACTGATACGGTCGCAGGTTCGAATCCTGCCTCGGGCATGGATGTGTGTGATGTCGTTAGGTTAGTTAGGTTTAAGTAGTTCTAAGTTCTAGGGGACTGATGACCACAGATGTTAAGTCCCATAGCGCTCAGAGCCATTTGAACCAGATCCGTTCTCTGAATCAACATAGCTGGTATTATGTAGCTGACGTACATATTCAGTGGACTGGCAGCTCAACAAGGTTAAAAGCCATTTTAAAAGGTATGTTTACGATTCTTTCAGAATTAGAGTGTACTACAGTAAACAACCGTAAAACCACAGTTAATTCAAATTCACTCACTATTCACTATCGGCTTTTTTGTGTGTAGCGTGAGCTATCCGATCAGTGTTGAATTTCATACAGTACAAGTTATCAAATTTCCCAGTTTTCTGACATTTTAAACGTGGTAATGTCCGCAGTTCGTGGTCTTGCGGTAGCTTTCTCGCTTCCCGCGCATGGAGTCCCGGGTTCCATTTCCATCGGGATTAGGGATTTTTCCTGCCTCGAGATGACTGGGTGTTGTTGTGTCGTCTTCATCAGCATCATTCATCCCCATTATGGTCGGAAGAAGGCAGTGGCAAACCACCTCCACTAGGACCTTGCCTAGTGCAGCGGTGCGGGTCTCCCGCATCGTCCCCTACGCCCCTCGGAGTATAGGACCTCATCATCATCATCAATGTCCTTGCTTACTGAGGAATTACTGTATAAATATGTCGATAGTATTTAAATTTGTCTGGAATGTTAAGAAAACTACCACAGCTGACATTTCAGTTGCGCTTAGTAAGCCACGACTAGTTTCATTCTATACGAACATCCTAAAGCGACAAAGCGGCAGAAAAGTCATCTGAGGATGTTCATAGCTTAATAAAGCCACCTAAAATTACCGCTATGGTATTATCCTTATCGTTAATATTAATCAGTTTCGAAAGTATGTCATAATAGAGATTATTTTGTTTTAGCCGTTTCTTACTGTTTTCTCTCTACCTATTTGTGCTGTCAAGATTTTCTTGCAGCCATGTGAACACAAACACATTGACTAAGTTGCGATACAAGGATCTGAGTTTTCGCTGTCAGAATCATTTTAATTCTTTTTCAACATCCTGAGGAATCGTGAGTCTCGCCTGTAATTATTGATTATTCAGAAACTTTCGCATGACTGTGCTTTAACATAATTTGTGACCACATTTCACGGGAATTTGCCTCGACAAATATTGAAGTCCTGAATTGACATTAGCGTGAATTGGTTAACCACAATGTAATTGTCATACCTAACCAAAAGATTGGAATGTTGTACTTAATTGTTCAGCCAATGTAAGCAGAAGAATTCTTATGACTTGGGAGAAATCACTTATGGGGTTCCGGTGTTCCACAAGGCTCAGTCTTAGGTCTACAGTTGTTTCTAATATGTGTAAACGACATCCCTTTTGAGGATGACATTGGTATTGTCATCAGTCCAAACATATTTAAAACAACAGATGTAAGGGTAAATAATGGTCTTAAAGTATTATTGGGTGGTTTTCTACGAACGGTATCAGACTCAGTTTCAAAAAAGACACAATATTTTGAATTATACACGTCTAGAGTTACCACGCCAGAGAAAAGTGTAAGGTGTAATGAGGAAATAATGACTATGGTGGAAACTGAAAAAATTGTAGGTGTTCATATTAATAACACTTTAAGCTACAAAAAAAAAAAAAAAAAAAAAATTGCAACTCTTAAAACCGCTTACTCAGCCGCATTTGCACTGTGAATTATGGCGAAGCTTGGCGACGCCAATCGGTATTGCGTATTTCCATCCAATAATGCCATATAAAATAATGTTCTGGGGTAGCTCACCTTTAAGAAAGAAATAAAGTCTTCATTATACAAGAAGTACTCATCCACGACCATCTTGTAGGCCTTTGTGCAAAAAGTTAGTCATTTTGACTACTGCATCACAGTATATTTATTCCCCTCATGAATTTCTCTGTAAATAATCCACAACCGTTCAAAAGGAGCAATGATGTACATAATTACAACAACAAACATTGATAAGATTGTCTTCAGCAATAAAAGGGGTGCACAATGCTGACACTAAAATTTATTGCTCGCTCTCATTGTTATAATAAAATATCAGACAGTCAGCAATCTTAAATCTGAAAACAGGCTGAAAAAGTTTTTCTTTGAAAGTTCCTTCTGTTCCGTTGATGAATGTACTTGTAATGTATAAAAGGCAGTGGGTAGGAATTACAAACTCACAGTCCGCCCCCGTTGGCTGAATGATCAGTACAGCGGAATGCCACGCCAATGGCCCCTGCTTCGATTCCTGGCTGGGGCAGGAGATTTTCTCCGCTCAGGGACTGGGTGTTGTGTTGTCCTCATCATCATTTCATCCCCATCTCCGACGCGCAAGTTACCCAATGTGGCGTCGAATGGAATGAGTACTTGCCCTCGGCGGCCGAACTTCGCCAAATGGGAGACTCCCGGCCCACAGTGCCGTACGCTCTTTTCCATTTCACAAACTCACACATGTATTTAAAAAAGAAAAAAAAAGGCTTTGTAAATGGTAAGCATGAAGATACGTTTGCATATGAGTCTTAAAGTGAACTAAAATGACTCGCTCCACGTCAATAATATTAATCGTAGGAAGGATCCATGGAACATGAAACTAACTAACGAAGTCTCTCGAGACTGATTCGTTCAATTAAGCGTTCTCGATGCACTTGCCACATTAATCCCCCGTAGAAATCCGAGTTTTCGACAGTAGTCAACATTGTTTACCTTAGGGAAGCAAGCTATCGTCGAAGAATTAACGGAATCACACGGGCGCAAACGATGCAATAGTGTCCTCTTCTAGTGGAGATTCAGTTGCAATCAACGATGAAGCACCATCTACATCATTTGTCTCAATCACTATGTTTAGTATGCATCAAGTGCCGGCTCCCATGCTTTGCTGAATACGTAGAGCGTAGCCGGAACTCTAGTAAAGTTTTGAATACGAACTGCAATTTCAATAGTCACTTTGATAACTGAGTCCCAGTGGTTTAAGGTCTGGACTAGGATCCGTGCCTTCTCAAACAAGATGTATTGCTTATTCGTAAGCCCGTGCTAGACAGCAGCAGATTTTTCTTAAAAGATGTCTGTTCATTATACGAGATAGTTCTCGTGCGTTATACTTTTAATTTTTTGTTTCCCAGGTGCTGTTCACATGCGTCTATGGATCAAAATGAGATAGGGCGAAGTTTCTGCAAATTAGACCTCCGTGTAAAAGTGAAGTACCGAAGGCCGGACTGTAAAATTCCGAAGAACAGTAACAGTGACTGTGAAAGAAAGAGAACGCTGGAGTTTCAGTGTCTTATTTATGTTTTCATGCTGTTCAGCGGGGCGTATATGGCAAGGATAAACAACAAAAAGAACCATTTAGTGGTCTTGAATTACATTTCAAACTTGTACACCGAAAAATGTGTGTGACTGAAGGCCTCCGTGTTCAAATGGTTCAAATGGCTCTGAGCACTATGGGACTTAACATCTGTGGTCATCAGTCCCCTAGAACTTAGAACTACTTAAACCTAACTAACCTAAGGACATCACACACATCCATGCCCGAGGCAGGATTCGAACCTGCGACCGTAGCAGCCGCGCGGTTCCGGACTGCAGGCCTAGAACCGCTAGACCACCGCGGCCGGCGGCCTCCGTGTGATTATATCACTGTCTGCATTCTATATTATTTATGTTCCTTCTTAGCTCAAAGGAGAAAGACTCATGATGTAATGATATATCACTTCTACTATTTAAAACATGGTATCTTATCGTTAGTTTACAGTTCCCGAGCTTAGTTGCTGCTCTGGAGAATTGTTACTACTGTGCTTATATTACCCATATCCCATATGTTGTTAGTTATTAGAAAACAATGGTACTTTCAGTCACAATCCCTAAGAACTATCGCCGGCCGCGGTGGTCTCGTGTTTCTAGGCGCTCAGTCCGGAACCGCGGGACTGCTACGGTCGCAGGTTCGAATCCTGCCTCGGGCATGGGTGTGTGTGATGTCCTTAGGTTAGTTAGGTTTAAGTAGTTCTAAGTTCTAGGGGACTGATGACCACGGATGTTAAGTCCCATAGTGCTCAGAGCCATTTGAACCATTTGAACCTAAGAATTATCAGGTTTGAGCTACTTCAGCAGTTATATCGTCTTCAGTTAAACTAATGTTGATGCTTTACTGACTGGAGAACAGTACATAATACAACGCCTCCAGTCAGGCTATGAGTTACATGAGGTGATTAGGGTGACTGGTATGGTTTTTCAGTACTGAAATGCCCCTGTTTTTATGTTTCAGTTTTTCGTTTTCTTAAATATTTTAACATACAGCAGAAATGATAGTTATATAGTGCAGGCTCCCTGAAATTGACGAAACAGTCGAAACACGTCTAGCAGTTTAAATTTTTGCCATTGTGAAGTGTGAGTTCACAGAAGGAGTTTTGTAATTGCTAATACAAAACAGATATCAGATAACAATTCATAATTATCTAAAAAATTATAGTCGCCTGACCGGTAGCCATACCATGCTACAGTAATACAAAGCGAGTTATTTCTGTAGTCGTGCGCGAAGTGAAAGGAAGTGGTTCGCTGCATGTGGGCAAAGTAGCAGAACGTGGACTATTACTGCGACTCATAAGTTGGCGTTTAAAGACACCACAAACGTCGATGTCACTGGAACGATAGCTCTAACTTCCTTTCCTCCTCTGACCTACGGGACACACATATACTAAACATATAACTTTGTAGCGAACTTCGCGCTTCGGTAAAATTTACTAGTACATTAAAACTGAGTACCGGATTGAGAATCTATACTGAATCCTTGCCCTTTTTGTGTTATAATCTTATCGAATGGGTTATCTACGCACGATTAGCAATACACCTAACAGCTTCCACCTGCAAGTACGTCGCTGCGTTTTGTATTAAAATACAATACCACATGATCCAATTTTGCTAACCATTTCTCTTACTATGCGCAAAAAAGTTGTTACATATAATTTTGTAGTATCTTGTTGTGTTTATGACATTCCAATGAGTCACATGTTTTAATTACACACGAAGGCAACAGTAGCTCTTTCCAATTTGTACTGGACTCCCCTCATACATATGGACTGATCGGTTTCTCCATATGTATGCCACATCAAATTAGAGTTGAGGTTGGAGTTTTCGACGATTATTATCGCTGTCTACGTCGTCATAAAGGAAAGAATCTTATTTTTATTTACTGACGACAATGACAGTGATAATAATCTCGATATTTTGAAATTCAAAAAATGGTTCAAATGGCTCTGAGCAGTATGGGACTTAACTTCTGAGGTCATCAGTCCCCTATAACTTAGAACTACTTAAACCTAACTAACCTAAGGACATCACACACATCCATGCCCGAGGTAGGATTCGAAACTGTGACCGTAGCGGTTGCTCTGTTCCCGACCGTAGCGCCTAGAACCGCTCGGCCACTCCAACCGGTTTTTGAATTTTACTTAAATTTGGTATGGCTTACGTAGTAAGTATTGGTTTGATGCTTGTGTTCGTGGCGTTTTTCCGTAAGTTTAATAAACACACCCGATACACATAACAGAGACTTTAGTCATCAGTAATATATTCTCCTTCGCTATTTACAACAGTCTGCCAATGCGGGGAAATTTTTCAATTACGTGACTGTAGAAATCACGTGGTTTATAGGCGAAGAACTGGTCGAGCCATGTTCGGAACGCACCTTCATCCGGAAAGGAAGTTCCTTAAAGGCTGTTCGATAGAGAGCGGAAGAGGTAAACATCTGAGGGCGCAAGACCAGGTAAACAAGCTGTGTGTGAAATGACTTCCCAACACAACTCCTGTACAATGCTTTTTGTCAGTCTGTACGATGCGGGCGGTCTTTATCGTGGATTAGGATCACTTCACGCAGTCTTCCTGGTCGTTGTTCTTGGGTTGCTTCTGCAAGACATCTTACTTGTTGACAAAAAAATTTCAGCAGCGATGATTACGCCTTGGGGGAGAAACCCGTAATACACCACGCCGTCGCTGATCCTCTAGATGCATAACATTTACTTTTGCGAATACGGGCATGTCTTTGTAGGGGGAGTTGCTGCTTTGTTTGAGCTACACCGTTTCTCGTCACCAATAACGATGCAGGATAGGAATGATCGATGTTGTTCACGATCAAATTGATGACGAGCAAGCAGAGATAACATATGGCCCACCCACTGATTTCTGTGATTTTGTCTTCGAGCATGCTGTACCATCAGATATCTGAACCCCCCTCATTGCATGAAAATGTTTCACGATGGTGGTATGATCGCAGTTCTTACATTTACCAGTTCTCGAGTAAACTGGCGTGAGTCGTTGTGAATTAATGGCTTCAAACGATCTTCATCAAACCACCAAGATCCTCCTGAACGAGGAGAGGCAGTAACGTCAAAACGATTCTCCTTAAAATGCCGTGCTGTGTCCAGTGGCATTATCCAGATACAATCCGCAAATGCTTCTGGCTACCTCCTCTGCTGTCACCTTTCTATTGAACTTAAAAAAGAGAATATGTCAGAGATCTTCCGGCTTTTCCACTTGGCACTCCATCTTTTAGCGTCCACAGGTCCACTCACTATCTCCAAACGACAAAATGTCAATATGTAAACTCAAACAGCAACAGTGGACTACTAATAGAAAATGACAATCGATAAATAAACCCATATCAACGGAAATACCAACATGCAAAACAAAAACGCTACAAACCTTTGCATAAACCTGATATTTTAATTCAGTGACAGCGATTGCGAAAAACTCGATTATCACACGAAAGAATTTCTTTCTTTAACCGTTACGCATTCAAACTCACATAACATTGTTAACAACCATTGTTACTTTGTTTATTATTGGGGAGACAATCTGTTTCTCACGAAATTGTGACTGTCTTTAGCTACTTCTTTGTCGCCTGACGAATTTTTTTTTTCTGGTCGATTTCTCTAAGCTTTGATGTATCTGATAATATTGCTTCTTATCCCATGATTCAATGGTGTGTTAGAACCCTACATTTAAAATCGGATGGTTTTCCTATTCTAAGGTACTGAAATTATTTCCTTGGTTATCCCACTCCGTCTAGCAATTGCCGAAATGGTTCTTTAACCAGGTCATGATCATCCGACCAGCATCGTCTAATAACGCTGGACTGCGGTACACTACAAAAGTTATCACCTTGTTAAATGACAACACATTTGATGAAATTCAGTAGTAAAACAATTCTGACCATTAACGACAAAAGTTTCCGAAATAGTTCTTGACCACACGACAAATTCCAGTATCCGCTTCTGAAGATGAGTTTAGGTTATAAAGATAAAACTTGAAACAAAGAGGTATTATGGAAAATGGTCTTACTAGCACCTGTTATTTCGAATCTGACAACAGTATTATTTTTAAGTAAATCGTTGTTTTTTTTTTTTTTTTTTTTTTTTTTTTAAATAGTCAATGCACTGGACTGCACTCTAATCGTAGCGATTGGTAGACCCAGGGGAGCGTGGCACTGATCCTGTTTCATTCAACACGAGTTTGAAGCAATTCCTGTTTTGGCTTCACTGAGGTTTAAATAGTTTAACTGGAAAGCGTAATAATAATGTAACAATCAGGATGTGAATGGAAGGGCTGATAGGGAAAAATGCATCCTAGGGTATTGTGAAGAAACATCCTTTCTATCGTTTTACTGGAGAAAATGTGTACGGCACAACACTATGGTATTTGTTCGATAAGTTTTCGGTTTAATGAATTCTTCAGTTTACTCACAGTTATTCCCTGTATTTTGAGGTGAAAGCTGGTTTCTGAACAGTGAGTTAAAAGTCTCTTCCCTTTATCGATGTTTGTGTTCGATGATGACATGCGCACATTACCGCAGATAATAACCATTGCTGACACCGGTAAATGTATGTTGTAGTATTCGTACTAAGTCAGACTGGTTATATTTAATCTATATTATAAATTAATAACAATAAGCTATTTTTAGAAAATACCAATTTTATGGTTTTGTATCATTAGTAGACTATGTATGAAATACAGTACTCATTCTAAGGTCAAGTAATAATTTAAACATGGGGGAGATGTTTTATATTTTTCTGCAAATTTTAACACTTTATTGCACAAGGTGTCTAATTAAAAAAAAGAATTATAGCCTGTTGTGTGTACGAAAAAATGTAATTGCTCACATGCAAAATAAAAGTAAGGACAAGGAACTGACAGTACAATACTCCACATTAGTTTTTGTTCGATTTACTTCCTGTAATTTTAGCATGTTATGTGGACGAACATGATGCGTTTTAGAAGAACTGCTGTCAGCACTAAAGTTTTTGTTTCCCTATTACTGCTCTATTTCTGCGTTTTGTCATGCTTCTTACCAGGAAGGAGAAATTAACGAAGAATTATGGTTATTATCCCTTTAATAATGAACGAAAAAAATTAAAACCGAAAATAGTTATATTCAGAAGTTTCTTATATACCTTTCGCTAATATAAAAAGAAAATAAGCTTACCTACAGTGTCTTGCATCATCACTGGAATAATACAGTTACTTTTAATGGGAGACATAAATGTTTGTGTTAAAAATGAAGGTGAAGGGAGCATGTAACAGAACGTTAACTGGGTACGCGTACTTTCTGTTATCAAACAGAAATATGTTGTATTTAATCCCACAATAACAGTCTTCCATCAGTTAAATTCGTTGATACAATTATTTCTCAACTCAGATAAGTAATTGTGCAGTAATAACCCTTTGAAAATTCATGTTCCTTTGATTCTTGTGTTATCTTTAATAACATGTGACCAAGATCTTACGTCGTTTACCAAAGTGTTATTCTCGTTGTTTCGTTTTGCGACAGTAGGACGATGGAGTACGTGGATCAGTATATATCTACTGCTGGATAAACGTCTTCTCTGGACTTTTCCTTGCATTACACTCTTCAGCTTTAAGCATCCGTGTTTCTCCTGCACTTTTCCTAAAGTCATCTCAACACCTTCTATTAGATCGTGGACTCGGAGTTTTCTTATCTGATTAAACCCAGCAAATAGCCTAATTCATCCAGCAGCTAACATTATTCTGTACACATGTCACGCACACCATTTGATTTTATTTACTGTTATAATTACGTATTCTATTTCAATAAGTTATACTGCATGATAAAAAAAATGTTGCATCTGAAGACATGGTCGGAAGTCATAGTGCACACTGTCGGCTGGTAAATAAATGTAAACAGTGATAATTCTCTGTGACAGGAAGAACGACCACCAGACTGCATGGATGTTGTTCGTGTTTAGTGTTGTAACCAGGTGAGGGTATACAAGGGAACAGCGTTTCAGATGTTGAGTGATCATTGTGACTGATGCAGGGAAGTCACGTACCTGTGTGGAACACCTTATCTGATGCAGCCCGTCACTCTAGTCTACCTTGTGCAGTGTTTCCGTAAGGTGAGATTCAACAGCCGTAAAGTGTTTAATAAAATGAATTTTAGCCATCAGCTGTTTATTTATCCCATTAGCTATCCACTGATTTCGGCTATTAACCATCATCCAGGATGTAGGGTCCAACCTATTAGTTAAAGCAACCTATATTCCTTTGAAGCTTAACAATATGGAAATTATCCAGTATATCTGTACAAATACCTGTCATAATTGGTTTATTTGGGGGAGGGGACCAAATTGAGAGGTCATCGACTCCATCGAATTAGACAAGAATGGAGAAGGAAGACGACCGTGCCCTTTCAAAGGAATGGCATTTGCCTGAAGCGATTAGGGAAAATCACGGAAAACCTGAATCAGGATGGTGGGACGCGGGTTTGAACCGCCGTCCTTTCGAATGTGAGTCCAGTGTGCTAACCACAGCGTTACGTTGCTCGGTAGCATTTGTATTCTAAGGAAACTTACGTCATTTGTTTGTACAGTATCACTGGATACTTTCGATTTTGTTGAGCTTCAAAGGAATATGTAATGTGTTTAACTAATGGTTCAAATGGCTCTGAGCACTATGGGATTTAACATCTGTGGTCATCAGTCCCCTAGAACTTAGAACTACTTAAACCTAACTAACCTAAGGACATCACACACATCCATGCCCTAGGCAGGATTCGAACCTGCGACCGTAGCGGTCACGCGGTTCCAGACTGAAGCACCTATAACCGCACGGCCACACCGGCCGGCGTGTAACTAATCTGTTGCACTCTATATCCTTTATGATGGTTAATAACCGAAACCGGTAGATGACTAATGGGATAAATAAGCAGCTGATGGTTAAAACGTATTTTACAAAACTCTTGTGCGAGTCTTTCATATTTGCACAACTACTATACTATACATCCGCGTGAACCTGCATTCTGTATGCCTTGGTCTCGAGCTACAGTTTTTAAAGCCCACACTTTCCTCCATTACTAAACAAACTACTGCTTGGTGCCTAAAGATTTTCATACCAACTTTTCTCCCGATTTAGTCTAGTTGTCCCAGAGATCGATTTTCTACGTAGATTGATTCAGAGCATCTTCATTAGCCAACCTTCAAGTTTCTTCTATAGCACTGCATTTCAGAAGCTTCTATCCCTGCTTTCTTGCCTCTACAGTTCGCCCATGTTTCACTTCCATATAATGCTATACTTCTCCTTCGTTGCGTCTTGCCATTTGGTTCGGTGGATAATGTACAAGACTTGACAAAGTTGGCCTTCACAGCTGGTGTTTTCTTCAGTTAAAACTTCCAAATTGAGAGTCGGTGGTCGATATGGAAACCTGTTCAATAATCCAGAGCGAGATTTTCACTCTGCAGTGGAGTGTGCGCTGATATGAAACTTCTTGGCTGATTAAAACTGCGGAAGAGCTTCTGTGAAGTTTGGAAGGTAGGAGACGAATTACTGACACAAGTGAAGCTGTGAGGACGGGCCGTGAGTCGTGCTTGGTAGCTCAGATGGTAGGGCACTTGCCCGCGAAAGGCAAAGGTCCTGAGTTCGAGTCTCGGTCCGGCACACAGTTTTAATCTGCAGGAAGTTTCTGTTCAATAACGTTTCATCCCCATCTACGGGAAACATCTTCGGAAATGAGTTGCCGATTCTCTGTGTGTGGCAGACATCTCTGGATACAAACTGTCCGTTTATCTCTGAAGATGTCTCCCGTAGATAGGGACGAAACATTGACCTGTGGTTTTATGCAGGTTGTAATGGGTTAAATGCAGATATTTCTATTGGTGACTGAGGGTGGTTTACGGAATAATATTACATCAGTATTTACTTCATTTTCAGAGTAATAATTATAGCTATTTCAAGTCATATGTTTTTAGGTTGGATAGTATATCCAAGTACTTGTGGCACAAGCAAACCAGTAATTTCTATTTTTCCCTGGGTAGAAGGTTAGTTATTGAGGTCTGGGCGCATGAATGCAAAATGGAAAGTGTATACCGCCAAACATCGTTCACACGTGGGCCAGGTATGACCATGAAGAAGACATCGGGTCGTAAAGTCTATGATGAGTGTGTGGGAGGACTGTTCAGTGCGGAGAGAAAACAACCAAGACACTGATGTGCGTACATATAAAATATGTATGCGCTTACACCCGTTACACCTTGTCAATCGACCACAGTCTCTCAGTCTGGAAGTTTTAACTGAGGTGCTTGGCTTTCTATCGAGGCACACGAGATCCTAATTGCTGCCTCGCTGCCTGTCCTTACTGATTCACGGATTCCCATTATATGGCACATGCTGAGAATCATTACTGAAAATGTTACACACCAGTAGTCAAAACTGTGGTACATTTCCAAGTAACGCCAAAAGTATAAAACTAGCAGCTTTTGACGAGGTGGAAACTTTAAGCACCTAATGGGGTAACGTAGTTCCAAAACACGTTGTGGTAAATATATCACACATTTGATGACTGGTGCATTACAGTCTCGGTACTGATTCATCTGACACTTGTACAAAGGCTTCACAAAGATAAAGTGTGTTATGTTACGTTAATAATCTATCGTTGTCCGCCCCTGGCAGCTGAGTGGTCAGCGCGACGGAATGTCATACCTAGCGGCCCGGGTTCGATTCACGGGTGGGTCGGAGATTTTCTCTGCTCAGGGACTGGGTGTTGTGTTGTCCTTATCATCATCATTTCATCCCCGTCGATACACAAGTCGCCGAAGTAGAGCCAACTCTAAAGACTTGCACCAGGTGAACGGTCTACCCGACGGGAGGCCCTAGCCGCACGGCATTTCCAATCTGTCGTTCTGCCATACGGGCGAAATAGTTTGCTCACTCTGTAGTTTCGAGAGTTATTTACTCTTTATTTTCAAATGAAACGTCGCTATCTCTTCAGACTTATCCGACTTCTAAGAACCCAGGATCTTATTGCCCTCTTTTGGCGTTATTTCATCCAATGTATTAACACCGGATATTAACTCCTTGGATAAGTCTGTGACAGTTATAAATTATTATTAATAATGTCGTATATATTGCTTTCTGTTTCGACATTCGTTACAAAGTTTCGGCTAACAATATCTTCCTATCGAAATATATAACTCGTAAAGCATAGTTCACAGTCAGTTACAATAAAATCGGTGCTTAAACATTGACGTACAACTTCTGATTATTGGTCTGATGGTGGCAGAACCGAAATCAGTTGGATGAAAAAATACATAAAAACAAGTAATCTCCGTCAGAACTGGCCAGGAAGGCCCTACGGTTCTGACCGGCCGCCGTGTTATTTTCATCCTCAGCCTACAGGCGTCACTGTATGCGGATACGGAGGAGCATGTGGTCAACACACCGCTCTCCCGACCGTATGCCAGTTCACGAGACCGGAGATGAAAATAAACTGCCTAACTAAAAACATTAAGCTACCGTAATGGGCGGAGGAATCTAAATGGAACCTCACGGGTTGAAATTGTATGTAATGTTATATCAGTAATTACAAAGTCGAGCTATATTTGCAAAGAACTTGGCAGTAAGAGTCCACTTATGAGTATGTCATTGTACCATCTCTGATCTGGATCCGGGCAGTGATTTGGTTGGTAAAGGTGTCATAAAGTCGTTTCCCCTCCGGAGGCAAGTTGATCCACAGCTGTTGTAACTAGTCCATGATATACTGGACACTGGCTCTGGCGTGGATTTTACGTCCAAACTGGTCCTATCATGTTCCATTGGGGACTGATTTCGTGATCTTTCTGGCCACCAGAGTGCCTCGAAATCACGCAGACAGTTCATAGAGACACACGCCATGTGTGAACAACCGTTGTCCTGTTGATACTATCGCATGAGAAGTAAGACATGAGGATGCATGATATCCGTGACGTACCGTTCTGCCGTAATGGTTCTATCAATCGTTACCAGCCCTGACCTGAAATACATAATGGATAGCTATACATGACACCAGGAGTGAACCGTTGTGTCTCTCCAAAACATTGGAAGAGTGGTACCTCTCGGCAAGTGGCTGCCATACTTGCTGACACTGGTCCTGCTGGGGAATGCAGAACCGTTGAACACAAAGCAATGCCATTCATCAGCAGTCTGTGTTTCACGATGACAGCACCATTCCAAATGCAGCCTCTTATGTAGTTGTATTCATTCGTACATTAATTTCCGTGTCCGGTCAGCATTTCCAGAAGGTAGCAACTCCGATGGCCCTGTTGT
Organism: Schistocerca piceifrons; assembly: GCF_021461385.2. NCBI lineage: Eukaryota > Metazoa > Arthropoda > Insecta > Orthoptera > Acrididae > Schistocerca > Schistocerca piceifrons. The sequence goes on from NC_060145.1 coordinate 168,593,373, forward strand.
TTCCCTCGATCAGGTCCTGTGTTGTGCAGGGTTGTTCAAATTGAGGACAAATTAGCAGATGGGCCGGATCTTGTGTTGTTCCGCACTCGCAGGATATGTCTCCATCAGCTGGAAGAATGCCCCATTTTCACATGTTGGTCTTGCAAAGAGGAACGCCCACCCTAAGACGATTGAGCGATCTCCAAATAGGGTAGGGCAAGTCATTTCCTGAACCTAGCTCTTTCTTTACAGGGATATCAGGTGATAGCTTGGTCTTCCACCTGCTGATGCCGTTAGACTCTGGTGTTCCCTCTAGTGGTTGAGCCCTGGCGATTAAGCTCTTTCTCGACTTCAGTCGACGGACAACAGCCTGATGATCGTGCAGTGGATGTCGGGGATCATAAGTTTGCTTAAAACTCACTATATCAATAGCAACAGCCCTTCTAATAGGGGGGTGGGGGGAGCTAGTCCAACAATCGGGTAGATTTTATCGACTGGAGTTGGCGTCATACATCCAGACAAGATTGGGACGGTGTCATTGATTTCAACATCAATCTGTTTGGTATGAGTGGATGCACTCCACACAGGTGAAGCATACTCTGCAGCGGACACACACAAAGCAAGGACTGAAATTCTCAAGACGGGAGGACTTGCTCCCCAGGCGGTGGATATGAGCTTCCACAAGATGTTATTCCATGAAGTAACTATCAGCCTGGTGTTATGGCAGTGTTTATTGGAGGACAGAGTTCGGTCAAGGGTAACACCCAGATATACTGGTGCTGAACAATGCTCCAGTCGAAACTTCCTGGCAGATTAAAACTGTGTGCCGGACCGAGACTCGAACTCGGGACCTAAGCCAAAGGTCCCGAGTTGAGTCCCGGTCCGGCACACAGTTTTAATCTGCCAGGAAGTTTCGTATCAGCGCACACTCCGCTGCATAGTGAAAATCTCATTCTGGAATGCTCCAGTCGTTTGCTTGCCATGTAACGTCCAGTTCCCGCCGAGCTTCTCTATTCTCCAAGTGAAATGCGCACACCTGAGTCTGGTTGGGATTTGGCTTTAGATGATTGGCTTTGTAGGAGGAGCCAAGCGTACCTAGCGCAGAAGTCAACTTTTCCTGTACTTCTTTAAACGTCTTTCATTGAGCAGCCACTGCAGTATCGCCAGCATAGACGAGAAGCCTGGAATTTTCCGTTATGGGTTGGTCATTAGTGTAAACATTGAAAAGCACAGGGGTGAGCACACTGGCTTGAGGTGAGCCATCCTTTTGTCTGCGCCATCTGTTCTTCTTACCACGGACTTGGAATATTCTGTTCTGCAGGACAGTACCAATGACGGATGTTGTATTAACGGCGGCCTTCGCATAGATCGGTAATTGCCTAGTCCGACTGCTGCTAGTGTCCGATCATTTGGTATGAGATGACACAAAATAATGCAGACAGTTCATTACGTGTACTTAGAGGGCAGGCGGAGGTGTGGTTACTACCTGGTTTCATGCAGAATACGGTGATCCACTCTTGTGGTGGTCAAAAGTGGTCGACTGGAACCTTGGCAACGAATGTCCCAATCCTCGCATTCCCAAGCAATCCAGCATCTGGCCTTTGCACATCCGAATGTCCTGCAAACCTCCATACTGCACGATTCGACAATGCGGCCAAGTAGAGACCCAGAATAACGGCCGTTTCAAACTCTGCCAGGTGCTGATAATGCTGTATCGCATGTACAGAGAACACTCAACATCTGATGCTGTTCATGCCCCTTATACAATGTAATTCAACTGCCCCTACCGATAGTGTTTATGCAGCAGTAACGCCTCCAAGATCACATACAAAATTTTCGTGTTCCCTCGCTCATTACTCGCAAACTATACAGAAAAAGTGAACAGGACTTTTTGTAGGAAATTTAGTGTGATTAAATTCTGTACTGGGACAAGTTTTCGCTGAAGGCAATGGTTTTCAAGAAAAACTTTTCTGCGTTTTTCTTGACTAATTTAGAAAGTACGACGTCTAGGGGAAACGTAACTCAGTAAAAAATTTTACTACATTACATTTTATAGAAAAAACGTCACGTTCGTTTTTGCTGACGAGTTCGCGTATAGCGAGCGCGATAATATGCAAACCTCTCACGTGGTACTTGAAGACCTTCCGGGTTGCATAAAACTCATGAATAGGGGCAGATGAACCACCCCGAATACCCTCGCTGGGTAACAGCACTAAATACGAACAAAACTATTGCACTCTGTAGGCCGTTCTACGTGTCAGAGAACTGTAATTGTAATCAAAATTTAAAGCCATTTTGACTCTTTTTTCGACAGTGACTGTCTCAAGAAGTACGTAAAGGCTTTTTTAAATTACCGCTACCAGTCACAAACTTTGTCAACTATTGTATTACTTATTTATTTAGCAACATGTTTCGAGGGTTATATCTCTTCTTCAGGCTAAATGGTATTACCAAAACAACTTTACAATAACGTCATACTGATGTACATAGTCGTTTCGTAAATGCTGTGGTCATCCTATGGAAGAAGAGAAAATTTAGTAAGAGGCGATGTCAGTTTGTAAGCTGGATTGATGTTTGCATGTAAATGTTCTGTAACGGTCACTCACTTCGTTCTTGTGGCGTGACTGTCTCGTTGCGATGCGTTACGGTGTTTCGATTTCCATGGCTCTGTTGGCCACTGTTCACAAATTGTCACTAACATAGCAGTAACTTCGAAACACGATCACAAACAGTTCTGTAGTGCAGTGGACAAGATGGCAGTCGAAATACAGCTGGTTTCGATTTGACTACCGATTTGTCGATCAATGTGGTGTCACATGTTCACATGCCTTCTGCACGTCTTGTTATTGTATTACAGTTTTCTCTTCTTCCATAGGATGACCAAAGCATTTACGAATCGACTATGTAACATCAGTATGACCTTATTGTAAAGTTGTTTTTGTAATGCCATTTAGCCTGAAGATGAGGTATAACCCTCGAAACATGTTGCTAAATAAATAAGTAATACAATAGTTGACAAAGTTTGTGAGTGGTAGCGGTAATTTAAAAAAAAACCTTTACATAGTAATTGTAATCACTTACGTCTGCCAGTTGGGTGCATTTGTATGAAGTTACATCGACATCTGACTGTGTCTTCTGGGAGCTTCACTTGTTTTTTCAGAAAGTTTGTTTTTATGTGACGTAGGAGGCATTATTTATTTTAAAAAATTCTTTCGTTCTCCTTGCCTTCACATGGAAGTGGCGGGAAGGAGGGAAGCAAGGACACACGCACACACACGCGCACGCACACACACGCGTTCCACACACACACACACACACACACACACACACACACACACGAGACCGAGCGCGCACCTTCACACTTTTTTGGTGTTAAGAACCTTTTCCAGTTTTTTCCATATATGTTTGTTTATTTTGCAGCATTAACCTTTTCAGCTAATGCATTTCCAAAGATGTCGTTTACTCTAATTTCGTCGCATTAATCCTTGTGAAATATTCAATATTGTTCACCACACCTGTTCCCCTTCTGATGACGATGGTCATAATTACCTTGTACGCCGAAATTGCTTTAGAAAAATGCTGTAGGACATCGAGAATTATGTGTTTTTACTTGTAAATGTGAAGGTGTTATGCCAAGCTGCGACAGAAGAATCAGTTAGCACGATTAAAGTTTACTTTTACATCTGTGTATTTTTCCTCCTAAAAACTATATACTGCGTTCAGTTCATTGCCCGAGCGTCGTTTACGAATGCTAATAAGAGTGTTTAGCTGATAATGCCCTATTATACAGTCCCCAGCTTTCGTCCGCAAAGATACCCGATAAGCTGACGACAGAGTCATCACTGTTGACTTAAGTATCCTGATGCCCCTTTCCTCCTCGCTGTCGATGAATGGGAGCCGGAACTGAGGAGTGGACGGTGTGCTTTATTGCAGGGGGCGCAGCCCGCAGCCGCTACGGCGCTCGCAGACCGGCGTCGCACAGTGCAGCGCCGAGTCCCGCCGGTGTGCCGGCGCGGACAGATGGAGGCGGATAAGCGCCGCGGCACGGCGGGCTGCTTTGGAAGGCGGCCACGTCTGGCGCGGCGACCCGAGCTGAATGGCGGACGAGACGGCGGGGCGCGGCCGGCCGGCCAGACAGCCGCCCGGCCTGTCTCTCTGTCTGTCTGTCTGCCCGCGAGCCGCGGCCGCAGATAACTCGTACACGTCCCGTCCACGCAGGCTGCGTTACATCTCTCTCCCCTGGCCGGAACACTCGTTATGCATACGCCGTGTCATGCGTGTGTTGCATAATTCGCTAGTGATAAAAGTCGAAAGTCTGAGGTTATCAATTTATGTAGCTACCGTGTCCAACCAGTCGTTTTTTTTAATCTAATACGGTTTATTGTGCCAGTCACGAGGAACTGTACGCTACAGTTCATTGTATTCCCTAATTGAAGTATTTTTTTCTTTGTTAAACACATATACACTGAAGAGCCAAAGAAATTGGTTGTTGTTGTTGGTCCCGAGTTCGAACCACAGTCAAAGACACAATTTTAGTCTGCCAGGAAATTTCATTCACTTTGTTTGGTCATGGACACGTCCAACCACGATAGCTCTTTTCTGCCATTTTGTCACGTCTCGACGTGGACTCATCTCGATGCACTGATTCGATACAGCGAACTGGTACATACACAGCACTTAGCTGCCATGACATGTGTCAGCGGTGCGGGTTCACACGAGTACACGCTACCGTTCCTGCACCATCTGTAGAGTTCCAAGGCGCCCACTGTGCTCTTCCAAGGTGGTAACTAATGTTTTGTCCGGCCAGCTTAGATACCCCACAGTACTGGAAGAATGCATTTGGCTATGAAATAGAATCAGCCTGCGTTACTATTACTTTCATCAAATTATGAGGGTCACATAACAGTCGTTGTTGCTGTTGTTGTGGTCTTCAGTACTAAGACTGGTTTGATGCAGCTCTCCATGCTACTCTATCCTGTGCAAGCATCTCCCAGTACCTACTGCAACCTACATCCTTCTGAATCTGCTTAGTGTATCAATCTCTTGCTCTCCCTCTACGATTTTTACCCTCCACGCTGCCCTCCAATACTAAATTGGTGATCCCTCGATGCCTCAGAATATGTCCTACCAACTGATCCCTTCTTCTGGTCAAGTTGTGCCACAAACTCCTCTTCTCTCCAATTCTATTCAATACCTCCTTATTAGTTATGTGATCTACGCATCTAATCTTCAGCATTCTTCTGTAGCACCACATTTCGAAAGATTCTATTCTCTTCTTGCCCAAACTATTTATCGTCCATATTTCACTTCCATACATGGCTACACTCCACACAAATACTTTCAGAAATGAAATTGGTATACTTGCCTAATATCGTGTATGGCCACCGCGAGCACGCAGAAGTGCGCAACACGGCGTGGCATGGACTCAACTAATGTCTGAAGTAGTGCTGGACAGAAATAGCACCATGAATCTGGCAAGGCTGTCCGTAAATCTGTAAGAGTGCGAGTAGGTGCATATCTCTTCTGAATAACACGTTGCAAGGCATGTCAGATATACTCAATAATGTTCATATTTGGGAACTTTGGTGACCAGTGGAAGTGATTTAACTCAGAAGAGTGTTACTCAAGAAACTCTGCAGCAATTGTGGCCGTATGGGGTGTCGCATGGTCCTGTTTGAATTGCTCGAGTACTTCGGAATGCACAATGTACATGAACGGACGCAGCTCATCAGACTGGATGCTTACGTACGTATCAACTGTCAGACTCGTATCTAGACTAAGAGGGGTCCCATATCACTCCAACTGCACACACCCCATACCATTACAAAGCCTCCACCAGCTTAAACAGTCCGCTGCTGACACGCACGTCCATGGATTCATGAGGTTATCGATCCGCTCGATATAATTAGAAACGAGACTCGTCCGACTAGACAACGTGTTTCTAGTCATGAACAATCTAATTTCGGTGTTGACGGCCCCAGGTGAGACGTAAACCTTTGTGTCGTGCAGTCGTAAAGAGCACACGAGTGGACTTTCGGCTCCGAAGGCCCATATCGATGATGTTTCGTTGAATAGTTCGCACTCTGACACCTGTTGATGGCCCAGCACTGAAATCTGTAGCAATATCAGGAAGGGTTGCACTTCTGTAACGTTGAACGATTCTCTTCATTCGTCGTTGGTCCCGTTCTTGCAGCATCTTTTTCCTTCAGCAGCTATGTCGGAGATTTGATGTTTTACCGGATTCCTGATATTCACGGTACACTCATGAAATGGTCGTACGGGAAAATCCAGACTTCATCGCTACCTTGAAGATGCTGTGTCCCATCGCTAGTGCGCCGGCTATAACACCACGTTCAGACTCAAATCTTGACAACTGGCCATTGCAGCAACAGTAACCGATCTAATGACCGCGTCAGACACTTGTTGTCTTACATAGGTGCTGCCGACCGCAGCGCCGTATTCTGCCTGTTTACATACCTCTGCATTTATAAACGCATGCCTATACCAGTTTCTTTGGTGATTCAGTGCATATGACAACAGTACCAACCGTTTTAGTTTCTAGGTAGCAACCCAGAGATATGACATCAAATTAATAAATACAAAAATAAATGGAAGAGGTGAATGTATCGATCTATGGTAAGGGGCCCTGATCCGGAAACGACGGAATCCGAAGCGAAAATCGTTCCGGTACCTATGACATCCGATCTCTTCTACTGGAAACCGTTTGCCTTCCACGCTTTGGTAGAAGGTAGTATGGAACAAAAGAAGAAAAATTTCTTTAGTAAACAACGGCTCTGAAATGCATCCATTGAGAGCTATGATAAATTGTTCAATACACGATATGTTTTTCGTCACAGCGAGAATAAACTAGTTCTCATACCTCTTAAGGTAAGCGTTTTAGAACTCATATTTACTGGGTATATTTTTCTTGTTTTGGTCCATACTGCCTCCCCCCAAAACACAGACAACAAAGAACTTCCAGTTGAAGGGTTTCTGTGTCAGAGGTACAGCAACGATTTTCAACTTTCGACTCGTCGTTTCTGGACCAGTCCCTTACCTCAGGCCGGCCGCGGTGGCCGTGCGGTTCTAGGCGCTTCAGTCCCTAACCGTGAGATTGCTACGGTCGCAGGGTCGACTCCTGCCTCGGGCATGGATGTGTGTGATGTCCTTAGGTTAGTTGGGTTTAAGTAGTTCTAAGTTCTAGGGGACTGATGACCTCAGATGTTCAGTCCCATAGTGCTCAGAGCCATTTTGAACCTTACCTCACATTGATACATTTACACTTCTCCATAAGTCCTGTAAGTCTGTAACATCATCAACACCAGGTCTTCTGTCCGAAGACTGATTTCATGGAGCTCTACATGCAACTCTAGCCTTTGCAAACTTCTTCATCTCCTAGTAACTACTGCAGTGTACGTTCATCTGAATCTGCTTACCGCATTAATCTCTTGATCTCCGTCTACGGTTTTCACCCCCCACACCTCTCTTCAGTACTAAATTGGTGATCCCTTGATGTCTCAGAATATGCTACCAACTGATGCTTCTTCTACTCAGGTTGTGCCATAAATTTCTTTGACCCCCCCCCCTCCCCCATTTCTATTCAGTACCTCCTCATTAGTTACACGATCTACCCATCTAATCTTTAATCTTCAGCATTTGTTAGTATCGTGTATAGATTTAAGTGCCAGGAAATCTTTTCTGAAAGTATTTGGACGGAGGGTAGCCATGTGTGGAAGTGAAACATTGACGATAAATAGTTTGGACAAGAAGAGAATAGAAGCTTTCGAAATGTGGCGCTACAGAAGAATGCTGAAGGTTAGATGGATATATCATGTAACTAATGAGGAGGTACTGAATAGAATTGGGGAGAAGAGGAATTTGTGGCACAACTTAACTAGAAGAGGGATAGGTTGGTAGGGTATGTTCTGGGGCATCAAGGGATCACCAGTTTAGTATTTGAGGGCAGCGTGGAGGGTAAAAATTGTAGAGGGAGACCAAGAGTTGAATACACTGAGCAGATTCAGAAGGATATAGGTTGCAGTACGTGCTTAGAGGTCAAGCAGCTTGTACAGGATAGGGTAGCATGGAGAGCTGCATCAAACCAGTCTCTGGACTGAAGACCACAACAAGAACAATCTTACCTTTGTAAATATAAGCCACCAGCGACTTTACTTGGCTAAGGTGTATGATTTACTAATATCAATTTGCGTATTAAAAACTTGACGATATTGCTTTGCTTCTTTGGATAGGTTTTATTTATATTCTCTGTTAGGTAATACGAAATGATTAAGTTTGCTTTGTGATTTGAGCGGCTGCTCATTAAGTTTCGATTTCGTTTCCTTCATGTTTAAAAATGCCTAGGACACGGTCGAGTCTGTCTGAATATTCCAGAACAGCTAAAAGCTTAAGGACTCTGTAGTCTCAAGAATTTAATAAACATTGTGAGGCAACAGTTGCTGATGCTAGAAAACGTCCGACCTTAACTCGTTCTTTAGAAATTCCGTCTGAATGCAAGGTTCCACGTAACTCTAATTGAGAACGTCGTGCATTATCTCACTCCTCAGAGCCTGACAGAAGCTTAGAGCTACTTCTCTCCAAGGTAACATTATAGAAGCGGAAATTGTGCCAAGAAATGGGACAGCCGAGCGGTTTTTATATCAAAATCCCGCTAATTCTTAACGATTTACAATTTCTCTTTAAACATACACGATTCCCAGTGAGCTTATGCTATGCCGTGACCGCAAACAAAGGAAACCGAATGCGAGCATGGACCTTAGTGTCACTTGATTTTCGAGTGGCCAGCTCTTCTGTAGCCGTGTCTATCGGTTGGCAATAAACATTTAATGTTGGTCAATTTTTTACAGATGAACACATATAGTGAGGCATTTACAAAATAATTAAAGAGTGAATGCGTTAATAGCACATATGGCAAAAGGGCATTAACTTATCAAAAGTATCTGGACAGCCTTTTTAGTGCGAAACCGACTGTTAAGATATGTCATGGGAGGACGACCCGCTAGTATAATACGAGTTGGAGAGTATCGTCTTGTCAGTAGAGAAGAAACAAGAGCAGAATGAGTCGGTCAGGAGAGCCAACTGACTTAGAATGTGCACAATTCACCAGGTATCTGGTCAGTAATAGATCCATCAGGGACATTTCAACCCTTCTAAAGCTGCTCAAGTCGCCTGTTGGTGATGTGAACTGTAGACGTGAAGGAACAATCACAGCTAAAGCAACATCAGGACACGGTGGATGTAAGAAAGCGCATAAAATAAGTGGAAGAACTCACTCACCAGTTCCAAAGTTCCAGCAGCATTCCAGCCAGCATAGTGACTGTGCGTAGTGAGCTGAAACTAATGGCGTACGATGTTGAGCAGCGTCTCACAAACAACGCATTTCTGTAGCAAATGCTATGCGACGTTTGAGGTGGTGTAAAGAGCAATACTACTGGACAGTGGATGACTGAGAACGAATGGACTGGAATGATGAATGACACTATACGCTGTGGCAACTTGATGGAGTCCAGACCTGAACTTAACGGAAGACGTTTAGGATGAGTTAGAAAGTCGACTGCATTCCAGACCTCACCGTCCATCATCACTAACTCCACTGGTTTCGGCTATTGAGGAAGAATGGGCTTCCTTTCCTCCACAGACATTCAGACCTATAACTGACAGTGTCTTCAGCAGAGTTCAAGCCCTCTTAAATGGGAAGGGCGGACGCGCAATTTAACGTTCATTAATAGGTGCCCAGATACTTTTGATCGGATAGTGCAGATGTCCATGGAAAGCTGTAGATGTGCACCTAAATATTATATCTATGCGTGGGCGCGCGCGCGTTTGTGTGTGTGTGTGTGTGTGTGTGTGTGTGTGTGTGTGTGTGTGTGTGTGTGTGTGTGTGGGTATGTGTCAGCTGGCTAAACTGTACATCACTGAAATGAATTTGTTTTGGAGACCAAGATGTAATGGAATGTTACTACTCACAAGCATAATAATGGTTTAGATCGTACAGATTACGTTAATTTATGACTAAATTTATGTTATTTTCGCTAGCGTCTCGACCCTAAGGTCTATCTGCAAGTGGTCCAAAATTCGTTCTTGTAAAATACGTCCAAGTGATGATGAGCCTACAGTGACTGGAAAGCTAGTTAATGATACAATAAATCGTATCAGATTCAGAAAGCGACTGGTTGAAATCATACCTAGATACACCGCCTATTTAGCAGCTACAATTAATCGTCTACAATGGACATAATGAAAGCCATGATGTCTTCAAATATGATGGGTGTCGTAAATTTTTGATTGTCACCTCAAAAAAAAAAAAAAAAAAAGAAAAAAAGCTAGGTGTCTGCATAAATCTTGATGATGGTGTTAGATACTGTGCGACATATTTTCCCAAACGGTGGATAATTTGGCTGAGAATTTGGTTGTAAAAGTATACATTTTGGTTGTTCAGGAACCTCGCCACCATTCTGGACTTGACAACCACGCAATGGTATCATTAGCAAGGAGATACTGGTGCCATTTTATGATAATACGCAGAGTCAGAGCAAATCTGATACTCCAAAAGAATAGAATGTGTGGCTGAGCCATCAGCAGAATGAGATGGAGCGTTGTCGTGGGAGCAATAACAACCTCTTGAACACCTTCCCGCGACACTCCGCCTTCACAGTTTCCCGTCACCTGGGCGAGAGAATTCGGTGATACGCTCCAGTGACAGGCTGCCCGTAACGAGCATAGCATGTTAGCCACACACTATGGTAGCCCCAAAATGCTCCCAGCATCACCCTTCTCGAAGATGGTTGGGTCTTCGCCTTTCTCGGCACTGGTGAATCCACATATTATCCGCTGCTTCCTTGGCCCCTATGTCGCGGGTCATCGTGATACGCCCAACACCCTCATCCATGGTTATTATTCCGGTTCTTCACAGATAGATCATCTACCACTTGTCCGCAGTTCGTGGTCTCGCGGTAGCGTTCTCGCTTCCCGAGCACGAGGTCCCGGGTTCGATTCCCGGCGGGGTCAGGGATTTTCTCTGCCCCGTGATGACTGGGTGTTGTGTAATGTCCTCAGGTTAGTTAGGTTCAAGTAGTTCTAAGTCCTAGGGGATTGATGACAATAGATGTTAAGTCCCATAGTGCTCAGAGCCATTTGAACCATTTGAATCTACCACTTCATTCGTCGTAGCTGAGATTTCTCGAGCACATCAGAGGCGTCTGAGCCACCCAACCCTAGTGTCGTACCGTGTCGCTCTGATGTAGATTTCCACTACCTCAGTATGGATTGTGGCAACGCTGACCACTTCAAATGCTGAGAACGTATTCACGCTCAAAATTCTACTTTCGTAACGCGCCTCTCCTCCAGCAGAATGCTACAGTACTGTGGTGCAGGGATTTGAAAGCGTGCAAGAACTACAGACGTGTACTAGCAAAAAAATAAAAAAGTGTGACTTCAGTTTTTCAAGGTGATAATTAAGACTTTATGACTACCCTCGTATGGTAACTGGAGCAGTATGCTCTCTCAATCTTTTGAATTACAGTAACCGATACTGTGTAGATTCGAACTCCTCATTTCTACCTCAGCATCCCAAACTTCCTAGTCCAATTACTTAACAAACTAAAATATCTCAGAGTAATCCTCGACTGAATACTAATAAGGAATTCCCTTCTGCTAATCAGGCAACAAAACTATGGTAATAGAGTGAAAGAACGAAATGGCCTAACATGGGGATTGTATTCCTCCATCATACACTGCATTTACAAGGCTCCCCTCTTTTAGGCTAACGAAGTCTCTCCAACAATATCTTCAAGGCCAAAAACTTCAAGTCTTCCACATCCGCTTACCATCCACCGCTTGAATGCTGTACGAAGTTCTAATTTCATCCCTTTCCTTCCCGAGATTTCCTAAATTCCTGTAGTCTTGACACTAACCACCCAATCGTTTTTTCCTTGACTACCAATCCTCGTACTCTGACGCACTTCTACCGACATTCTCCCCACTCCAAACGTTGCACCTACGCATTCTCCACGAGCTATCCCAGTGAAAATACAACCACCTCCCCCTAAGTTACTACGGAATTCGCCCATAGACCTAAACATCCTTCCAGTTCTGCTCTTTTTCCTTCCCACGTCAGGGCTCCTCTACCGCCCAGTATTCTGCCTCCCTTCCCAATGATATTGCGTCCTCAGCCTTTTCTTTTCCAACCTTCCAAAAGCTCTCCCAGAAAATCTTTAATGACTCACTTCTTGCCCTACACAGAAGTGGATGATAAGCAGTACAGACCACAAGGGCTAGAAGCTTTTCAAATGTAGGATTGCGGAAGAATGCTAAAGGTAGGTTACTTACATATCTCGCGTGTAATTAAGGTATTGAATCCAAGTAGAGAGAAAAGAGCTCTAGGATACGATTGTAGGGAAGCAGGCTGATAGTATATATCCAGAAACATCAAGAAATAGCTATTTTCGTAACGGAGAGAAGTGTGTGAGGAGGCAACCGTAGAGAGAGGTTAAGGTCTGAATAAAGCAAGAAAGTTCAAACGGATGTACAGACTTTCACAAGATAGACCAGCTTGGAGAGCTCTATCAAAGCAGTCTCAAGATTGGAGACTACAACGTCAGCAATGTGAAGCATCGGATAGGATCGAGACGTACGTGTATTCTCCAAGAAATTGTAACTGATATCTTAACGGCTGATCAATTAAATTATCTTAGCTATTAATTTCTAGAGAGATTGAGTAAGGGGCAGATTGGCAGATTTGTCTATCAGAAAGCCGCTCTCATGTGTAACGCTACCCATTGTGCACAATTCATTACACATTAAATGTGTATCTCAGTACTCCGATGTATCTGATTCAGTATTTCCCTCCAAAACTGAAAGTGTGATGAATTGTATTAAATTGCAAAGAGTTAATTAAACGCCCAGACCAGACAATTCCTTCCTCGTTTCAGATGGTGAAAGACAAAAACATCATGAGGTAAAAGTTCATTAGATACTATTCTGCTAAATTTCGTAAATTCTCTGTACTATTTTGAAAATAAATTATTATAAAAATGTTTTTCTGTAATTTTTTACCCTGACATAACCTTCCCTCAGTTCTTTAAACAAAACGATTTCGCAGTTATGGAAAGGTCACTTTTCTATGGTGTTTCAGACAAGTTATTGTACGCAGTGTCACCAATACACGCACGTAAGAACGGGGTGATACTCAGTGCAATAATTTGACATGGAGCTTGATTTTTAAAAATGTCATTGATGCACCACCCTACAGTTTGTCTTTTGCAATAAGGATGCGTATCTGAAAAATGAATTAGGAAAGGATTTTTTTCAGTTGGTGGTGAATAAACCTATACGTATTGCAACTGTGTTACAGTTAGGTACGAGGTATGCCGTTTCATGCACGTGTATTCTTTTGTACTTCGGTTTTGTTATTATTGTGAAAATGACACTACAGTACATATCTCGCAAGACAGATATCAGTAAATAACGTTTTTTGTTTAGTAATCCATCAAAAATATCAAACATAATGAAATTCCCACTCTGCAGCATAGCGTGCTTCCTGGCATGTTAAAGTTGTGTGCTGGCTCGAGACTCGAACTCGGCACCTATTTCTTTCGTGCCCACTGCTTGTCTATTATGATTGAAGGAATGTAATGGTATAAAATCAGACACTGGCATCTTAAGCTGTGTACTATAATTTTATGTAACAGGCATGGGTAGAATTTATAAGCAAATCAGACCCGAAAATGAAAACAAAAAAACAATTCTTTAAATTACACACAAACTATGGGGATCACAAGAACTATGCAATTTCCAAAATATATAACCCAAGAAGTTGTGCGACATATACAGTGACGAGCCAAAACATTATGACCACTTGCTTAATAGCTTCGGAAATCAGTGCATCAGCGATTCTACGTGATACGCATTCTGAAAGTCCTTGATAGGTTTCAGGGGGAATGTGGGACCAGGGTCCACGAACAGACGGCGTAATTCCAGTCTAATGGTGGCCTGTGGTTCTTGGGTGATGGGCAGGCACCCAGTAGCGTCCAGATGTGTTCCATCGGTTTCAGAACAGGCGAATTTGGTGGCCAAAATAACGATGTGAGTTTACTATAAAGCTCAAACTACTGCAGCACGATTCTGGCCTTGTGATATGAACAGATATTTTTGCTGGAAGATGCCATCGCAATCGCAGAAGACATCAAGCATAAAGAAAGGCAGGTGAACAGCAGTAATGTTCACGTAGTCCTTAACATCTATGGCGCATCCGATTAACATCACAGTTCCCATGGAAGCCAAGGTGAATGTCATAATACTCCCCCCCCCCCCCCCCTCCAACATGGCCAGCGTTCGTGACGTAGCCGTTCATCTGAATGACGGCGTATGAGGGCACGACTATCGACTTGCTGTTAACAAGAAACGTGATCCATACGACAAGGAGACTCGTTCCCATGGTCAGCTCTACATGGTACCGTGCCCACTGCAGTCGTAATTGACGACGTCGTTGCTTTGACATGGGAACATGGGTCGTCTGCTGAGAACCCCCATGTTGAATAGTGAACGCAGAGCGCTTTGTCCCGAAACACTTGTGCCTGCAACAGCGTCGTACTCTATCGTCAGTTACGTCACATGTCGCCACCTGTCCTGCTTTACCTAGCGGGCAAGCCTCCGGTCCCCACGTTCTGTGATGAGGCGTGGGCGTCCAGCACCGTCTCACCAATTGCCATATATACTCACAACGGAAGCACGCGAACAACCGACCAGCTTTCCTGTTTCAGACATGCTCGTTCTCAGGTGGAGGCACTCTGTGAAAGTCGCTTTAGTCAGTGAATTTCCTTGCTGCATCACGTGTCCGGAACGCCTCCAGGAGGCATTCAGTCTCATGGCGGGCTGTGGTCATAATTTTTCGGTCCATCATTGTATATACGACAGTATTTCCCTTCTATCCGTTCCATACAAGGTACTTTCCAAGATATTACTAAATAGGATTGAACCAGTTCTCGATTCACAGATAGGAGAATACCAAGGTGGATTTAGAAAAGAGAGGAGCTGTTCGGAGCAAATTATTAACCTTAAAAACATAATTAGAACACGTGCTGGTCAACCACATGTTACGACGTTTATTGATTTTAGAAAATCGTATGACTCCGTAGACAGAGGAAACCTTATTAGAACTTTGGAGGAATTTGGAACTGACAGAAAAACTAGAGAGATAGTAAAGCAAACACTGACAGATACCAAGTCCAAAGTCAAAATTCGAGGCAAGATTTCTGAACCTTTTAAAACCCAAACGGGTCTGAAACAAGGGGATGGACTCTCTCCAGTTCTATTCAACATCGCTTTGGAAAATATTATAAGGGAGACACTGGATGAAAACACACCACAAAAAGTAAAGGGAATTTCTTTTGGAGGATCAGTTAAAGGTCTTACGATACATGCACTAGCTTTTGCAGATGATATTGCTCTCCTATCCAGAAATATAGCAGATGCAATTAAACAAATAGAAATCTTAGCAAAGCATGCAGCTAAATTAGGGTTTACAGATATCACAAGGAGAAACTAAATTCATGTCTAACAAATATAAGGAAATCAAAGAATTGCACACAATTATTGGATGTATCGAAATGGTCAAACACTTTAAATATTTGGGAGAAACAATAACGGATACTGGCGTAGAAAAAGAAGCTGTCGAACTTCGAGTAGCTAAACTTAGGAGGGCACACATAAGCTGTACAACAACAAAAAAGCCTATCTCGAAATGCAAAGTTATAACACTACAATACAGTGACGAGAACAGAAGTTAAATATGCAGCTGAAACACTCTCCCTCAAGAACAAAGGACTAATAGATGAGCTCGAGAAGAAGGAAAGAATAATTCTGAGGAAGATTCTTGGTGGACACAAAAAAAATGGTTAAAAATGGGTAAAGATGAGCAATGAGAAAATCTACCAATTTATTAAACCAGTCACAACGGAAATGAGAAAGAGAAGGCTGATGTTCTTTGATCATCTGGTGAGAATGGATGATGACAGATTAACGAAGTAAATCTCCAGTATAATTCAACAGAGAGAAACACCCAACTCTTGGTTGCAAGGAATAAAGAAAGACCTCGGTGAACTCGGACTTACAGAAATGGATGCAATGAATAGGGTTAAGTACAGAAAGGCAATAACTGAATTCGAGGTTTTTCAAAAGGCTCCAAAACCGAAGATCAACAGGAAACTAACAGCTGAACATTGGGAAAAATGGCAGCAGACAGAAGAGCAGCCGGAGAGAAGAGAAAGAAAAAAGTGAACATGAAATAGAATTTGTAACGCGGTCCTTAGTTGGCCAATTGGTGTAAATAAATAAACAATATGACAGTATTTTCTTCATTTTCAGACTCATAATTGTAGCTATAACGAGTTGTTTGTTACGGCTTGTTAATACCGCCAGTATGAGTGACACAAGTTAGCCATTGGTGGTTATTTTGGTTATTTTCCCCTGGGCAGAAAGTCAGGTATTGAAGCGTGAACGCATTGAGTTAAATTCTGTTATGTTCAAGTTTAAGCTCAGATTCAAGTAAAGTTGAAAATTTTAAAATCCGTTTCATACATCTTGCGCCGCCAGTTGACGTATTCTTTTATCAGTATTGCATACTAGAATACCTACACACCATATACAGGGTGTTATGTGTATAGGTACAAATATTTTGGCAATTAGTATCTTAATATATACGCACTATAATGTATTAACTATTTTTTCTCTATGCTTAACACTATTCCCGCAAACACTGCACATAATTTACTACCCGATGTTTTCTGCGTAGTTGTAACTTCATCAGTATGTGGACTAGGCCTGTCAGTAAAGACTAACCGTTTTGCAACCACACTTCAATACCTGACCTCGTGGGAAAATAAACGTTGACTGCATGCTTGTGCCACTCATATTTGGAGGTACCTACCAACCTAGAAACATGCTAGTCCTAATAGCTATAATTACTAGCCTGCAAATGAAGTAAATACTGAGGTAACATTGTTCAGTACCCTGTCCTGAGTCATTAACAGAAATATCTGAACTTACATCCCTGACAGCTTTGTGTAGAGCTTCCCTCTGAAATAAAATGAATCACAGCCACTTCTTGAAAATTCAGTGAGCAGAAGGAGACGCGGCTTTGCACGGTAGTTACTCTTATCCACTTGTGGTTGCCACGCTCAGTTCCAGCCACTGCGTCATTAAACGTGGATATCTCAACTGGAAAATCATAACTCACATTGAAACGCTTATTTGACAACTTTGTGACATCTGAGGGCTGCCCTTCGGAATAACACTTCCTTCTGCTATTTCTGTGAAAAGTGGATATTGTCCTGATGACGATCATGATAGGGAAAGGGACACGCTGAAGCTCTTTTCTGGCATCCAATCTAATACTCTTAAACAGCAGTAAGAGAGCCGCGGCTGACGTCCTCGACCACCTACCTCTATCTGAGGTCTGTTCAGAATCACTAATGTCGATTTTCAGTAGGGTTTTGGAACGTATACTGTATTCGAACACTATGAAGTACCTCGAAGAAAACGATTTATTGACACACAGTCAGCACGGATTCAGAAAATATCGTTCTTGTGAAACACAACTAGCTCTTTACACTCATGAAGTAATAAGTGCTATCGAGAGGGGATGTCAAATTGATTCCATATTTTTAGGTTTCCATAAGGCTTTCGACACCGTTCCTCACAAGCGTCTTCTAACCAAACTGGGTGCCTATGGAGTATCGCCTCATTTGCGCGACTGGATTCTTGATTTTATGTCAGAAAGGTCACTGTTCGTAGTATTAGACGGAAAGTCATCGAGTAAAACAGAAGTAATATCCGGTGTTACCCAAGGAAGTTTTATAGGCCCTCTATTGTTCCTGATCTATATTAACGACATAGGAAACAATCTGAGTAGCCCTCTTAGATTGTTTGCAGATGATTCTGTCATTTACCGTCTTCTAAAGTCATCAGATGATCAAAACGACTTGCAAAATTATTTAGATAAGATATCTGTAGGTGCGAAAAGTGCCAATTGACCCTGAATAAGGAAAAGTGTGAAGTTATTCACATGAGTACTAAAAGAAATCAGCTAAATTTCGATTACGCCATAAGTCACACAGATCTGAAGACTGTAAATTCAACTTAGGGATTACAAGTACAAATAACCTAAACTGGAACGATCACAAAGATAACGTTGCGGATAGAGGAGACAAAAGGCTGCGATTCATTGACAGAAGACTTAGAAGGTGCCAGGTCTACTAAAGATACTGCCTGCACCACGCCAGTCCGTCCTATTCTGGAGTATTGCTGTGCATCAGCTGGGACTGACGGATGACATCGAAAAAGTACAAAGAAGGACAGCTCGTTTTGTATTATCGCGAAATAGGGGAGATAGTGTCACAGACATGATACTTGAATTGGAGTGAAAATCAATGAAACAAAGGCGTTTTTCGTTGCGGTGGGATCTTCTCATGAAATTTCAATCACCAATTTTCTCCTCCGATTGCAAAAACATTCTGTTTGCACCCACCTGCATAGGGAGAAATGATCATCACGATAAAATAGGATAAATCAGGGCTCACACAGAAAAATTTAAGTGCTCATTTTTCCCGCGTGCCGTTAGAGAGTGGAACGGTAGAGAGACAGCTTGAAGGTGGTTCATTGAATCCTCTGCCAGGCACTTCATTGTGAACAGCAGAGTAATCACGTAGATGTAGATGTAGAAAACTTCGGAACATTCGTAATTTCGCACGAGTGGTTTGTTGGAGAGAAATGCGGTTGGCAATCCTGCACACGCCTGTGTTTAATGTATAACTGCCGGAAGTTTCATTGTTGTATGTCTGCTAGTTATCGTTCAATGCTGTATTGAGTAGAGCGTTCCGTTGCACAGGTTGCAAATTTCGAGATGGCAGAGTTAGAGGATCAACGCGTCTGCATTAAATTCTGTGTGAAACTCAAGAAACCCTTTACACAGACACATCAAATGACACAGGAAACATTCTATGATGAATGCTTAAGCCGTAATGTGTGTTATGGATGGTTCAAACGGTTTAAAAATGGCCGGACGGAAGTCAAGGATGACCTTCGTCCAGGACGCCATTCGACGTCTGCTGACGACGCTCGTGCCAGGAACGTCTACGGAACTGTGAGTGCCAATCGAATACTGACTGTCCGAGAGTTTGTAGATGCATGTAACATTTCAATTGGATCATGTCATGAAATCCTGACACAGCATCTTGGAATGCATGGTGTTGTCGCGAAGTTGGTCCCACGGCTCAAGATTGAGGGACAGAAGACTAGAAAAACCTTCGCCCCGCAATTTGTGAAGAGCTTTCGGATTGCTCAAATGAGAAAAAGATGTTCCTTAAGAGAATCATAACTGGGTTGTGAGACATGGGTCTACGATTAAAATTTTGAGACCTAAGTTCATTCTTCACAATGGGTCGGGAAAGGTTCTCCAAGACCACAATACGATAGTTATGTCAGGTCAAATGTCAAAGGCATGCTGATAGTTTTCTTTGAGTTTGAAGTATTAGTTCATCATGAATCCGTGCCTCAGGGTCAAATTATCAGTGGTTGGTACTATCGAGACGTGTTGCGATGCCTGCGGGAAAATGTGAGAAGGAAACGGCCTGGAATGTGGCTCTTGCATCAAGGTAACTCACCCGTACATTCGTACCTGTTGATGAGTCACTATTGCACAAAAAAAACGAAATCACTGTGCTGTCTCATCCTCCATACTCTCCAGGCTTGGCCCCTGCGAACATTTTTATTTTATTTTCAAAGTTCATAAACTCAATGAAAGGACGAAGACTTGCAACGATAGAGAAGATACACGAAAATTCGCAGATGATACTTCGCGCGATCCAGCAAGAGCCGCACCAAGCCCGATTCAGGAAGTGAAAACGGCGTTGGGAACAGCGTATCAACTGTGGAGGTGAGTATTTCGAAGAGGACCATGCACAATAAGTAAAGGGTAAGCGTAGAAAAGTTTTGGGGACAAAGTTCCGGAACTTTTTGAACTGACCTCTATGTTAGCCTAATTACACATACTATATGATGAAAAGTCTGTAATTAAATTTGGAAATAAGTTAAAAGTCTGTAAGGCACATGAACATCACGACGAGATTGCAGTAGTGAGAAGACTTCAAGAGCAAGATATCGAAGAGGTTTGGCGACAAGAGTCCCATAGAAGGGTAAGTAGCTTAAGACATGCGAAATTTCAACGTGTTGACTGTTTTAATAGCTTTCTGGAGTGCTTGTCGCCAATCGCAGACTTTTTTGGGTAGTGACAACCGGCCATTCTCAAAGCACAAGGTGGATTTGTGTTCTGCCTGTCACATGCTATTTAAATCCGTGGTTGATGAACTTGCACTAGCTCATACCTTACAAGAGATCAGATGGGAAGGGAAAATTATTCTGGCAAATACGAGAGCCAACTGTTGACGGCTGAGAATGGTGATTAGCTTACCAAGAGATTATTTTAAGGTAAGTTCTTACGCAAAGGGAAAAGCTGTACCCGCCTGGCAAAGCCCTCGTTTCAGCACGTAGAGAATTCCCACTCAGAACTCAAACAAAGCTCTCTTGTTTATTATTAAATGGTTCAAATGGCTCTGAGCACTATGGCACTTACCCATCTGAGGTTATCAGTCCCCTAGAACTTAAAACTAATTAAATCTAACTAACCTAAGGACATCACACACATCCATGCCCGAGGCAGGATTCGAACCTGCAACCGTAGCGGTCTCGCGGTTCCAGACTGACGAGCCTAGAACCGCTCGGCCACACTGGCCAGCTATTACAAAATGATCGAATTTAATCTCTGTCGATTGCCACAGAATACTATTCCAACAGTCTTAATTAAGAACAGTGCGTTCTGTATTCGAGTAACCTATCACAAGACCAGTGCTTTGTAGTCGCAGACTTGTCTGACTTTTGTCCATGACTGCAGCGCCCTAGACCGCTCGGCTAATTTAGCGTGGCAAGACAGGATATGTATTTATTCAAATCTTCTATTACTCCGTCACCTCCTTCCTCCTTTTGCAATCAGAACTGACTGCTGATTCGCGGTTTTCGAGCATGGTAGGGAGTTGACCGATGTTGGCTTCACTCTTCCGTTGAGTGGGCACAGGGGGATTCGGTATCTGATCTTCGTCGGAGTCGGACGGTCTTGCGACTTAGTCGCACCTTTTTTGGCAGAACTTAGCATTCTCGGACATCCTTCGAGGCCAGGGGTTGAAACAGAGTTGCTGCACACCCGAAGTCGGCGCCTACATCATCAGAAAGCTGTCTACCGACGACCTGCTACAAATATCGGGATTGGTAAAGTATTTTGCGGCTCCAGCGTTGTAGGACCTATCAATTTTATACTGAAGTCCTCAGCAGGACGCGCACTCACCTTGCCACAAGTCCACCTTGCTTGTTTCTCCATGTGATCCCATGTGAGCTCTCACTACTAATCACGATACTGCAATATAGTCGAGAGAGTAATATTTGATTGATTAGGACCCTCGGTCATTATCGTGAAGCTATTGCATCACAGAGAGTAGGAGCCCTTGTTCTTGAGTCAACTCCTATTCGCATAATGGCTCAGAATACCCTATCCTTTAACCTACAGTTTGTGTCGATGATCATGTGCCTTTATGTTCCGTTGTGTAATAAATCTCATTGTAATATGTAAGCCGCATATCATTTCGTAGATATGTGCAGAATCCCATTTGCTGGTGTTTATTATGGTAAAGTTATCTTTTTTTTCTCTGAGCAGATGACGATTTTTATTCAATTATTGTGAGTGTGCACTCCTTATTTTACAAACTAGCAGTGTCCACCATCATTTCCCTTCGTTACCGTTGTGCGCATAATTAATTAGGTGGTAGGTAAGGAGGGGGTCGAGGGCATGTCTCGTCCTCATGCAAAATTCGTCAGAATTAAAGAGGTACAAACTCTTCTCCACCCCGGCATCTCGCAACCTTATATCATGCTATTGAATATTTATGTTGGTAGCTAGTCTGCTACACAATCTACAACTTCTCATCTGCAAACAGCAAAACTGAGTGGTCAGCGCCACAGACTGTCAATCCTATGGGCCCGGGTTCGACTCCCGGCTGAGTCTGAGATTTTCTCCGCTCAGGGACTGGGTGT
Source organism: Schistocerca piceifrons (assembly GCF_021461385.2). Taxonomy (NCBI): domain Eukaryota; kingdom Metazoa; phylum Arthropoda; class Insecta; order Orthoptera; family Acrididae; genus Schistocerca; species Schistocerca piceifrons. Next base: position 168,615,504 of record NC_060145.1, read on the forward strand.
TGTGTTGTCCTAATCATCATCATCTCATACCCATCGACTCCCAAGTCGCCGAAGTGGCCTCAAATCGAAAGACTTGCACCCAGCGAACGGTCTACCCGACCGGAGGCCCTAGTCACACGACATTTATTTTATTTAGCAATTTTATTTATGCTACACAATCTTCAACTTCTTATCTGCAAACAGCAAAACGTAATTTTTTGTTTTTCTGTTTATTATGAATTTACAAACTGAAATGAGTACATATGACAAGCCGGCTGTTGTGGCCGAGCGGTTCTAGGCGCTGCAATCCGGTACCGCGCTGCTGCTACAATCGCAGGTTCGAATCCTGCCTCCGGCATGGATGTGTATGATATCCTTAGGTTAGCTGGTTTACGTAGTTCTAAGTCTAGGGGAGTGATGACCTCAGATGTTAAGTCCCATGTGCTTAAAACCATTTCAACATATGAGAAAATACTACAACATCAAAGCCCTAAGCTACACACAAAAGGCGTTATATGTACTCATTTACGTTTGTAAATGCGTAATAAACAGAAAAATAAAAAATTATGTTTTGCTAAATAAAATAAATGTCGTGTGACTAGGGCCTCCGGTCGGGTAGACCGTTCGCTGGGTGCAAGTCTTTCGATTTGAGGCCACTTCGGCGACTTGGGAGTCGATGGGTATGAGATGATGATTATTAGGACAACACAACACCCAGTCCCTGAGCGGAGAAAAACTCAGACCCAGCCGGGAATCGAACCCGGGCACATAGGATTGACAGTCTGTGGCGCTGACCACTCAGTTTTGCTATTTGCAGATGAGAAGTTGTAGATTGTGTAGCAGACTAGCTACCAACATACATATCCAATAGCATCAAGTGAGGTAAGTAAACTAATGCATACATCCACTCTTTTGCCAATTAAGCTATAACTAGAACTTCAGACGTAATATTATAAACAACACACAGTGCATCAGGTCATTAATACATATCTCTACTGTGAACTGTGAACAAATGATGTATAACATTTGACAACAATGATTCATTCACAGTTGTAAATATTATATTTACAATCTCATTAAATTTTTATATAAATCGAATTAAGTTTGCTTTAGTTCCTGAAAAAGTTTTAGTTCGACTGCATTTAAACTTTGCGGGCTAGAATTTTTAGAACGGGACTGACAGTAGAACGTGACCTATGAACTGTCTCTTTAACATTTCTTGTAGCCACTGCTCTTTACAATACAGTCTTCAAACTTGGCACAGCTGTTCTTTCGTTAAATGTTCATACGTAATAACAATTTTACAGTAAGAAAATAAAAATTACCCACTGAAGATTGCACAAAAAGTGCTGAAACGTGTCTGGATAAAACAAAACTGAAAAGGTGTCTTGCATAAGGCGGAATTCTTCGTCCTAGTACTCATAATGTTTTGGCTGATCAATGTAAAATGCTGTTGGTTGAAGCGTTCTAGTTTCTTAGGATTAGGGCGAAATAGAGTCCACGTTTCGCAATCACTGTGTAGAAACAACAATAGCTCGATAAACCATCAGTTTGGTGCAGGAAGACCTCCGGAGCAAGTTGTCGGCAATGCTGTCTACAAATGATCCGATGCCGAATCAATACCACATTAAATAACAGATCAAAAGTCAAACTGAACCAAAGAACAAAATATTAAATCGTCCGAGCAACCGGGTAAGTTACTGCCTGTATTAAAACGTCCTCTCTATAGATTCCCCGTCACACCAGTGCTAACACGCTAAATAGTTTCTTGTTAGTTACGCAGATTCCGTGTGAGTTTACTTGCAGGACTGGTGTCACATACCATCAGAAATGCGACAGGCTTGCTTTCTGGCGAGAAATCGCAAGCGAGACTAAGCCTCCAGGGCTGTAGCAGGCGATACGCTATTCGTTCAGCTCGATAGGCTGGCAATTGCAGGAAGTTGACGTGCCACCCCGCCATCTGTGCTGTTAGCCCAATAAAAAATTATGCACCGGAATAATTACTTCCCACTTTAAATTCGTGTATATTAAATAGGCAAACACACCGTAACACTCGTTGCTCGAAAAAATTAATACGTGATAATCAACGATATCGCGAGCACGCACCGGTGGCCACGGTCCGAGGCTCTTAAATGAACAATTTCATCGAAATTGGAGTCGCATTTCCGTGATTTTTCAATTCAGTGCGTGTACTGTTTACAGGGGAATGCCCGTGTCACGGACGCTCATGTTTAATGAGATGCACGCCATCCTGCAAATAACGCTCCGATGATAGCGATACTGGTGAAAAGATAGAAAAAAATGTAATCACCAGTAGACAGACGGTAAACATATCAGTTTAGTCAGTGTTTGAAAAATTAAAATCTCTCGTTTTACTGGACTGACAAATTCACGAAATTGAAACCGTGTCGCCTATTTAAGTAAGCTAATTTTGTGATTTGCTCTGCAAAAGTTGTGCATTAAAGGCAACATAATCCAAATAACAATCTTTCCATAGTCTCATCTGGAACAATAGAGAATGAATTAAATACAAATTATTGAAGTCAATAACATAATTATCTTCATCTCATTTGTCGGAATTTTTACTGTATAACATGGTGATAACTCGATATTTCCTCTCAATGGAGAAAGCAGTAAATAACGTCAGAAATCGCTTACTCTTTTTATCGTGTGAAGTATTTATTGCGTAGGAATATTCTGCAGTTAAACACATCAAATAACGAAATTACTCCATGTGTCCTAATAATTAATGCAGATAACGTCTTCTGAGAGAAATGGAAAGCTCTCGTGTCACTTGAGCCGAGTAATTTGTTCAGTTACTCTGTTGCTAGCCATGATAATGTCTCGTGAACTTTCTTTCACATCTTACCAACTGAGTAATGCTCTTTTCTCACTGCTGCTGACCTTTCATTAAATTCTTCCCATCTGCTTTTCAAGGTGCGGTGAATGATGACTACAATCGCAGCAAAGTTCGACGAGGATGCTGACATTTATAATCCTGGCTAGGGAGTAAGTTTCATAAATTGATCGGTTTCTGGCTGGGGTGGTGAAGTACAGTTATCGAACTGTAGGCTTTGTACCAATACACTGGGATGAATTTCGAACCACGGAGCACTACGTCACGATGTGGAAGGTATGTGAACTTGTCGACGGTGACTTCGTCCGTCAGATGGGAGAGTTAAACTCGACGGCTCCTTTCGAGCTATCCATGGAGAGCAGCCTATGTGCAAACACTAGTTATAACTCTCTACCGTCTCTGCCAACTACACACACGCTACATTAATTTCTTGTACATGCCTAACAGTAAACTATACTAAAAGATATATCGAAGACATCACACCCACATTTTGAGGAGAAAAATGAACTAAGAGCGTAAAGCAAGACTGTATAGTCTAGCACACATTTGATTACAACCCATTTGATTTCAGTGGTGAAAGAAGTATGTGTTTCTGATAGTTTCGAAGCCTTCAAAGATATTCCAGAGGAGTATTACAATTAAGCTACAACAAACAAGTAAGTTACTTAATTGCCGACTGAAGAAGCCTCTCTATCGTATATCCTTTCTTGTTACATTGTCTTCTTGTTTACAAAAAGCTGGTGAAGCCCTTTTGTAGGCCCCACAATACCATACTAAAACCAGAGGGATGGAGAGGGGAGGAAGGATGGTGGTGTGAGGAGGGTGGAGGTTACCACGCAGCCAGGACAGCTGTGCATATGAAGGTGAAATATGATCAAAGAGTCGAATATCATAGACATAACGAACACATGCATTCATAGTAACTTCTAGGCGGCGTGAGGTTTCCTGAGAAAAACGTTGCTGGATAACATCACTGTAATCAGTAAGTGGATGTATAAGTGTGCGCCGCGCGGGGTTAGCCGAGCGGTCTAAGGCGCTGCAGTAGTGCACTGTGCGGTTGGTCCCAGCGGAGGTTCAAGTCCTCCCTCGGGCATGGGTGTGTGTGTTCGTCCTTAGGATAATTTAGGTTAAGTAGTGTGTAAGCTTAGGGACTGATGACCTTAGTAGTTAAATCCCATAAGATTTCACACACATTTGAACATTTTATAAGTGTGTGTACGAGTTTCTTTTTCTGATCGAAACGGAGTATTTTCTTATATTTTTGTAGTGCATGGAAAGATGCTCCTACGTTCTTGCACATCGCAGTTACGTGCTCAGTCCAATTTAGACTTGCATCTGTTGCTACTCCTAGAGCCTCTGCTGACAGAGAGAAGTTGATATTTGTCCCATTTAGGGTTAAAGATGGTAAAGCTTCCTGATATTTCAGGGTAATGAGCCTAGAATGACCAACCAGTACCGCTACGCTTTGGATGGGTTGAACTTTATCCTGCGACCATTTTGATAGTGCACACAAGTCAGTACTGAGGTTCTCGATGTCTGTCTTCAGGTTTGGATACAACTGGAGGTCATGAGTGTGCCTGTGGTATTTGCAGCAGGACAAAACTGATGACACATTATTTACGTAGAATGAATAGAGTATAGTACCCTAATACCAAACTCTGGGAGATGCCTGACACTGCCTGCCTCGATTCGGGCTTTATGGTGCCGGACATGAGGCACTGCTGGGGAAACATCACGTATGTTCGAAACCTCTGTATTGTACTTGGCGAGAAATGTAGGCTACCAAGTTCGGCAAATAAAGTGCCGAAGACGTCAGTGTCAAAGGTTTTGCTGAAACATCACATTATAGTTGGCTCTTGTGCATCCATGACAAGCTTCAGATCATCTGTTATCTTTATTACGACATATATTGCGCAGCGATGTTTCAGGATAACTGATTGGTATTCGTCTGTAGTAGTAACACAAAATGGACAACTTACGACTTAGTATAAACAAAATAAAAAACACATATAGAATGTTTTCCAGAATGAATTTTACCAGTCTGTAGTGGACTATGCAGTGTTATGACGCTTCATGGCCGGATGAAACTGTGTGTCGGACCGACGCTCCAACCAGAAGCAACCTGAACTATCCAGGCAAGAATCACGATCCACTGTCATAACTTTACCTCCGCCAGTACGACTGCATACCTTTCAGGACTGAGACGCCTGATAGAAAGGGAACTGTGGAGAAATGGCGTAGAGAATTGTTTTAGGTATTAATCTTCCACTCTGCAGGGGAGAGTGCTCTTTGAGTCGTACCTGAATAACTCAGTCGCTAAGAGCACTGCCCGCAAAAACCAAAGATTCAGATTTCAGTCCTGGTCCGGCACATGGTTATAATTTATCAGGTAATTAACAGAAGCTTTCGTTATAACGTAAAAAATAGCTCTGACGAACAGTTTAGTTAGGAGCATCTGTCTAGTATCTTGTCGCGCCCTCCATAGTCAGGACGGCGGCAGCTACACATTTTGTTATGGACTGCACAAAATACCGAAACCGTTGGTAAGCCATGCTAATTTAAGACTGATTAACTGTTTCTCCCAATTCAAGGATTTTGGTCGGCGTTTCCAATATTACCAGTCTGGTCTGATGTCTCATAGGCCTTGTACTTCTTCATCTGCCACTATACTTCTGATAATATGGATTGGATTGTTTGGGGGAAGAAACCAAACAGCGAGGTCATCGGTCTCATCGGATTAGGGAAGGACGGGAAAGGAAGTTGGCCGTGCCCTTTCAAAGGAATCATGCCGGCATTTGCCTCGAGCGATATAGGGGAATCACAGAAAACCTAAATCAGGATGGGCGGACGCGGGATTGAACCGTCGTCCTCCAGAATGCGAGTCCAGTGTGCTAACCACTGCGCCACCTCGGTCGGTTTCTGATAATTCTTGGGTACTGTAAAGAGTTAAAAATTATGCAACACAACACTGTCGAGTTTAATTTTCTCATTTATTGTTTTTAAACACACGATGAACAGGCTGTAGGCAGTAACTCAGATATAGCCTGTGCCATAGAACAGGTCAACTGGCATCGGCTCTAAGTAACCCAGTATAATTTGGGCGGTGGCTTACATAATATACGTAAGCCGCATAGCTACAGTAAAACATAAAAAGTGCCTTTGATCTGAGACGAATGAACCCTCTTGATATGCAAATCGCCCCCCCATCAATTCATATGCATTCAATAAATGCAAGATAGTGCAAGATGTTCGATATACTGTGAAAAGTAGCTTTAGGAAAGGTGGCGAAATACACAATATGTACAAGAACCAAAAGAGAACAATAAGATTGGAAGACCAAGAACGAAATGCAAAGGTTAAAAAGGAAGTAAGGCAGGGATGTGTTCTTCCGCCCTTAATTTCCAATCTCTTCGTCGAGGAAGCAATGATGGAAATAAAAGGAAGGTTCAAGAATGAGATTGTAATTCAAGTTGAAACGATATCAGTATTAAGATTCGCTGGTAATATTTAGGTCCTCAGTGGAAGTGAAGATTAACTATAGCATCTGTTGAATGGAATGAAAAGTCTAATGAGTACAGAATACGGATTGAGAGTAAATCGAAGAAAAACGAAAGTAATGAGAAATATCAGAAATGAGAACAGCGCGAAATTTAACGTAAGGATTGACGGTCACGATGTGGATGAAGTTAGGGAGTTCTTCTATCAAGGAAGCAAAATAATCAGTGACAGACGGAGCAAGGAGGACATCATAAGAAGACTGGCACTGGCAAATTGGGCGTTCCTGGCCAAGAGAAGTTTACTGGTATAAACATAGGACTTAATTTGAGTGAGAAATATCTGAGAACGTACGTCTGGAACATAGCATTGTATGGTAGTGAAACATGGACTTTGGGAAAACCGGAAAAGAGGAGGCGCCAAGCATTTGAGATGTGGTGCTACAGACGAATGTTGGAAACTAAGCGAACTATAAGGTACGGACTGAAGGGGTATTGTGTATGTGGAAAATACTGGCAAGAAGAAGGGACTGGATGACTGAACAACTGTTAAGACATCAGGAAATTTCCATTGTACTAGAGAGGGCCGTAGAGGGTAAAAACTGTGACGAAGATAGAAATAGGAATACATGAAGCAAAAATTTGCAGACGTAGACTGCAAGAGCTACTCTGAGCAATAAAAAACATTTATATGGTATTTTAATTTTCTATGAGCAATAAAAAACATTTATATGGTATTTTAATTTTCTATTTAACCAGTCCTTATTTCATCTAGATGATGGTCTATTTTGTAGGCAGCATGTCATCTAAGCTTGGCCTTAGTTACCTATTGCACAGCCATACAGCCTCTGCTTTATGACCTTAAAGGTGAACGTTGGTTTCATCATCTACACGTATCATTGTACTATACTTTTATATCCATCTGGTTTACCGATTTATCCTTATTCTATATTTTTTTCTATCAGCATAATGTTTCCTGCATTCTACCGTATTTTAACTTGGACTACTGACTTCTTGATGACAACATTTTTATCAAAATTGAGAGAGAATTCAGGTCACCTACTGGCTGTCATTTGAATTAAGTTATCAAATAACATGAGTACAGAATTTTCCTATATAATTTCGTGTATATTTCAACTATATTTTAACCAAAAAAATGATATTTATACATTTTGATCTTGGTTGTACACAGATGTATCCCTGAAGATGTGGCTCTAATGCCGTGAGCGAAGTTGGATTGGATCGTAAATAGATGTTTATTACACGGCCTAAACGGTCTTTTCCATCAGTATACCATATAAACTTTCCACACATGAGGATACATCCACCACGTCTAGAAGGTACCCTTTTGGCAAGTGGGATTCATCTTCCTGCGTAGTTGTTCACGCACTTATACCGTGACATTGCTGTTGTAACGTTCTTTTTATATAAAATATTTCTGTTTGTTATTGAATAAACAATGCGTGATGTTTGTCTTACGGAAATTTGCTGTGTAATGTGTTGTTGAGCAAATCCTGTGCTCAATCAGTTTTACTGTAATCCATAGAAAAATTAAACAACTTAATCTGGAAAACCAGTATATAATGCCTGTAATGAAATCATTCCCTTTGAAATGTGCTCAGTCTCGTGAACACCGAGTTCTACGGTCCTGTGCAATAAACTGATGAATTCCCTATGCAAATAAACGTGAAATACATTTTTCTTAGCTCTTGAGTCGCAACGGATGTACCCTCGGTATCCTCTTCTCTCCACACAGTCACCATAGATTGCTTCTGTTTATTGGCGCCAGTTCAAAAATTGCAGTGAACTACGTGACTCCCAGCCAATAACCTTTCACAAGCTTTTCCGCTCTAGTAACATCAGATTAAATAGGGTTGTATGGCCTGCCAGCAAAGCCCTCAGAACAACACTAACTAGAGGCTAGACAACAATGACCAATATTACAACAATTAAAACACACAATTAAACGCAAGCTTAAAATATACGCTGTTAAACACTGTAGAATTAAGACATTTGGCACCGTGTCTTATTAATCCTACCCTGAAGAAAAGAGCACTATCAGTATAGCCTAACAGCAATATTATTCATACCTTAGCTACGTATCGACTCGATACTGAAGGCTAACCAACTATTACGCCGGTGACGGCAACTACAAATGCCCGACATATCGAATATTATAAGCCATTATCATTAACCACCTTCGACAACACGGGCAATAAATAACTCACCATGCGATCTTTCCTCAGTGACAACCAGTCCACATTCGTCACAGAAGTTGACCAACATTCGCAAGTCCAGGCTGCTTTCCTTTCTGTTCCGTATAACCAGCGCCGCTTGAAAATGCACAGCATTTTAGATCTACGTCCAACGCGCGGCCTCACATACAATCGTCGGCCAAGCCCACTTCCGGTGTTTTGGCGACGCAGCAGCCGCGAGGGAAACAGCCCACATAGTCACTGCAGTCGGAAGCTTTCCTCTCCTCGCCGGCGGACCCGCTTACATCGCCTTCACCGGTAAATTTGAAAATTTGTGGTAAGGACTATGGGACCAAACTGCTGAGGTCATCGATCCCTAGCCTTACGCACTGCTTAATCTAGCTTACGCTAACGACAACACACAAACCCATACCCGAGGGAGGACTCAAATCTCCGACGTGGCTAGCCGAGCGAACCGTGACAAGACGCCTAAGACCGCATGGTACACCGGGCGGCTTCTTCACCGGCAATTCTCTCTCTCTCTCTCTCTCTCTCTCTCTCTCTCTCTCTCTCTCTCTCTCTCTCTCTCGGCTGCGAGAGAAATCATAGAATTCCTAGAGCAAAGACAGGAGAACATAATAACCGTCGATACGAACACTCACACGGATCAATACTGTACCTTTATACTTCTTGTTCTTTATAGATTAGGGTGAGAATATGTTTAGAGAAACTGTAAATCATGCAAAGACAGAGGAACAGGGAGACAGAGACAATTGTAGGACGTTTGAGTGGAGAGAGAGAGAAGAAATGGCTGTACTACGAGCTAGAAATAAAAGAACATTTGATTAGGGATAGTAAGAAACAATTACTGGTGCAGAAAGTGAGCTCAGGCTGCTGGAGATCTAGTTAAAATATTTAAAAAGTGGCCGCTACACGAAGTAATTGTGGTGTGCAACAGTTATTAAGATAAAGAATGTTATTATTCGGGAAATCTTTTATACAAATGTTTCTATGAAAGGAGGAATATATAAATAATGACAAATAAGTACATATTTGAAAGGTAACAGCACATAGTTTAAAAAAATTGCAAATATCCTTGAAGGGGGCTGTAGGTTGATAATAAACATTTGTAGCAAGTAATAAAACCATTTATCAGCCACTGTAGCCGAGGTCGCTAATTCACGTTGGTGTGATGGCACTCGAGTCGGAGGTACGCATGGCACTGGACTCGGAAGTACGCCAGGTCGAATCGTGGTGTTGGGAAATTTTGCACAGTCGTTATCTGGCCGGCAAGGATAGGAGAGGTGGTGATGTAAAGTTATTGTACTCCAGTCTTTGCGTCAATTCCCTCGATTGAGTTCAAGACCTCTCTGCAGTGTCTCATGAGTGGGGGCATATGACACTGTTGACGGTGATCCATCAGCTGGAACGGAACCCTGAGCTCAGTGCACCCATTGGGCTGCTTGAGAGGAGTAGGATATGTGAAGCCACCAGGTTTCGCCCTTTCGCTGTCCTTAATCCACAACAATACGGACACAAACACTATGTAGTACAAGCACTTGAAAGTTAATGAGACCATCCTGTAGTAATATAAGACGAGTAAGTGCAATACTCATTGCTGTCATACACTGAAGAGCCAAAAGAAACTGGTACACCTGCTTAATATCGTGGAGAATCCCTGCAAGGTCGCAGAAGTGCAGCATCACGGCGTGGCATGGACTCGACTGATGTCTGAAATACTGCTGGAGGGAACTGACACCATCAGTAGTGCAAGACTGTCCATAAATCCGTAAGAGTACGAGCGGGTGGAGATCTCTTCTGAACAGCACGTTGCAAGGCATCCCAGATATGCTCAATAATGTTCGTGTCTAAAGAATTTGGTGGAAAGCGGAAGTGTTTAAATTCAGAAGAGCATTCCCGGAGCCATTCTGTAGCAGTTCTGGACGTGTGGGGTGTCGCATTGTCCTGCTGGAATTGCCCAAGTTAGTCCCAATGCACAATGGACCTGGAAGGATGCAGATGATCAGACAGGATGCTTACGTACTTGTCACTTTTCATAGTAGTGTATAGACGTATCAGGGGTACCATATCACTCCAACTGCACACGCCCCACACCATTACAGAGCCTCCACCAGCCTAAATAGTCCCCTGATGACATGCATGGTCCATGGACTCATGACCTGTACACGTCCATCCACTCGATACGATTTGAAACGAGACTCATCCGATCAGGCAACATGTTTCTAGTCATCAACAGACCAATTTCGGTGTAGACGGTCTCAGGCGAGGCGTAAAGCTATGTGTCGTGCAACATCAAGGGTACACGAGTAAGCGTTCGGCTCCGAAAAGCCATATCGATGATGTTTCCTTGAATAGTTCGCAAGCTGACACTTGTTGATGACACAACACTGAATCTGCAGACATTAGCGGAAGGGTTGCACTTCTGTCACGTTGAACAATTCTCTTCAGCCGTCGTCGGTCCCGTTCTTGCAGGATCTTTTCCCGGTCGCAGCGATGGAGATTTGATATTTTACCGGGTTCCTGATATTTATGATAGACTTAAAACGTCCATACGGGAAAGTCACCACTTCTTCGCTATCTTGGAGATGCTGTGTCCCATCGCTCCTGCGCCGACTATAGCACCACGTTCAAATTCATTAAATCTTGATAACCTGCCATTGCAGTAGCAGCATGTAACCGATCAACAACTGCTCCACAGACTTGTTGCTTTATATAGGCGTTGCCGGTCGGAGCGCCGTATTCTGCCTGTTGACGTATCTGGTATTTGACTACGCATGCCTATACTAGTTCCTTTGGCACTTCTATGTAAGATAAGGAGTGAAAGACGCCAAGCTCGCGTGGCTTTCCCCCTTTCATTTTTTGCCTTGATTCAACTTTTTCTCGTTAAGTTCCCGATTGGTGACGGCCAATTAAGGTCACTAGAGTAATGTAATGTGGAATGAGACCCTTTGATTCGCCTTAGATGCTGGGTGACGGGGCTGTCGCACTTCCTTGGGCATAACATTACCACTCCTCCTGGTGTATCATAACCTGTAAGTTGGCAGGGGTAAAATACAGGGAGCGAAACGCTATTTACAATTTACAATTTGTACAGAAACCAGATGGCAGTTATAAGAGTCGAGGGGCACGAAAGGGAAGCTGTGGTTGGGAAGGGAGTGAGACAGGGCTGTAGCCTATCGCCGATGTTATTCAATTCAATCTGTATATTGAGCAAGCAGTAAAGGAAACTAAAGAAAAATTCGCAGTAGGACTTAAAATCCATGGAGAAGAAATAAAAACTTTGAGGTTCGCTGAGGACATTGTAATTCTGTCAGACAGTAAAGGACCTGGAAGAGCAGTTGAACGGAATAGACAGTGTCTTGAAAGGAGGATATAAGATGAACATCAACAAAAGGAAAACGAGGACAATGGAATGTAGTCGAATTAAATCGGGTGATGCTGTGGGAATTAGATTAGGAAATGAGACACTTAAAGTAGTAAAGGAGTCGCTTAAACTAGTAAATGACTTTTTCTAGTTGGGGAGCAAAATTACTGATGATGGTCAAAGTAGAGAGGATTAAAAATGTAGACTGGCAATGGCAAGGAAAGCATTTCTGAACAAGAGAAATTTGTTAACATCGAGTATAGATGTAAGTGTTAGGAAGTCGTTTCTCCCACCCCACAAACTATTTGTATGGAGTGTAGCCATGTATGGAAGTGAAACATGGACGATAAATAGTTTGGACAAGAAGCTTTCGAAATGTGGTGCTACAGAAGAACGCTGAAGATTACATGGGTAGATCACATAACTAATGAGGAGCTACTGAATAGAATTGGACAAAAGAGAAATTTGTGGCACAACTTGACTAGGAGAAGGGATCCGTTGGTAGGGCATATTCTGAGGCATCAAGGGATCACCGATTTAGTATTGGAGGGCAGCGTTGAGGCTAAAAATCGTAGAGGGAGACCAAGAGATGAATACACTAAACAGATTCAGAAGGATGTAGGTTGCAGTAGTTACTGGGAAATGAAGAAGCTTGCACAGGAGAGTGTAGTATGGAGAGCTTCATCAAACCAGTCTCTGGACTGAAGACCACAACAGCATCAACAATTTGGAGGTATAATGATATTACCTCGTATTTTTATTAAAGCAATTAGAGTATAAAGCAGTAGAGTAGTGTTACCCTCTGAAAGGAATTTTGTTGTGTTGACCGTGGTGTACCTAACGGAGGTGGCTTATCGGAAGTGAAAGTCAGAACTACGTAAATATTTAAACAATATTAGACCTATCCACACTGTTCAAAGAATAAAAAACGATCGCCAGCTTAATTAGGCATAAGAATGATTAACAATCTTGTTAAAAGAAAAACATGAATAACTTAAATGGACAGACACAGCCTATACTTTGTCACACGAGAGTGAAACGAACTCTGTGGCTAGCAGAGGTTGACGTTAAAGAAAGTGCTAACAGTTATAAAACATTATTGGCATATATATAACAGGTAACGATACACACTGTTGCCTTCAGGGCTTAGTCAAACTGAATAGTTTCAAGATATTACTACACTAATGGCCATTAAAATTGCTACACCACGAAGATGACGCGCTACAGACACGAAATTTAACCGACAGGAAGAAGATGCTGTGATACGCAAATTATTAGCTTTTCACAGCATTCACACAAGGTTGGCCCCGGTGGCGACACCTACAACGTGCTGACATGAGGAAAGTTTCCAACCGATTTCTCATACACAAAAAGCAGTTGACCGGCGTTGCCTGGTGAAACGTTGTTGTGATGCCTCGTGTAATGAGGAGAAATGCATACCATCACGTTTCCGACTTCGATAAACGTCGGATTGTAGCCTACCGCGATTGCGGTTTTTCGTATCGCGACATTGCTGCTCGCGCGTTGGTCGAGATCCAGTGACTGTTGGCAGAATATGAAACCAGTGGGTTCTGGAGGGTAATACGGAACGCCGTGCTGGATCCCAACGGCCTCGTATCACTAGCAGTCGAGATGACAGGCATCTTATCAGCATGGCTGTAACGGATCGTGCAGCCACGTCTCGATCCGTGAGTCAACAGATGGGGACGTTTGCAAGACAACAACCATCTGCACGAACAGTTCGACGACGTTTGCAGCAGCATGGACTATCAGCTCGAAGACCATGGCTGCGGTTGTCCTTGACGCTGCATCACAGATACGAGCGCCTGCGACGGTGTACTCAACAACGAACCTGGGTGCACGAATGGCAAAACGTCATTTTTTCGGATGAGTCTAGGTCCTGTTTACAGCATCATGATGGTCGCATCCGTATTTGGTGACATCGCGGTGAACGCACATTGGAAGCGTGTACTCGTCATACTGGCGCATCACCCACCATGATGGTATGGGGTGCCATTGTTTACTCGTCTCGGTCCTCTCTTGTTCGCACTCACGGCACTTTCAACAGTGGACGTTACATTTCAGATGTGTTACGACCCATGGCTCTACCCTTCATTCGATCCCTGCGAAACCCTACATTTCAGCAGGATCATACAGAACCGCATGTTGCAGGTCCCGTACGGGCCTTTCTGGATACAGAAAATGTTCGACTGCTGCCCTGGCCAGCACATTCTCCAGACCACTCACCAACTGAAAACGTCTGGTCAATGGTGGCCGAGCAACTGGCTCGTCACAGTACGCCAGTCACTACTCTTGATGAATTGTGGTATCGTGTTGAAGCTGCATGGGCAGCTGTACCTGTACACGCCATCCAAGCTCTGTTTGACTCAGTGCCCAGGCGTATCAAAGCCGTTATTACGGCCAGACGTGGTTGTTCGGAGTAATGATTTCTCAGGATTTATGCGCCCAAATTGCGTGAAAATGTAATCACATGTCACTTCTAGTATAGTATATTTGTCCAATGAATACCCACCAGTTTATCATCTGCATTTCTTCTTTGTGTAGCAATTTTAATTGACCAGTAGTGTATGTACGAGTACTTATTTAATTACTAGTCACATCACACTATGTTTTACTTGAAAAAAAGACAAAAAATATTCCGATTATCATAATATTATCAGATACACCAAAAAAATATCGAACGAAAAAATAACACGACTAAGATCGCAAATGGAGCAGCCGTTTTTTAGTCTAATGCCTTGAGGGCTCAGCCACGGACCTCGCTCTGCTAGACACGCTGAGTGACAGATGTCAATGGCAGAGCATGAAAACACGTAAACGTTAATAACTCGAAAATTATTAACTTTGGATCCTAAGTTGTTTTATAAGGAATGTTCGTTTTTAGGCGATCTTTCGATGTATCGCATCAAAAATACGATATTCCGTCATCAACTTTGACTTCGATTTGTGCAAAAACTAGTGTGTGTCTACGAGAAACCTGGAACTCAATAGAGAAGGTCTTTGGAAAACATGATAAAAATCGGTGACTCAATTATCAGATCTTCCCCTTGTAAATAGTGGGAGATCGTTAGTAAGTAAACACGAAAGAAAACAAAAAAGCGAGAGTACAATACAATTATACTTTTCAGTGATTTACGCGTTTGGAATCATCATCTATGCGATGACGAAGATCTGTTGTAGACGTCGAATCCTTGTGCACTCTTCAAAATGCAAAACCAAATCGGCCACTGCGGCCCCGCTGTAGACACGGCCGCTGCGAACGGACACAGAAAGCCCTCGCGCCGCGCCGACCTTAAGGAGGAGGCAGGGGGCCAGTGGTGTGACTTCCGCCGGGAGCAGCAGGTGCGCCGCAGTCACTTGTCATCGCCTGCCAGATAGGAGGCAGCACCGTCGCGGCGAGATACGGACACCGGAAAATAACTTCCGGTGTCGGAAGCGGCGGCACGCGCCGGCAGCCCCCTGCCGGCAGGGTGAGCTACGGCAGAGGGCTGGTGGGGGGAGGCAGCTGCTGACCGAGTGGCCTATACGCTCGCGACGAGCCAATTAACAACCGCTAGTTCGTGTCCGTCAGGCGTTACGCTGATAAGGATTTGTTCATCACCAACAGTGAAAGCACAGCTGAACCAGCCATCAGCGGGGTCTGACTCTCGCACCATCTTTTGTTGTGTACACTGTCTGCTCTCATTATTCGGATGACATAGCAGATGTAAGCAGGGAAAGGTACTGAAAAAACAATCCGAAATCTCGCGTGGACCTAGGGACAACACTGTTGGTCATTAAAATTGCAACACCAGGATTGATAGCAATTTATGAAAACTTCATTTTCTACAAGAATGCCGTATAGCAGGACACATCCATGATAAAATTTGAGCCGGCCGTTGTGGCCGAGTGGTTCTAGGCGCTTCAGTCTGGAACCGCGCGACCGCTACGGTCGCAGGTTCAAATCCTGCCTCGGACATGGATGTGTGTGATGTCCTTAGGTTAGTTAGGTTTAAGTAGTTGTAAGTTCTAGGGGACTGATGACCCCCGATGTTAAGTCCCATAGTGCTCAGAGCCATTTTTCATAAAATTTGAACGTGAGTTGGAGGTACATGGTTCAAATGGCTCTGAGCACTATGGGACTCAACTTCTGAGGTCTTCAGTCCCCTAGAACTTAGAACTACTTAAACCTAACTAACCTAAGAACATCACACACATCCATGACCGAGGCAGGATTCGAACCTGCGACCGTAGCGGTCGCGCGATTTCAGACTGTAGCGCCGAGAACCGCTCGGCCACCCTGGCCGGCAGTCGGAGGTATACATGGTGAGAAATTCAGTATGAGAAGTACGATCTCTGGAAGCAACAGTGCCTCTCATGTGGTTAGGTATCACAGTACTGTATCCATGTTGCATAGCCGAGTGAGCGGCGTTCGCTCCCCATTACTTAGAGCGGTGCGGAAACACGTGCCCGGCAGTTGCCTCACCCACCATCACGTGGACGAGTCCTCCTTGAGTGTGAACCAACAAGCAAGTAGCTCTGAAACACGGCTTAGGACACATGGAGGCTATACAGCTTCGTCACAACGTAGCGGCACCAATGAGCTTGCCAAGCGCTGGAATGGATTTAGAATTAGAATCTCTCTTTAGCTGTCGAGTTTCCACGTGGTCTATGGCGAAAGTGTATGCAGAGTACCTAAGATTCATGAAGTATTGCCACACTGACTGAGTGTCTACAATGAAAATTAAAATGGTAATCGAATGCTGAATGTTACTTAAGGCCAATGATTTAGCTGTGGTAGTGTAAAATTACGTGGATGAACAGCTGATAAGAGAATGCTCGCATTCAAAAATGGTTCAAATGGCTCTGAGCACTATGGGACTCAACTGCTGAGGTCATTAGTCCCCTAGAACTTAGAACTAGTTAAACCTAACTAACCTAAGTACATCACAAACATCCATGCCCGAGGCAGGATTCGAACCTGCGACCGTAGCGGTCTTGCGGTTCCAGACTGCAGCGCCTTTAACCGCACGGCCACTTCGGCCGGCTGCTCGCATTCAATTTGCAGCCAAAATTGCACTGACATTAAGACGTATTTTGGACAGAAGGAACCGAAAAGATTTACGTTGAGGAATGTGACAACCATCATTTATAATTAACGAAAGATATTCAAACCAGCTGCACAGAAGGTGCTCTTGAGGACACTGAGCAAATGAGCTGATAGGACTCACTACAGTTATACGCACTGACAGGAAAGAGAAATAAAGCGTAAGGTGTGATGGTAAGGGAAGCGCATTGTGCATAATCACACGGCAAGTTTGCAGCCCATGCACCAGTGACCAAGACCACGAGACATCCGCGTGGTTCTGGGCTGCGCTCATTCGTCTGTATTATTAGGTGAGGTAGTATCGGTCAGCTTCGACAGCTTCCACCAAGCTCTCTCTCGGACACCACTGCTGCAAACTGATCACTTGGTTGGGCCACGTGGATGTTTGGGTCTATTAGATATTGTGTCGGAATGAGGTGGGATGTTAGATACTGGTTCATTCTTCTACGCTAGAATTCAGGAATTTCAGTGCTTGGTGATTGGTGGCGTACCAGGCTCTCGAGCTATAGTCATGACCAAATGTTTTCACAGATTAAGATATCTGAAGGATTTTCCGCCCAATGTAAGTCGGGAGAGCCTTGACACACATTAAAAGATTATGTCGTGAAGACCTCGTAGCGCAGGAATCTTCCTGGCAAAAGTGAAATAGCTCATATCTTGAACGGTATTTCTTTCCGGTAGAATTTTCATGGGACCTTTCATCTATTTTGACCAATACTATCTTGAGTAAAAACTTTTTATTAAAAAACCCTTACATATTGTTAATCAAGGCTCCCTTCTGGTATGATGCAGATTGCTACGATTACCTCTCCCGTGGACACCTCATATTAATGCAGGACTTACATCCGAAGTCCTCAATTATTCTACACGAAGTTACATAAAAATTCTACACGAAGTTACAAAAAATAAACGATTAGACAGTTTAGAACAACTGGAGATTTATGTTACGAGACACAGAGAACCTGACAAAACTCCTCATTGAACAGAATGAATTTGCAACAGGCGCATCCTTTAACATTTACGACGATCTGTTCATCTGAGCGAATCGTTTTTACTACATACGTGTTTCAGCTGAGGATAGAGCCTTCCGGCGGTCGAGTACTGCACTGTGTAGTGCGGGCCGCAGCAGATGTCAACAACCTCTAAGGCGGAGGAGCGTGCCAGCCACCTGCAGCAGAGCACTACACTCGTCGTCCTGCCCACGTCGTCCCTGTCGTACCAATGGACAACGGCATAAACAGGCAATAGCCGAAAATACAGCGCCATCGTGCGTCAGAAATGCACTCTACAGGTGCTACTACTATTTTCATGCATTGCAATGTTTTCTCCTTGTTCTAAAATGTTATTTTACTGATTTAACAATCTGTTCAGTAATCTTAAACTTTATGTACATTTGACCTAAATATTAATAGTAAATTTGTATATTTTAGGCTTTTGAAAAATTAAGACTATTTTATAGAGGACGTGCGCATCTAGCGCAAAGAGGATAAACAAAATCTAACAAAAATTTTATTTCTATATAAGACCAATTTTTACATTTTATAGCTAGTTTGACAACGCATGAACCTGTATTCAGTGTATGCAGCCTTTAGGTCTGAACTATATGTATTTCGCATAAATTCAGTTAGATTACTAATAAGTGTGGTTAAATATTGCACTTATATTTAGGTTTTAATACAAATTTTCTTTTGTATCGTTTTAGAATCTGAAGATGGTAATTGTATGGCCTAAACCGGTTGTGACCGTCTAAAAATAAACAAAATTTTTTACAAAAGAATCAATCACGCACTCGTTTTTTTCCAAAGACCTCAATTATTTGTTAGATGTATTCTAAATACTCCGGTTTTTGCTGCTGACCAAATAAATAGCTATTCATAAGACATAAAATTATCTCCAATTTGCAAAATATCGCCTAAGTTTTGTGCAATATAGGCCTACGTATATAAACACTAGGAACTCAAAATTTCACTTAAAAAGAAAGAAAAAGAAACAAATAATGGCCTTCATACGGAAATTTCCAGTACACTACAAAATAGTAATAGATGAAAAACCAGAACAACAGATGTCACATTCGCAGATGTTAGGCTACGATATTAGCTACCAATATGAACACGACGTCATTAAAAATGAAAAAGAGTTTAAAATGATGTTGTTGTTGTGGTCTTCAGTCCAGATTTTAAAATAATATATCACACAATACACAGAACACTGAGTGACAATACAAAGAAGAATACAAAGCTAAAATTTTACGAGGTAATGACTACTCTAATTGCAGTATATGGGAAAGAATTTTGGACATTAACTATGAAAGACGAAACAAAGATGTTGTCCGCTGAAGTGAAATTTTTAAAGGAAGCTGGAGGATGTGAGCCCAAAGACGGAATAAACAATACTGATACTAGAGGTTACATGCCGTCTGTGGAAACTGTAATAAAAGTATTATTATTTTATATTAAAGCATCCTCACTTGTCACTCCAACAACGTGATTTACCTTACAAATTTATTTTTCCAGGTCGTTAACAGTTCTCGTGCTTGTCGTATGTTGTATATTAACCGGAGACCTAGAAACGACGGAGAGGCTCTGTGCCCGCCGCAGCCGCAGTGGTCCACAACCCCACGACGACTACCGCAGTCCACTTCACCCCTCCGCCACCCCACAGCGAACCCAGGGTTATTGTGATATTCAGCCCCCACTCTCCCCACCCCACCCCATAGAACGTCTCACACCAGTCGAGAGTAACCCCTACGTTTGCGTGGTAGAGTAATGGTGGTGTACGCATACGCGGCGAACTTGTTTGCGCAGCAATCGCCGACATTGTGTAGCTGAGGCGGAATAAGGGGAACCAGCCCGCTTTCGCCGAAGCAGATAGAAAACAGCCTAAAAACCATCCACAGACTGGCCGGCTCACCGGACCTCGACACAAGTCCGCCGGGCGGATTCGTGCCGGGGACCAGGCGCTCCTTCCCACTCCGGAAAGCCATGCGTTAGACAGATCGGCTAACCGGGCGGGCTCTCATGCTTTAAATGACTATTATTAAAAAGTATTAAATTACTATTACACGGCTCAGTCACATTAAAATGACCACAGAACATGTTGGACGCCAACGTGCAATAACAACAGACAGACGACAGGTGGCAGAACTAGCAGTGATGGAGTGTAAAGCTTGTCGAGGGGCATGCGACAAACGTTGCACTCGTTGTCGTGACGGGGCTCTTTTTCTGCCGTCCAAAAGGGCATGATCACTGGCTTACGGGCTTAGGGTGCAAGCATTCTCGAAACAGCAAAGTTTGTAAACAGTTCGCGTGACGCCGTGGTGCAGACGCACCTGTGGTGCACTACGGGACGTAGGCGACGGGGGTGAATGAATGACGTTTACGGGCCAATAGACGTGCAGCTGTTGAGCAACTGACCACCCAGATGAACCAATGGGCTACCAACAGTGTCTCCTCAACGACCGTTCAGCGAACGTTGCTGTGTGTGGGCCTCCACAACAGCCGTCCGGCTCATGTACCGATGCGACTGCTGCTCATCGGCGAATGAGCCTTGAATTTGTAGGTCAGTACCGCAACTGAAAGGCGGCAGGTGCACTTTTCATATGAAGAACGTGTTATGCTCCACCGGACAGATGACTGTGGCCGTGTGCGGCGTGAAACGTCTGAAAGCAAACATCTTGTAACGACTGTCGGAATGGTCCAGGAAGGGAGGAAGTAGCGTTATGGTCTCTGGAAAGTCTTCGTGGCTTTCCCTGGACGACCTCGTCATTCTGGAAGGCACAATGAATCAACAAAATTATTTGTCTATCCTTGGAAATCTTGTTTTTTTTCCCCTTCGGAGCGATGGCATCTACCAGCAGGACAATGCAACGTGTCACATGGTTCGCAGTGTACGTGCATGTTTCGAAGAGCACCAGGATGAATGCGACTTCCCTAGCCACCAAACTCCTCGGATTTGAACCCAATCGAGAATCTGGTGGACAGCCTTGATCGGGCTGTTCGCTCCACGGATCCTCAGCCACAAGTCCTAAGGCAGCTGGGCACGACACTGGAGTCGGCGTTGTTGCACATCCCTGTCAGTGACATCCAGAATTATTTAGGCTTTTGATAGGGTCTCGTATTAAAGTGACTGGACTGTGTGTCACTCTTTTTTTAATTTTTGTTTTTCTTTATTCATTGCGTATCGTTTTTGACAACTAATTTGATGCAGCTCATCCATGATGAAGCGTCCTCATCTCTGTATAACTACTGCAACCTGCATTAAAAAAAAGTTCAAATGGATCTGAGCACCATGGGACTTAACATCGGAGGTCATCAGTCCCCTAGAACTTAGAACTACTTAAACCTAAGGACATCACACACATCCATGCCCGAGGCAGGATTCGAACCTGCGACCGTAGCGGTTGCGCGGTTCCAGAGTGAGGCGCCTACAACCACTTGGCCACACCGGCCGGCCAACCTGCATCCGTTTGAAACTGCTTACTGTCTTGTAGCCTTTGTCTCCCTCTCCATTTTCCCCCCTGTCACACACTTTCCTTAGTGAGCAAACCGATTATTCCTTGATGTTACAGGCAATGATTTATCTATCGATCCTTTCTTTTAGGTGCCACGCGGGGAAACCGCGCGGCGGTCTAAGGCGCCTTGACACAGGCCGCGCTGCAACCCCCCCCCCCCCCCCCTCCCGTCGGAGGTTCGAGTCCTCCCTCGGGCATGGGTGTGTGTGTCGTCCTTAGTGTAAGTTCGTTTAGATTAAGTAGTGCATAAGCTTAGGGACCGATGACGTCAGCAGTTTGGTGCCACAAGGCCTTACCACAAACTTCCAATTTTTTTCCTTCTTTTAGTCCAGTTCTGTTACAAAATTTCATTTTTCCCCAAATCGATTCATTACCTTCTAGTTAGTTATGCGATGGACCTATTTAACTTTCGGCATCCAGTTGTAGCATCACATTCCAAATTCTTTGACTCTCTTCTTGTCTGAACTATTTATCGTCAACACTTCACTTCCGTACAAGGGTACACTCTAAATAAATAGCTTAAGAAAAGACCTCGTAACACACAAATTTGCTATCAATGTCAACAATAACGTACTCTCGTAAAATACTTTGAAGAAAGTGTAATATCTTGGCATACATGGTGGATAATCAAGGATTCGAACAGTTACACACAGATTTGAAGTGGCTTCATTTCTGGTCCTACTTTACTTCTCACCACAGATGTTTAAAAGCAATTTTTTCAGAACCTATTATTTACGAACATGTGTGGTTCGAAGAGCACCAGGACGAATACGCCTTACTACCAAGCCCAGCCCAACTTCCAGGGTCCAAAGGCAATCGAGATTATTTACAAAACCCACAAAGGAAAAAGATCACTACCTACTGTGTAGATTTTACATTTCGTTTGTATACACTGATGAAAGTCCTGTGATAGACACGGATGATAACCGTTGCAGTTACTCGAACGGGTAGGAACGAGCAGTTATGCTGCAGCTGGAAAATGTGAAACCTCTGTAGAATATCTCTCTCACCTTTCCGTTTTGGTGCAGGTTGAGCGGCGTTGAAGTATTCGTAAGCTTAGATTATCTTGTAGTCGTTCGTTAGCGAAACGGCTGTAAACGAGGGGGGAAGAAAAACACTTCGTCCTTAAAATCGTATGCACCCCTCCTGACGCAACGCTTATTCTCGGAGAACGACTTCCGTTCTCACCACAGACCGGCTTACCGCGGTATAAACAGTTAACACAACACGCCGCAGCACGCAAATGCTTCTCTGTTTCCACTAACCACAGTGTTTGAAACCAAAATCGGTATCGCAGACAAAGATAATACTTTTACAGTGAAGTACTGAGATTCTGTGTAACACAACCAGCAATATTCCCACCCGTGAATCTGCTTGTGTCACGATTACTGATACAAATCAAAGGACACGGACAAAATTGTAATAGAAACTAATGATAATTTCTTGTCAACTAAAACTCGCTGAGACCATGCGAAGCTAATCGTGAACACATTCTTATAATTGTTTCTAGAAAGAATATTTTTTTTAAATTTGCATGCCTATGTTTTAAATAGACGTTTTATTATCAGTTTCCGTTGGTGCATATAGAAAATATTCCATATTAATTTTTTTTGGTTTCTACCCACACAACTTATTTTGCTCGATTTGAGTGGAAGTACATGACATGTTTTCAGAAAAACTGTCACAAAAATTAATTTACATACCGTTTAAAAGAACTGTTCCACTATTGGTAACAGGTGCGTCACAAATGAAAGAGCCAAATATGCTGTAAAACTAACTTTCGTTCAGCATCCAACAACAGTCAAGTTCGGTTCATACGATGTCAGTTCCTTTCATATGTTTTGGAGATCCTTGACTGTCATTTTCACTGTAATAGCAAATGTTTTTCTAAAGATACCAGGATGCGGAAAGTTCCGTTGTACTCTTGTTATAGCTTAAATATTTACGTTTTATTGATTTTGCAAAATTATATTTGTTATTACCAATAATTGCTATGAAGTTTACAAATTTTCACTTAAATTTAGTCAGACACTTTGTACCGAAACTTCTGGCTCCTTGTCTGACAGATCTTCTGTTTTCCCACGAGTCTTATATAACGGACGTATATTCCTGCTAAATGCTCTGGGTCATTAACAGTCAAGCATACAAAATCCACTTCATCAAGGTAAATATTTACTAGCGTGAGTTCTTTTTAGTCCCGTGCAAAAAAATATTAACTCTCAAAAAAAGTTGTTAGTTCTTCCATCGCTATATAATGTGGATAAAAATTAACGAGATTACCTGTGGCCAGTTTATTGTTGCAGTCTTGCTGTGGCCCGAAGAGTAGTTTGAAATAACTCTCTACGATATTTTATTCTGTGTAAGCCTCTTCAGCTCTGCCTAACTAGCATTCTGCGTCCATTTGAATCTTTTTATTGTAGTCAGAGTTTGACTCCCTCCATAATTTTTTGTCGACACACTGCCGTACATTGCGAAACTGAGGATTTATTGACGCCACAGGAAGTATTCTACCAGCTGATACCTTCTTTTAGTCAAGTTGTGCCAAAAATTTCTTTCCTCCCTAATTTTTATCATCAGTTCCTTTGGCATCAAACTGTTGAGGTTATCGGTCCCTAGGCTTACACACGACTTAATCTAACTTAAACTAACTTACGTTAACGACACCACACACACCCACGCCCGAGAGAGGACTTGAACCTCCTACGGGGGTAGCCACGCGAACCGTGGTAAGGCGCCCTAGACCACGCGGCCCTACCTAATTCAGTTGAGGGATTGTTCCATAGTAATCTGATCTACCCATCTAATCTTCAGCATTCTTCTGTAGCATAATATTTCAAAACCTTGTATTCTCTTCCTGTCTGAAATGTTTGTCTTTGCCGTTTAACATCAGTACAAGGACATAAATTATACCAATACCTTCAGAAAACATTTCCTAGCACTTAAATTTATGTACTATGTTAACACATTTCTCTTTTTCAGAAACGTTTTTCTTGCTGTTGTCAGTCTGCATTTTATGTTCTGTCTGCTTAGGCATCCTCAGTTTTTTTCTGCCCATGTAGAGAGAGACTGATGTACAAGTTTCTGTGTATCATTTCCTAATATAATTTCCTCAGCATTGACTGATTTTTAATCAAATGTTCGCCACTTTTCAAAGCACTATCCATTCCGTTCTATTGCTCCTTTTAGCCGACTCCGGCGAATTACGTCATCAGCAAACTTCAAAGTTGTGATTTCTTCTCTTTTAACTTTAATTCCATTTTCAAATTTTCTTTGATGTCCTTTACTGCTAGCTCAGCAGACAGACTGAATAACTACAGCATAGCTGCAGTTTCGTCTCTGTAAAAGTCATAGATAAATTATCGCTCCCTTTTTTCTGTCGTTACTACCTTCAAAATTTCGACGAATATTCCAGTTAAGATCGTCAAAATCTTTCTATAACTATAAAAATGCTGTAAATATAGCGTACTGACGGTGAGTGGATGGTCTCTTGGGTGTAGGGCTCGGTAGCAGCAGTGAGTCGTAGTCAGAATGTTGGCTTTTGGTAACACATGAAAACATGTTAATAGACATTTTATCCATTCGCAAGCTAAAACACACTTAGCTCTGCTACTCGGCGACCAGGGCCCCCTTTAGCGGGTGGTGAGAATAGTTTGCGGAGCACCGCTGAGGCCAACGAACGCCCAGAGACCAGCTGTGACGTAAGCGACCGGGAGAATGCTGACGCCCGGTGTTCGTGTAGCGTCGCGTGTGCAGGCAACGCACGGAACGGCTCCTTGCGACAAGGCGTGCCAATGGGGCGGAAACTCGTTGTGATAGTGACAGGGGATGTTGGATGGCGGCTGGCTGCACCACACTGGTGTCGAATGGCCCCCCTCCAGGGCAGAAGGCTGCTGTGGCCGGAGTGAGCCAGAAGTTGATTAACGAATGAGAAGGTGTCATGTGTAAGGAAGTGGACGAAGAGGCTGCAGTCGGACCAGGCTGATGAAGGCACAAACTCTTGTTGGCCGCTTGCAGGATCGTATCCCTCCGTCGCCTTGATTAGCCCTCTTCTCGTGGTTGATGCCGCCAGGTTGGAACACCATTGGCTGGAAATGACGGGTTTTTATATTGTTTAGGTGCTCACATGTTGTTCCCATGTATCGCTTCCAACCACTTATATTATAAAAAGTGCGACGCTCAAAGGTGTGAAAACCTGCGAGCTAGTCCCGCAATAGATCTCTTCCTTTTGCTCGCAACGGCTCATGACTAAACACAACAGCTCTGTACTCAAAACACACCTGAGTGCCCTTCCGACACTCAGGAAAGATCAGTATAATATTTATTATTCGCCATTATATTTAGTATAGATAATTAGTTTAAAATTATGACTCTTAATATTGTCAGGAGAAAGAAAACTGGCATTCTACGGATCGGAGCGTGGAATGTCAGATCCCTTAATCGGGCAGGTCGGTTAGAAAATTTAAAAAGGGAAATGGATAGGTTGAAGTTAGATATAGTGGGAATTAGTGAAGGCTAGAGGACAAATGTAAGGATGTAGAGGCTTGTTTCACTAGGGGTAAGATAGATACTGCCTACAGGAAAATTAAAGAGACCTTTGGAGAGAAGAGAACCACTTGTATGAATATCAAGAGCTCAGATGGCAACCCAGTTCTAAGCAAAGAAGGGAAGGCAGAAAGGTGGAAGGAGTATATAGAGGGTTTATACAAGGGCGATGTACTTGAGGACAATATTATGGAAATGGAAGAGGATGTAGATGAAGATGAAATGGGAGATAAGATACTGCGTGAAGAGTTTGACAGAGCACTGAAAGACCTGAGTCGAAACAAGGCCCCGGGAGTAGACAACATTCCATTAGAACTACTGATGGCCTTGGGAGAGCCAGTCATGACAAAACTCTACCATCTGGTGAGCAAGATGTGTGAGACAGGCGAAATACCCACAGACTTCAAGAAGAATATAATAATTCCAATACCAAAGAAAGCAGGTGTTGACAGATGTGAAAATTACCGATCTATCAGTTTAATAAGTCACAGCTGCAAAATACTAACGCGAATTCTTTATAGACGAATGGAAAAACTGGTAGAAGCGGACCTCGGGGAAGATCAGTTTGGATTTCGTAGAAATGTTGGAACACGTGAGGCAATACTAACCTTACGACTTATCTTAGAAGAAAGATTAAGAAAAGGCAAACCTACGTTTCTAGCATTTGTAGACTTAGAGAAAGCTTTTGACAACGTTAACTGGAATACTCTCTTTCAAATTCTGAAGGTGGCAGGGGTAAAATACAGGGAGCGAAAGGCTATTTACAATTTGTACAGAAACCAGATGGCAGTTATAAGAGTCGAGGGGCATGAAAGGGAAGCAGTGGTTGGGAAAGGAGTCAGACAGGGTTGTAGCCTCTCCACGACGTTATTCAATCTGTATATTGAGCAAGCAGTAAAGGAAACAAAAGAAAAATTCGGAGTAGGTATTAAAATTCATGGAGAAGAAGTAAAAACCTTGAGGTTCGCCGATGACATTGTAATTCTGTCAGAGACAGCAAAGGACTTGGAAGAGCAGTTGAACGGAATGGACAGTGTCTTGAAAGGAGGATATAAGATGAACATCAACAAAAGCAAAACGAGGATAATGGAATGTAGTCAAATTAAATCGGGTGATGCTGAGGGGATTAGATTAGGAAATGAGACACTTAAAGTAGTAAAGGAGTTTTGCTATTTAGGGAGTAAAATAACTGATGATGGTCGAAGTAGAGAGGATATAAAATGTAGACTGGCAATGGCAAGGAAATCGTTTCTGAAGAAGAGAAATTTGTTAACATCGAGTATAGATTTAAGTGTCAGGAAGTCGTTTCTGAAAGTATTTGTATGGAGTGTAGCCATGTATGGAAGTGAAACATGGACGATAACCAGTTTGGACAAGAAGAGAATAGAAGCTTTCGAAATGTGGTGCTACAGAAGAATGCTGAAGATAAGGTGGGTAGATCACGTAACTAATGAGGAGGTATTGAATAGGATTGGGGAGAAGAGAAGTTTGTGGCACAACTTGACTAGAAGAAGGGATCGGTTGGTAGGACATGTTTTGAGGCATCAAGGGATCACAAATTTAGCATTGTAGGGCAGCGTGGAGGGTAAAAATCGTAGAGGGAGACCAAGAGATCAATACACTAAGCAGATTCAGAAGGATGTGGGTTGCAGTGGGTACTGGGAGATGAAGAAGCTTGCACAGGATAGAGTAGCATGGAGAGCTGCATCAAACCAGTCTCAGGACTGAAGACCACAACAACAACAATATTGTCTACAAGTGTGAGTGCTGATGTATGCGTACGCTGTCTGCTGTGGGTTCTAGGAATGTGTAGAGGCAGTTTAGCCAACCATTGTATTAAGCAGAGTGCGACTGCACAGGACCAGAGAGACATAAGTACCCTGCGTGTTAGCAAGACCCAATAGGTTGGCAAACAGCCGCTGTGCGGACTCCCTGAGCCCTTCCACTTAACGTGTGTGGGCCCCGGACGAAGGGAGACGATTAGGCATACTCCGGTGAGTATGGACGCCCTGCGTGATTTCTCCTATAGTTAGCGAATGTTGAGGCATTCATGTTCACTCTGAACTTTCCAGCAGCTTCACAGCTAATAAAAACACACTATGGTGTTTCTCAAAGTCATCTCAGTTAGGAGAGATAAGCAGGTTTTTCAAAAGTACTATTTTTATTCTGTACTACTTATGGTACGCCAGCATTCCGTAGAATCACATTATTAAGTAAAGTGAGTGATGAATGAGTATTTTCATGTTTTCTACTAAGTAAATGTTGTTATATAAAACTCTTACCTCGGTTTCTTACAACAACACCATATTTCCCTTATCATTTCAAAATTCTTTCAAAATTCATTCAAAATTTAATCTATTTTTCAGTAAAGTGCTTAGTGCAATTAATTATGTTTATATGATCCACACATAGTTGTATTTTCACTTTTTATTAACATTCTGTAAGGTGATATTGCAGTTCAATTAAATGATTTACTCTCCTTTCAACTTAAAGCAAACTACTAAGCAGAAATTTTTTGTACCGATGTTTGCTCATGCAAACGGTCGTAGGCATTTTCAAATTGAGGATGCCTGTCGCAATGCGTAAACAGGCCGGTTGTCGCAAGTACCAAGGTGATGTTTTGGCCCCTGCCAACTTCTGAGGGTTCTTACTACTCCTATGGAAGAGCTGTTATTTTCACAGTGGCGCCCAAAAAATATTGGCTGCACTACAGTAGGCCTCCCCTTCTTCAACATAACGTCCAGTATAAGTCGCAGGGGCAATATGTTCTCGCAAGTTCCCAGACTTCTCTGGAACCCAAAGTGATCTTCACCGA
Organism: Schistocerca piceifrons; assembly: GCF_021461385.2. Lineage (NCBI taxonomy): Eukaryota > Metazoa > Arthropoda > Insecta > Orthoptera > Acrididae > Schistocerca > Schistocerca piceifrons. The sequence continues at coordinate 168,644,388 of NC_060145.1, forward strand.
TATCGGTTTCTACCATTTGCTACATTCCTCTGTAAATAATTCCTATCACTATTAAATCTGATAAATTCAAAGTTTTCTACCGTGTCTTTTCTTTTTGACTATTTCATCCTCTGCTGTCTTCGCTATTTCATCTCTCAAAGCTAACCTATCGCTTGTTGTTTTCCTTACCCCTGTTTCACTCAATTGTTACCTACAATTCCCTTGAAACTCTCAAAAATATCTGGTGATTTCATTGTGTCCTGTTCCTTAATTTACCACAATGCTGCAATTTCATCAGTTTCAATCTACCACTGCTTATATAACTGCGTAGGCAACAGCATGTCGAGTCTACAAACGCTTCCAGAAGTAAATTCATACCTCCCACTATATGACCGACTCCAATAATCTCTATCATTGTTACATGCTGTTTGAAGGTTGGAAGTAAATTCACATCAGTCTGAAATGTCGCTGATCGAAAATTAATTGGTTTCCTGAAACTCCCTGGCAGATTAAAACTGTGTGCCGGACCAAGATTCGAACTGGGAACCTTTGCCTTTCACGGGCAAATGCTCTACCAACTGAGCTACCGAACAATGGCCCACGGACCGTCCATCAGCCCCACTTCCGCCAGTACCTAGTCTCCTGCCTTCCAAACTTCACAGAAGCTTTCCTGCGAACCTTACAGAATTAGCATTTCCTGAAGAAGGGATACTGCGGAGACGTGGCTTAGCCACAGCCTGGTGGATGTTTCCAGAATGAAATCTTCACTATGCAGTGATATGAAACTTCTTGACCAAGCACAGTTTCATAACAGCGCACACTCTGCTGCAGAGTGAAAATTTCATTCTGGAATTAGTTCCCTGTTTGAACTACACCAATGTAAATGAATTCTTCGAGATTACGACGCAGTACAGAAGTGAAATTCAGATTTGCGGATAGTCGGAGTTTTTGTGTTGCAGGCTAGCTCGACAGAGGTCTAAGTCGAATCGGTAGTCAAGGTAATGTTGGTATCCAGTCAGAAGAATGTCTAGCTCTAGGAATGTCAGTCAGCAACTGAGAAACACGTGTGTCATCGTAGCCAAGTGTTAGATGACAACAGTATGCGTAGAAAACGTCCGCCCGGCTAGCCGCGCGGTCCAACGCGTTGCTTCCCGAGCGGGAAGGCGCGACGTTCCCCGGAACGAATCCTCCCGGCCGATTAGTGGTGAGGTCAAGTGTGTCGGCCAGTCTGTGGATGGGTTTTAAGGCGGTTTTCCATTTGCCTCGGTGAATGCGGGCTGGTTCCCGCTATTCCGCCCCAGTTACATTATGTCGGCGATTGCTGCACAAATACTGTCTCCAAGTATGTGTACACCATAATTGGGATTTTCTCTGCCTCGTGATGACTGGGTGTTGTGTGCTGTCCTTAGGTTAGTTAGGTTTAAGTAGTTCTAAGTTCTAGGGGACTGATGACCATAGATGTTAAGTCCCATAGTGCTCAGAGCCATTTGAACACCATAATTACTCTACCCGCAAATATTGGGGTTACACTCGTCTGGTACGAGAGGCTCCGGGCGGGGAGGGGGGGGGGGGGGGGGGGGGTACTGGGGGCCGAACCGCAAACCGCACAATAACCCTGGGTTCGGTGTGGGGCGGTGGTGTGGGTGGTAAGGTGGGTGAACTGCTGTGGCTTGTTTTTGGGTTGTGAACCACTGAAGGCTACGGCGGGACGAAGTCTCTCCGTCGTTTCTAGGTCCCCGGTTCCATACACAATAGAATGGGTAGAAATAACGAAAACCCAGAGCGAGAAGGTGGTGGCTTTTTACGGTGGAATGAATGATGGGCTTCTTCGAACGCGCTCGTAAGAGCTCCCTCGAAGAGCACGTTCTCCGTAGGTATCGCCATACTCGTATTGCCGTTACTGTCTATAGGGCTGGTTGAAGAACCTAAGACAGATACCTAAAATATATGTAAAATAACGAGTAAGTATATCGAAGTGAGGTTATCACTAAATTACAGAGGATGATGTAGGGAATATTATGACGTTCGTAAGAAATTATTGTTTATACACGGGCCAGTCAGATTACTGCGACCACTGCCTATGTTCGATGTCAACGTTCAATAACCACTCGCTGAAGGCAAGTGGCAGCACTGGACTGGGAGGGTACAACAAGCGTGTTGGAGGGATGCAGAAAAGCAGTGCAACAGTTGTAATGCGGAATCGTCCAAAAGAGCCAAGGGTGTAACCATTTCCCAAACGGCCAAGTTTGTAAACTGTTCGTGCGCCGCCGTGGTTAAAGTACGACGAAAAATGGCACCATCCAAAACTGGCGCCGAGGTAACAGTGGTGTACCGCGGCCCAGACGTGACTGCGGGGATGAGTACGGGCGAATAGACGTGCCGCTGTTGAGCAACTGACCGCCCAGATCAACCAGTGGGGCTACCAACGGTGTACTAAACGACCGTTTAGCGAACGTTGCTGCGTATGGGCCTCCGCAGCAGGCGTCTGGTTCGTGCACTCTTGGGGACAGCTATTCATTGGCGACGAAGGCTGGAATTTGCACGCAAACGCCACGACTGGACATCCAGTGAGTGATGACAGGTGGTCTTTTCAGATGTACATGTTTTACGCTCAGCCGGATAGTTTGCCATTGTCACGTCTGCCGTGAAACTTCAGAAAACAAACATTGTGCATGCTTTATGGGAAATGTTTTAGAAATGTTCTCTGGGTGATCTCGTTATATTGGGAGGCACAGTGGATCAACGCAAGTACCCATCTATCCTCGGTGACCATGTTCACCTCTGCATGCAGTTATTTTTTTTTTGTTTTTTTTTTCCTCGGCACGATGGCATCTACCAGTAGGACAAAGCTGCGTATCGCACAGCTGGCAGTGTACGTGCATGGTTCAAAGACCACCAGAATGAGTTCAACGTACACCCCTGTACACCAAACACACCGGATTTAAACTCAATTGAGAATCTGTGTAACCACCTCGATCGGGCTGTACGCACCACGAGTCCGCAACCGAGAGACCCAGCGCTGCTGGCCACGGTACTGGAGTCAGCATGGCTCCACATCCCTCTCGGTGCCTTCCGAAACCTCATTCACTCTCCTCCTGAATATCTTGCAGCGGTCCGTGTTGCAAGAGGTAGTTGTTCAGGCTTTTGACAGGTAGTCACGTTAATGTCACTGGACACTTTAGTTGCCGAATTATGAAAGCAACTTTCTTTTGTAACGGAACAACATAATTTCTTCTTTCACAATGCAAACAGGCTATGAGGAGGACTTCAACGATTTGAAAGCCAGCCACCACTTTGAAATTTTACCAGATACAGCAATTCTGAACGGAAAATAGCACACGTTGAGTTTAATCTAGACTTACAGTTCCACAGACCTGTGTTTCACGGAGCTTCTGTCTTCAGGATCTCTTGAATACCTCTTGTTTTAATTTTTCCTACACATAAAAGTTCAGGTGTGTTTACATCTCGTGAGCAGTCTGATTGCTAGTAGCGTAACAGATCGTCATAGCTCATATCAATGTCTAACGGGGCAGTCATGGAACTCAAATGGTAATATCTGACGATCTCGTGAACAGTGTCGAGTAACTTTACAAAAGGGGTATTCCAGGACAGGTGTGCAGCAATTTTTAACTCTCTTCACATAATGTGCAATGTGTACAACTTTGCTTCCCCCGTCTTTTCCCCAACATTTGAGGCTTTAATGAAACAAATTGGTTACACATGTATCATTCAAAGTATTTTCCATTGCTGGCCACTGCTTTCTCCCATCTTTCGGGCAGTGTACGAATCGTGTGTCGAAAAAATTGTTCATCTTTTGAAGCAATATACTTTGTGACTTCTTCATGAGATCGGAAGTATTGGTCAGCCAGGCTGTGTGCCATTGATCTAAACAGGTGACAGTCAGAGGGAGCAATGTCTGGAGAATACGGCGGGTGGGGTAGGACATCCCATTTTAACGTTTCCAAGTACATTTTGACCTTTTTTTTTTTTGCAACGTGGAGTCGAGCGTTGTCGTGCTGCAAAATCACTTTTTCGTGCCTCTCGCTGTATTGCGGCTGTTTGTCTTTTAATGCTCTGTTCAAACGCATTAACTGCGTTTGATAACGAGCACCTGTGATTGTTTCACTTGGTTTTAACACCTCATAGAGCACGACGCCGAGCTGGTCCCACCAAATGCAGAGCATGATCTTGGAGCCGCGAATATTCGGTTTGGCCATCGACGTGGAAGCATGGCCGGGATATCCCCACGACTTTTGCGTTTAGGTTTATCGTAATGAACGCATTTTTCGTCCCGGGCACAATGCATGCAGAAATTCCTTCCGTTTTTGTCTCTGAAGCAACTGTTCACAAACACACGCACGTCGTTCAACGTCTCTCGGTTTCGGCTCACACGGGACCCAAGTTCCTTCTTTCTGAATCATGCCCATAGCCTTGAGACGTTTTGAAATGACTTGCTGTGTCACTCCCACTAATTGTGCCAATTCTTCTTGAGTTCGACGCGAGTCTTCACTCAGTAATGTCTCCAATTCTGCATCTTCGAAAACATTCTCTCTTCCACCACTATGCCGGTCTACGACGTTAAAATCACCGTTCTTGAAACGTTGAAACCACTCACGACACGTTCTTTCACTAATAGCGTCCTTACCATGCGTACTTGAGAGCATTCGATGAGACTCAGCCGCTGTTTTCTTCATACTGAAACAAAACAGTAACACCTAATACAAATGACGACAATTAGGCTAGTAAACTGGCATTTTCAATCAAGAACAACTTTATGATGCAGACACAAATCGACTAATGTTTGTATGAGGTTATGTTGACCGAGGTCCAAGCTAACTTTCTGACATCTGCGATCTGTTTCTTTCGACCGCCACTTAACCGTTGTCGCCACCTATCGGCAAACGGCGGAAGCAAAGATGTACACCTTGTAATTGATTTCAGTTTCTTTATTACCAGACAGGCGTTTTTCCGCGCCAATGCTCCACATCCATTTAGACGATACCACCCCCACCCCTACCCCCACCCCCCGCTCCCTGCCAAAGGTTTTTTTTATTTTTGTTTTCTGTGGCGGTAGGTTACGTAACTTTCTTGTTGTATGATCTATCATTGCTTTCGTGATTTTTTTTCTCCTAATTTGTGGAAATCAGTACACATAACATGTTGAACAGTCGCCTTCCGCGCCACTTTAATGGTGTGACGACGACTCGAGAAGAAGGGTGACAACCGTTTTGTGTGGGCAGGTTCCCGCGACCTCGCAATTAACGCAGCGCATTGCTTAGTCCCACCCACCCGCTCACTGCGCGCACCGCCCGCCATGACAGCCTGCGTCGCCCTGTCTTCTTTTCCTCTTTGTCTGCATTATCTGCGGAGCGTCGTGACACGGCGGACATATTTGCATAATTCCCGCGTCACCTGCCGCTCACGCCAGTCTCGGTCGGACCCCTCCCGGAAACCACCGCAGCGCTTGGCGCTAAAAAGAAAGAACGCATATCAGGCCGCCATCGCTGTGCTCGCTATTTTCGTTACTATTTTTTGACGGATTCGATTCTGCCCATCGTCTCCTCTGTTTCTGTGCTTTCACTTTTATAGGGGAACAACAGTGTGAGGTCAAAACAACACGAGTTGGTTTTTACGGAACTCGAATTTATATACACTGAATTATTCCCAATTACGCGTGAGCTCCAAGAAGTAACGACTCTGTGAGCGTTTGAAGCCAAGCCAGCACGGCACGCCTCGCCATTAGAAAATCAGTTCCGTCCTCACGCTCTCTATTTATACCGATTTGAGTAAACCTGATTTGCTGGAGCATTATTTCGTCGGTTTTACTCAAAATGCGGACGAAAGTTTCAATAGTCTCATTTGGAGATACGCTCAAAAAATAACATCTAGCCGAAGCGAAATTGCCGATATTGCTTCAAATTTGGCATATATCTATTCAGTGTATGCCATACTGCATTAATGTACGTGGAAAATGACCTTAAAATCAAAATCGAGGATGAAATTCGCCGATTCTGTGAAAACAGAAACGCCAGTGGTGATGCGCTAAGCGAAGAAAAGGGTTTCGAGGACAAAAATGAGGAGTTATCAGATCAAGGTAGCAGAAAGCGGCTATCCACTAGCATCGGTGATAGTTATTATTGACCAAGCATCGATGATATCCCATAAGTTGCAAGCTTTTTATCTTTTTCTTATATGATAAATACGTGTTTATTGTCAACACCCCCACCGCATGCCTGTCTACAAACATATTATTAGCCTCGAAAATGGAACAGCACAAGCTGTCATACTGAATGGACCTATATTCTTTCAAGAATTTTGGGTTAATTATGGATGTCGCTACTGGAAATTCTGGTAGTGGATGGTTTACCTTAGCCATCATTCGTTGTGAAAACGCCTCTCTTCCTGGACTGGAATCCTTTGCCGATCGAGATGTCATCGCCTACAAGACTTGGCATTGTGGAACAGATCCTAAGACCCAAAGTAGACATAATTATGTATATAGTAATATGCCATTTACATTGTATACACGTACATGTATGGATGAAAGGACTTGGTGTATTTGCAGATAATGCAACTGTAACCGGCATGACCCTAATAGAGGAGGTACGACGCTAACTTCTTCTGACCTTACATTTGCCTTATCCTGTCAGTTGCCGGGGGACTTAAATTTTAACGTGGATTCCGAACCACCGTGCGACTTAGCATTTTTCATATTAACCATTAACAAACTTTTACAGAGGATATACGTGTGAAAAGAGATTGATTAAAGTCCTAGCACTGATCGTGTATGGAATTCAGAGGTCACTGGTTCCGTAGTTTAGCACTTAACCACATAGCTTCACCTGTAATTGCTGGTCAGAGTGAAATTGTTGACCCGTACAAAGTAATTAGTGGCTGTGAAAAATTCTTCCACTATCTGGGTTCCAAATGGCTACCTCTGATAAGTAATCCTAAACAAAGTATCACAAATTAAAACACATTTCTCAAGGATATTCTCGGTTTTTGAAGGATTCATCAGCCTTTCCATCTTGACCACATTCTACACATTACTAAATGTTAATTTACATGCTATAAAAATTAGGTAACCTTGGTTACTACGATGTGCACGTACCGCAAAAAATGAGTTAGACTTACGCAATTGATTCCATTCAAATAATCAGCAAATGTGCTAGTGTTGGATCGAGGAATGAAAACAAATTTTCTACTGAGAGAATGTCAAAAAACACACATCTAAATGAGCATTTTCCAGCCACGGGCGCTTTATTGTAAGTCCCATAGTGTGTGTCGACAATCAAACCAAAACAAGTTCCCTCTCCTCAAATTTTTGAAGAAAGATTATTAAACAAAAGCAAGACTAAATAAGTAAGAAGTTACCCCAGGTAGAATAACTTCCCCAAAACTAAAAGAGTACGCTAAAGATCTGGTTGCAGTTTGTGTGTGCCTGGCTTGTACACTGGCTGGAATCACAGTCGTTGCCACCTATGTTGCTATTGTGCTTCCGTTCATCAAATAACCCACTTAACTACTTTCCTCGAGAAAACTTCTGAATGTTCTTCATAAGTAGCAGCGTAATAACAATCCCCTCACATTTTTATCTCACGAAAATGACGTTTCTGTTGCATATAGCCATACCAACCTTAAGCCCATTAAGGCCTTGTTAGGTTTAGCACATAATTCGAAGTTTGTCACAAGAAAAACGGCAAACGTTCTCAGTGACATTATGACATTACCCGGTGAAGAATATTTTTTCCCGGCGATTCATCTTAGCTACCCATTACATACAAACAGTACCGTAATTACTTCATCTACGAATGTTGACTGGAATACTCTCTTTCAAATTCTGAAGGTGGCAGGGATAAAATACAGGGAGTGAACGACTATTTACAATTTGTACAGACACCAGTGGCAGTTATAAGAGTATAGGGGCATGAAAGGGAAGCAGTGGTTGCGAAGGGAGTGAGCCTATCCCCGATGTTATTCAATCTGTATTTTGAGCAAGCAGGAAAGGAAACAAAAGAAAAATTTGGAGTAGGAATTAAAATCCATGGAGCAGAAGTAATGAGGTTCGCCGATGACAGAGACAGCAAAGGCCCTGGAAGAGCAGTTGAACGAAATGGACAGTGTCTTGAAAGGGTACAAGATGAACATCAACAAAAGCAAAACGAGGATAATGGAATGTAGTCGAATTAAATTTGGTGATGCTGCGGAAATTAGGTTAGGAAATGAGACACTTAAAGTAGTGAATGAATTCTGCTATTTGAGGAGCAAAATGACTGATGATGGTCGAAGTAGAGAGGATATAAAATGTAGACTGTCAATGGCAAGGAAAGAATTTCTGAAGAAGAGAAAGTTGTTAACATCGAGTATAGATTTAAGTGTCAGGAAGACGTTTCTGAAAGTATAGCCATGTATAGAAGCGAAATGTGGACGATAAATAGTTTAGACAAGAAGAGAATGGAAGCTTTCGAAATGTGGTTCTACAGAAGAATGCTGAAGATTTGATGGGTAGACCACATAACTAATGAGGAGGTATTGAATAGAATTGGGGAGATGAGGATGTTGCAGCACAACTTGACAAGAAGAAGGGACCGGTTGATAGGACATGTTCTGAGGCATCAAGGGATCACAAATTGAGCATTGGAGGGCAGCGTGGAGGGTGAAAATCGTAGAGGGAGACCAAGAGATGAATACACTAAGCAGATTCAGAAGAATGTAGGTTGCAGTAAGTACTGGGAGATGAAGAAGCTAGCACAGGATAGAGTAGCATGGAGAGCTGCATCAAACCAGTCTCAGGACTGAAGACCACAACAACAACAACGACTGTTATGTGACCCTCATAATTCGATGAAAGTAATAGTAACACAGGCTGATTCTATTCCATAGCCTAATGCTTTCTTCCAGTACTGTGGAGTATCTAAGCTGGACGGACAAAACATTAGTTACCCCCTTGAAAGAGCACAGTGGGCGCCTTGGAATACTGCAGATGGTGCAGGGCCGGTAGCTTGTGGTCGTGTGAACCTCCACCGCTGACACATGTCATGGCAGCGAAGCGCTGTGTGTGTACCAGTTCGTTGTATCGAATCAGCGCATCGAGATGAGTGCACGTCGAGGCGTGACAGAATGGCAGAATAGACCTATCGTGGTTGGACGTGTCCGTCACCAAACAAAGTGAATGAAATTTCCTGGCAGACTAAAACTGTGTCCTTGTCAGTGGTTCGAACTCGGGACGTCTGCCTTTCGGGGACAAATGCTATAGCGACTGAAGTACCCAAATCGTAACTCACAAACAGTCCTCACAGCTCTGCTTCTATCGACTCATCTCCTGCCTTCCAAGAGCACTTACCAGCAAAAAGCAAAAGTTTCATATCACCACATACCCTGCCGTAGATTGGTAAACGTGAATGAAGTTGCCCAATTTGTAGGTGTGTTAACGCGGACAGTCCATTGTGTCTCCGAGGAATGGAGTATTGCTAGCAGCAGTTTAAGACGGCATAAGAACAATGTTCGTAAAAAGATCCTAACTTACAGGGGCTGAAGGCGAGTGCCACGATCAGTCAATGACAGCACGTTTCAAATCTCGAGAGAAACATTTGTAAAAAATTGCTACTGACAGTGAATGTACTCTACTACAACCAACTTCCTAGCGAACACTGAAAATGTAACCGCATGTAGTGGACAACTGGAGTCAGGTAACTAGCAAAGCCCAGTGCTTACAGCGGTACATTCAGCTGCATGTCTTCAAGGGGTCGAACAACACATAAACAGAACAGGTACTGACTGGAGGCGACGAGTCGCGATTCAGCCACTTTCCAATGACGCCGGGCGTCCAGTTTGCTGATGGTCCTCTGATTGTGTGGAGGTGATTTTTCCGTACCAAGACTTCGGCCCAGTCATTCAGGTTACTGTGAACAAGAACCAAGTTGCTTATTTAAATATTTTTAAGTGTTCAAATGTGTGTGAAATCTTATGGGACTTAACTGCTAAGGTCATCAGTCCCTAAGCTTACACACTACTTAACCTAAATTATCCTAAGGACAAACACACACACCCATGGCCGAGGGAGGACTCGAACCTCCGCCGAGACCAGCCGCACAGTCCGTGACAGAAGCGGCTAAGAGCGCTCGGCTAATCCCGCGCGGCATTAAAATATTAAGTTTGTGCGTAAGTTAGTAGCGTATTTGCTTGGTATGTCGGTATTCCATTTGCTATGGGCTTATTTGTCAATTGTCATTTTTTATTAGTAGTTCACTTTTGCTGTTTGAGTTTCCATATTGTCATTTTGTCATTTGGAGATAGTAAGTGGAGCTGTGGACGCTAGAAACAGGAGTGCCAAATGAAGAAATAGGAATATTTCCTACATATTCATCTTTCTGAAATCAGTAAAGGGCTGACAGGAGCGGAGGCAGCCAGAAACATTTGCACCGTGTAGGAGGATAATGCCACTCGACATAGTACAGCAAGAAAATGATTTTTTTCGTTTCAAGGAGGACCTTCTGACACTAGTAACTCTCCACTTTCAGGAAGAGATTCGTGGTTTGATGAAGATCGTTTAAACGCATTCATCCACAATGATCCCCGTCAGTGTACTCGAGAATTGGCAAATGTAATGAACTGCGATGTTTCCATCAGCGTGCGAAATTCGCATGCAGTAGAGAAGTCACAAAAATCTGGTGTATGGGTACCCCAGTCTCTAAGCGAAAATCACAAAAATCAGCGGGTGGCCATATGTTGCTTGTTCGTCATTAACTGGCTCGTGAACAACACCGACCATTCCAATTCGGTCTCGTTACCGGTGACGAGAAATGGTGCCTTTACTCTGACGTAGGAAAGGAATGATTTAGCCCAAACAAAGCAGCAATTCCCCATACAAACACCTGCCTGCATCCACTAAAGATAATGTAATGCATCTGGTAGAATAGCGAAGATGTGGTGTACCATGAATTGCTTTCTCGATGTGTAGTCATCACTGTTGACATTTACTGTCAACAACTGAGACGTCTTGCGGATGCAGTCTAAGAACAACGACCAGGAAGAATGGCTGCAGTAATGCTACTCAACGACAACGCCTGCCCGCATTCTGCTAGGCTGACCAAAACCACTACACAGGAGCTGGGTTGGGAAGTCATTCTTCTGCATCCACCTTATTCACCTGATCTTGCATCCTCAGATTTTCGCCTTTTCCGCTCTCTATCCAACAAGGTTCAAGGAACTTCCTTGTAACGTTGTTGCTTTAATTTGCTTTGAAAGCGGTGCTGATTGACAATAAAAGCGGGTTAAAAGCTGTGAGCTGTCTGGGGAAGTTAACCTTGCATTACTGAGCAACTGTTTCACCAGGTATCCAATCTAGCTTACCAAATTCCCAACCAGAGTAGCATTAATTATAATCTTTTACTAGTCATACGACAACCGGTGATATATATATATATATATATATATATATATATATATATATAAGAGAATTTAAATAAAAAGAAATAAATCAGTTTATATTTGGAAATTTATTTTAACATTGATCATTGAAATTTCAGCATATTAAACTTGATTCCTAACTAAACTGGTGCCTTATTTAGGATTGTGAAAATGTGAGATTGTAATCTTACGGAACACATCAAATATGGAGCCAAGATTGGGAGACTGCATACAACACTGCAGTCATAAAACAACACACAAAGAACGTTGAAACATATGCAACAGAAAATTAACCACTACCAACCGATTCAATTTTCACCCAAAGAAGTTACGTTCGTAGCACAATCCTGTCCGTCATGTAATTACCACACACTGGTATACTAAATTCATATTAACTCTTTGTGAAATCTTCCCGAAAAGAATAGCTGAGGGCTACTTTGATGATTACACCACATGCTTCACGTGGTCAACTTGGTTTACACAAAGAGTGTAACGCCACAATAATTTTGATAATTAAAATAAATTAGATCGAAAAGCAATTTACAAAAGAAAAACCTCGAACTGGTTACTATCGTCTTACTATTAACCTGATGGGTCAAACAATTGTATAAGCACGTGGTACTGGTTTCACAAAGTACACCCCACGTGGGTTGAACAGAAAGAAAAGTTGCTATATTGAAAATTATTGTCAAGACGAGACGATATAATCTCACGCACATTCGCATTTAAGATTGATTAACTTAGAGTTACTGATCAACACGTGGTTCCACTTCACTCACAAAGTAGTGACAAAGCAACTACCGGAATATATTCTGAACTTCACACGAGAATTACACTGCGCTGCAATTTAAGATAACATTAGATATTTTAGAGCTAAACCTGAAATAAAGGTGATTAAATTTTCAGTTAGGCTGAACTTAAGAAATCCATTGTCCTACGGACTTAGCAGAGACGCGCTTAGCCGGAGTTCTTACCACTTCAGACGCTCGCCACGGACAGACTGACCTGGTCCCTTCCTGAGGGTTGGCTCACAAATACAAACGGAAGTGGCCAGAGGGGCAGCTTCCTATACCAACATGACAAAGGACAGACAGGACCATACTAAGGATAGAAACCTCTTTGCTTTTAGAAAGCGTAGCTACCTGTTCCGACGTTGGTCCTACTGTTCTCTAGCAGACAGGCTTGTCTGCTACCCTGAGGCATGCAACTAGAAATACATTTGCTCATTCATCCTCTCACACAGAAGGGAAGGGGGTTGGCAGTATCTTATCATATACAGTATATAAAAGAAAGCGGATGTAGGTTCCGTATGAGACTGTGTGACATGAATTACATATAAACTGTGTTTTAAAGTGTAGTAGTATGACAGATCGTTCTTGTTTATGTGTAAAAGTAACACGTTCCACTACTCAGTCTCCTCCCAGATAGTCAAAAACGCCACAGTAAATTTAGAAGAGTAATTTATGCCGTAAATGACAACAGATTTAAGAAATTAACATGAAAGGAATCCAACAGAGACCTTTCATCCTTTCCGGATGAAAGTGCGCTCCTAACATGGCTCGATGAATTCTTCGCCTCAAAACCCTTTGCTTTCTACAGTCACGGAATAGAAAATTTACCCCAGCGTTCGATGACTGTTGTAAATACTGAAGGAGAATGTAGTCTTGGCGACTAAAGTCTCTATTGTGTGTATCCGTCGAGTTTACTAAGCTTATGGTAAACCTGCACCTCGAGGTGTCACCTTAATCTAAACAATTATTCGTAAAGACATGTTAATGTCTTAACTCACAGTCCACACTATGCACCATCACAAAAGTTATCTCTTGGAGGTATTAAAGAGCGAGCCACTTTCGGGCCAGCAAACCGCGAGCTGTCGGAAAAAAGCGCTAAATTTTGAGACGATGGGAAAAGCTGACAGAATACATGTCGCTCACAACTCTCTCGTTTCGACTGATGACCTCAGAAGTTAAGTCGCATAATGCTCAGAACCAGCCAACTCTCTCGTTTACTTGAGTCAAAAACTAATCTCCACACTAAACTTAATGTATTCATTTAACAATGAATTTCGTGGATGACGTTTTAGTCACATTAACCATCCCACAAGTGGTCGCGTGGTCATGTTGGTCATCCCAAGAGAGTAGTGATTTTTTTTTTTTTGGAATAAGAGGTACTCTATGCGTTAATTCAAGGTATAAGCAGTCTTCGTTCCAAAGTTCATTCTGATCCGTCCAGCCGCTTCAGCGTGAAGGAGTAACAGACGTGCTAACTAGACGAAGAGAGAAATAGGCAATTTATAGTTCGGTGGAGTGCAAGTTTTATAACATTTGTACGTGTTACTGCGTCATATGCCTTCACATGTGTGCCTCTTACCAGCGGATACGCCCGTATATCGTAATCGAATCCAGCCTCACTAAAAGCCTACCACGTTCTGCATCTAAAGGCACGAGGTCTCTCTGTCGTACAGCATTTAAATGACACCGGCGTTGTGAGTCTTGAAGCGTCTCAGAAGCGAAGAGATACGATCGATACCGAGCGACTGAAATGCAACGGGATTGTATCGAAGAATGGATTAAACACTTTGAGGACTGCATAAGCGTCGTACTCATTACGTTGAATCCTGTTACGTAGGACTAAAAAAATAAAAACTTTTTCACAAATACCATGTAGTTCAAAAGTCAAAGAGTAAATAGCTCTCTCTAAGAGTGATTATTGCCCAGATTTCTTGTTACATTCTTAAAATCAATAAATATCTTGTACTACACACTTTTGAAAGTAGCCTGTGTGTTAGTTCAGGTTGTAAGCTAAATCCATTCTAAATTTATTCCAAATCCGTTCTGCGGTTTCAGCGTGAAGGAGTAAAACTTCTATACACTGACAGTCTTTCGGATTTATAATACATAGGGTATTCGGAATTTCCCGTTACAAGCCTTTATGTCTTGCAGAGGGGACTGAGTAGATAATATTTTGTGCTGGAACCCATGTCGAGGAACTTACCATTTTCGTGCTACAATCATTTGAAAACCTGTTGGTAACGCGACCACTTTACGTAAACCATGTCCTTCACACATCTCCAAAAGCAAAAATCAGTTGGTGTAACGTCAAGTGGCCTGGTGGCCAAAACATGAACGGAACATCATTCGACCCAGCACCACCAGTCCAACACCGCGGAAGATGTTCTTTAGGTGACCGTACGCCAATGTGACATTGCTCCATTCTGTCGCAAAAAGAAGTTGGATACTACTTCTGTTAACTGAGGCAGCAACCGGAAAGAAAGCATTTGGAGATACGTTGTGCTTGTAACGGTAAAATTCACGAAGAAGACAGTTCCAAAGAAAATAGGTTAGTTGTGATAAAGAAAACAAATTTTTGGAGAATTATGTTCATATTCCAGAGAGGCATGCAGTTTTCGAGTCCACAATATTCTCAAATTATGCTTGTTCAATTTTCTACTTAAGTGAAACTAGGCTTCGTCAGACTCTGCCTGAGAAACCACCCACCTGCATCCGTGGTCGAAAATCAGTGCTTGATTGATTCCGTTTCGGCTTGCTGGCTTCTTTTAACGCCTGCAACATTTGAATTCTGTAAACCTTGAACTGCAGACGCTTGCGCAACACACGCCGCACTGTTAAGCGCGACACATTCACTTCTCTGCTGGCACGACCCGTGAATCTTCTGGGACCTCTTCCGCAAATCGCACGAATGTTTCCCACTACTTCATTCTCGACGAATAGCCGTCCTGTATCAAGAATGAGATTTTCACTCTGCAGCGGAGTGTGCGCTGATATGAAACTTTCTGGCAGATTAAAACTGTTTGCCGCACCGAGACTCGAACTCGGGACCTTTGCCTTTCGCGGGCAAGTGCTCTACCGTCTGAGCTACCCAATCACGACTCACGACCCGTCCTCATAGCTTCAGTTCTGCCAGTACCTCGTCTCCTACTTTCCAAACTTCGCAGAAGGGTCGTGAGTCGTGCTTGGGTAGCACAGACGGTGGAGCACTTGCCCGCGAAAGGCAAAGGTCCCGAGTTCGATTCTCGGTTAGGCACATGGCCGTCCTGTAGTTTTTCCCTTGTGTATGCATCCTGGTTCGTCTAATTGCTTTGTCTGCCTAGCATTGTTGTGACGGTATGGTGCCACTTTGCCGAGCTTGGTACGAAAATGTCTTTGAACAACGATTATTCATTATGTTTTTGCGTATTCTGCCACGATACGCTTTATCAACCGCTATGCCACTGTTTTCAATACTAACACAAGCAATGAAGAACAACGACGACTTACCATTTTTTCAATATTGCCAACCGAAACTGTGAGAGCTAACTTTTCAGTCTTTATGTGTAGCTCTGAAATAAAGTCATTACTGTAGTCACAGAAATACCGGGTGAACAAAAAGTCATTACAAATTTGAAAACTGAATAAATCACAGAATAATGTAGATAGAGATGTACAAATTGACAGACATGCTTGGAATGACATGGGGTTTTATTATCACAAAAAAAAAAAAAAAAAAAAAAAAAATACAAACGTTCAAAAAATGTCCGACAGATGGCGCTTCATCTTATCAGAATAGCAATAATTAGCATAACAAAGTAAGACAAAGCAAAGATGATATTCTTTACAGGAAATGCTCAATATGTCCGCCATCATTCCTCAACAATAGCTGTAGTCGATAATGTTGTGAACAGCACTGTAAAGCATGTCCGGAGTTATGGTGAGGCATTGGTGTCGAATGTTGTCTTTCAACATCCCTAGAGATGTCGGTCGATAACGGTACACTTGATAACTTCAGGTAACCACAAAGCCAATATTCGCACGGACTGAGGTCTGGGGACCTGGGAGGCCAAGCATGACTAAAGTGCCGGCTGAGCACACGATCCATCACCAAACGAAGCGCGCAAGAGATATTTCACGCGTCTAGCAATACTTTTTTTTTTATCTAATAATACCCCACGTCATTCCACGCATGTGTGTCAATTTTTACCTCTCTTTCTACATTATTCCGTGGTTTATTAAGTTTTCAAATTAATACTGACTTTTTGATCACATGGTACTTTCGTTTTGTACCATTCATTTTCTTGCGGCGTATCGACAAGCGGCGGCACGAAGATGAAGAACGCAAGAGCAGAGGAGGCTGTGAGGCGATGTCAGCTGACTAGGATCGCACCAAGACAGGAGCGGCCTCTAGCCGAAGACAGTACAAGCGCCGCTCCTGCCAGCCTCGCCCGCACAGCAGCAGACGTGCACCAGCAGACCAGGACAGTAGAAGACACACACTAGTGGTGCCACCATCCTAAGTGTTATACTGACACTTGTGCCTTATAATAATTGTTTCTATCGACATTGTGTGCAGGGAAGTACATTGATTATTTGTATGTCGCCCATCGCTTGCTACACAACGAAGATGACGTGCTACAGACGCGAAATTTAACCGACAGGAAGGAGATGCTGTGATATGCAAATGATTAGCTTTTCAGAGCATTCACACAAGGTTGGCCCCGGTGGCGACACCTACAACGTGCTGACATGAGGAAAGTTTCCAACCGATTTCACATACACAAACAGCAGTTGACCGGTGTTGCCTGGTGAAACGTTATTATGATGCCTCGTGTAAGAAGGAGAAATGCGTACCATCACGTTTCCGACTTTCATAAAGGTCGGATTGTATCCTATCTCAATTGCGGTTTGTCGTATCGCGACCTTGCTGCTCGCGTTGGTCGAGATCCAATAACTGTTAACAGAATGTGGAATCGGTGGGTTCAGGAGGATAATACGGAACGCCGTGCTGGATCCCAACGGCCTCGTATCACTAGCAGTCGAGATGACAGGCATCTTATCCGCATGGCTGTAACGGATCGTGCAGCCACGTCTCGATCCCTGAGTCAAGAACTGGGGACATTTGCAAGACAACAACCATCTGCACGAAAAGTTCGACGACGTTTGCAGCAGCATGCACTATCAGTTCGGAGACCATGGCTGTGGTTACCCTTGACGCTGTATCACAGACAGGAGCGCCTGCGATGGTGTACGGGTGCACGAATGGCAAAACGTCATTTTTTCGGATGAATCCAGGTTCTGTTTACAGCATCATGATGGTCGAATCCGTGTTTGGCGACATCGCGGTGAACGCACATTGGAAGCGTGTATTCGTCATCGCCATACTGGCGTATCACCCGGCGTGATGGTTTGGGTACCATTAGTTACACGTCTCGGTCACCTCTTGTTCGCATTGACGGCACTTTGAACAGCGGACGTTACAATTCAGATGTGTTACGACCCGTGGCTCTACCCTTCATTCGGCCCCTGCGAAACCCTACATTTCAGCAGGATAATGCACGACCGCATGTTGCAGGCCCTGTACGGGCCTTCCTGGATACAGAAAATGTTCGACTGCTGCCCTGGCCAGCACATTCTCCAGATCTCTCACCAATTGAAAACGTCTGCTCAATGGTGGCCGACCAACTGGCTCGTCACAATACGCCAGTCACTACTCTTGGTTAACTGTGGTATCGTGTGGAAGATGCATGGGCTGCTGTACCTGTACACGCCATCCAAGCTCTGTTTGACTCAATGCCCAGGCGTATGAAGGCCGTTATTACGGCCAGAGGTGGTTGTTCTGGGTACTGATTTCTCAGGATCTATGCACCCAAATTGCGTGAAAATGTAATCACATGTCAGTTCTAGTACAATATATGTGTCCAATGGATACCCGTTTATCATCTGCATTTCTTCTTGGTGTAGCAATTTTAATGGCCAGTTGTGTAAGTATTGCCAATCTACTTCATCGTAATAAAACCATTAATGTGGTTTGCTTGACTTGTTGTATAACTGTCCGAGAAAGCAGCATCCTTTACGCAAGAGATGAGTGGGCACGACCCCACACATTTTTGACCACCCTGTATATTTATTGTAAGTGTGCCGTGTTGATACGTGCCACATCACTGCGTTTATTGTGAATATGATCTATGGACTCAGTAACTAGCTAACAGAGTCGCTCGAGAACACACACATAAACCCGTAGGAGCTACTGTTGCTGAAAATTTCCGCACAAGCGCAAAAATTGCGATGGAGGCTCTCCTTTTAAACTGATAGAGAGTAGCGGGCCACCTGGACCCCTGCATGGTCTGTGCAGCGCCGGTAAGCAGGAGGAGGCCGCGACTTGCGTCTGGCAGCGACTGCGTAGCGAGCGTGGCACGCACTTCCGCAGACGCACGACACCTGTGCCGAGGGCAGACGCATGGGCAGGCGCGGCGCCGTCTGAGGCCGGCCGGCGTGTTTTTTGTGGCGGCGGGCACAGGATGGCGTTACTCACGCGGACGTCCACCGTCTACCGTGGGGTCCTCCCGGTTCCTGGAACGCCGTCCGGCGGCAGGAAGCCGGCGAGGACCAGTCGGCCGCACGTGTCCGAAATACACGACCGCTGCCGGGCGGCCGGCGCGCTCGTGCCCCCAGCGCAGGCAGGCTCTGCACTCCACAGATGCAGACCGAGCTCTGGGTCACGCGTTTATTACAGTCATTTGTCTAAAATGGCTCTGAGCACTATGGGACTTAACATCTGAGGTCATCAGTCCCCTAGAACTCAGAAATACTTAAACCCAACTAACCTATGGACATCACACATATCCATGCCCGAGGCAGGATTCGAACCTGCGGCAGTAGTGGTCGCTTGGTTCCAGACTGAAGCGCCTAGAACCACTCGGCCACACTGACCAGCGACAGTCATTTGACCACCCCTCTATTCTCCGGAAGGCGTGAGGCATCTACCAGTCGATAATTTGGCTGAGACCCAAAATATAATGACGGAAAAAAAATAGCTACACCAAGTCAAGGAAAGGCCAACCTACATTTCTAGCATTTTTAGACTTAGAGAAAGCTTTTTCCAGTGTTGACTGGAATGCTCTCTTTCAAATTCTAAAGGTAGCAGGGGATAAAACACAGGGAGCGAAAGGCTATTTACAATTTGTGCAGAAACCAGATGGCGGTTATAAGAGTCGAGGGACATGAAAGGGAAGCAGTGGTTGGGAAGGGAGTGACACAGGGTTGTAGCCTCTCCCCGATCTTATTCAATCCGTATATTGAGCAAGCAGTAAAGGAAACAAAACAAAAATTCGGAGTTCGAATAAAAATCCATGGAGAAGAAATGAAACCTTTGAGGTTCGCCGATGACATCGTAATTCTGTCAGAGACAGCAAAGGAGTTGGGTGAACAGTTGAACAGAATGGACAGTGTCTTGAAAGGAGGATATAAGATCAACAATAACAAAACCAAAACGAGGATAATGGAATGTAGTCGAGTTAAGTCGGGTGATGCTGGGGGAATTAGATTAGGAAATGAGACACTTAAAGTAGTAAAGGAGTTTTGCTATTTGGGGAGCAAAATAACTGATGATGGTCGAAGTAGAGAGGATATAAAATGTAGACTGGCAATGGCAAGGAAAGCGTTTCTGAAGAAGAGAAATTTGTTAACATCGAGTATAGATTTAAGTGTCAGGAAGTCGTTCTGAGAGTATGGAGTGTAGCCATGTGTGGAAGTGAAACATAGACAATAAATAGTTTGGACAAAAAGAGAATATAAGCTTTCGAAATGGGGTGCTACAGAAGAATGCTCAAGATTAGATGGGTAGGTCACATAACTAATGAGAAGGTATTGAATACAATTGGGGAGAAGCGGAGGTTGTGGCACAACTTGACAAGAAGAAGGGAACGGTTGGTACGACATGTTCTGAGGCATCAAGGGATCACAAATTTAGCATTGGAGGGCAACGTGTGGGGTAAAAATCGTAGAGGGAGACCAAGAGATGAATACACTGAACAGATTCAGAAGGATGTATGTTGCAGTAAGTACTGGGAGATGAAGAAGGTTGCACAGGATTCAGTAGCATGGAGAGCTGCATCAAACCAGTCTCAGGACTGAAGACCACAACAACAACAAGGAGTTGCACGACATAAACTAAAGTTAGTAGACGTCTGAAAGGTAACGCTCATCCAAATTTCGCACCAGTCGCACAAGGGATGAGCTACCAGTGCTAATATAAGGTTTCCTTGAAATACACAATTTAACGGTCGTAAGCCTTAGATACGAGGGTAATCTCAAAAGTAAGGTCTCTTATTTTTTATAAGTACAGAACTCTGTTTGTGTGGCAGTTGGTCACACTGTTATGAAGAGTGCTGTGTGTAAATATGCGCACGCCGCGCTGAGGCGCTCAGTCTTGGCTTGGCAGCTGTTGATAATGGAGCTCCCATTGGATGTTACCGCAAAGTGCGAATTTTGCGCAGTTATTCGGTTTTTGAACGCAAAGGGCACTGCGCCGATTCAAATCCATTGCCAACTGACGGAAGTGTATGGTGAGTCGTGCATGGATGTCAAAAATGTTCGTAAGTGGTGTAGAGAGTTTGCAGCTGGTCGGACCGAAATTCACGTCGAACAAACGAGCTAGAAACCGTCAATTTGGAATCGGAAATGGGTGTTGTTGGCCGACTTTATGCCCACTCGGACCACCAATAACGCTGACAGGTACTGTGAGACTCTGAAAAAACTTAAACGGGAAATTCAGAACGGCAGAAGAGGAATGTTGAGCAAGGGCGTACACATTCTCCATGACAACGCTCGCCCACACATCGCTCGGCAAACCGTTGCTCTCCTGTAACAGTTTTAGTGGAACATAATCACCCACCCTCCCTATAGTCCTGACTTGGCGCCCAGTGACTATCACCTGTTCCCTCGGTTAAAAGGACGTTTGGCCGGAAAGCGAGTCAGCTGCGACAACGAGGTGAAAGAAGAGGTTCATAACTTTTTGAACAGCATGGCGGCGAGCTGGTATGACATGGGCATACAAAAACTGCCACAGGGCCTACAAAAATGCATCGACAGAAATTGCAATTATGTCGAAAAATAGTTTAATGTTCAAGCTGTAACCCGATGTAGACCACTGTAGAAATAAACAGGTCTATGTACATATAAAAATAGGCGACGTTATTTTTTCCATTGCCCTCCTACTTTTGAGATTGGACGTGACATGCGCATGGGATAAGCACGAGAGTGTTCCTGCTGTCATAGGCTATCGCATCCAATTCGACAGCTCCATGAGCAGGTCCAGTGTGCCTAGCGCACAGACTGATTGTTTACAGACCCTCAAATGGCCTCCTTCTAACCAACATACGGCCATCACTGTCACCGAGGCAGAACCAGCTTTCATCAATACACACAACTCCCCCCACTCTGTTCTCCAATAAGGTCTCCCCTGACACTACAGAAGTCGGAAATGGCGGTGGATTGGGATCAGCGGAATGTTTGGGAGCTGTCCTTCAAGTAACCGTTTTGTAACAGTCCGTCGTCTCCCAGTTGTACAAACTGCTGCTCAAATTGCTGCTGCACATGCAGTACGATGAGCCACAGGCTTATACCAAACCCGATGGTCTTCCCTCTCGGTAGTGCCACACGACCGTCCAAAATACGGTCATCTTGCGACCGTGCATTCTAACGACCACTGGACCTGCTCATGGAGCTATCGAATGGGATGCGATAGCATATGACAGCAGGAACACTCTCGTGCTTATCCCATGCGCATGGACTGCAAAATTATATGTCAATCTGGTAATTCAACCTGTGGTGCTGCCATTCATGAACAGCATTCCAGTGGGTGTTTTCCAGCTGGATTACGCTCGCCCACATACCGCTGTTGCAACCCAACATCCTGTACGGAATGTCGAAATGTTGCCTTGACGTGCTCAATCACCAGAACTGTCTCCACTCGAGCCCGTATGCGAATCACTGGACGACAACTCCAGCATCATCCACGAACAGCATTAACCGTCCTTGTATTGACCGACCAAATGCAACAGGCACAAACTGACATCCGGCATCTGTACAACACAATGGATGCTCGTTTGCATGTTTGCACTCAACAGCCTGGCAGTTACACCAGTTATTAATATTCCAGCACTTCACATTTACAATGGCTGTTCTCGTTCTTACATTAACCTGTGATCTTGCAATGTTAATCACTTACGTATATTACTTAGACAAATGCATTCTCAAAATTTCATTACAGTACGTTAATTATTTTTTGGTGTTGCGATATTTTTCCCGTCAGTGTATTTCCTTTCCTCCGTAAAGTCGTTCACTCACGGGACGTGAAACCGCGTCTGAATGAGGTGCTGGTGACGTCACAGAGAGGAACTCCACATTCCACTACAATGCAGAGCGTGGAATAAAGAACCTTGGATGCCAGATTTTTGCCTCGTGCAGGGCAAAGTGGAAAATGGGATGCGACATTGTTTCCACCTCACAAGCAGAGCTTAGGAGCGGCCATATTGTATGGCGTTAAACATTGTATTCGTTGGATTTTCTTTCTCCTGGAGAAAGTGGTATGAATCTAAGCTGTTTCAAAGTTCAGAAGATTGAAATCTCCCGAAAACGTGTCTTTTTAAGTACTATTTGCTGTAATAAAGTGACAGGAAACTTTTCAGGTGGAATCAGACAACATATTACTTCCCCCCACATCCATCTCGCGTATTGACCACGAGGAGAAAATTCGAAAAATTAGAGCCAATAAAGAGACTAACCGACAATAATTCTTCCCACGCACTATTCGCCAGTGGAACAGGGTTGGAAGGATCAGTTAGTGGTACCGAGAGTACTCTGCGCCACACACCATTAGGTGCCTTGCGGAGTATGATGAAGATGTAGATGTAGATATCGATAGGTAAAAGCCTCCCGTAATTGTAGCTTTTCATGTTATAACTTCTGTGCCGTGAAAGTATACAGTTTCAATGCTATGACACAATAATAATTTATTAAAATCACATCTTTTTGGCAAGGTTTACATATTATACACTGAAGCGTCAAAGGAAGTGATATAGGCATGTGTATTCAAATACAGAGATATGTAAACAGGCAGAAAACGACGCTACGGTCGGCAAGGCCTATATAAGACAACAAATGTGTGGCGCAGTTCGGTTACTGCTGCTACAACGGCAGGTTAAGATTTAATTGAATTACATGTTACATGTTACATTCGGCGCAAGAGCTATGGGTCATATCTCCGAGGTAGCGATGAAGTAGGGATATTTCCGTACGACAATTTCACGAGTGTACCGTGAATATCAGGAATCCGTTGAAATATCTAATCTCCGACATCGCTGCGGCCGGAAACAGATCCTGCAAGAACGGGACCAACGACGACTGAAGATAATCGTTCAACGTGAGAGAAGTGCAATCCTTCCGCAGATTTCTGAAGATTTCAATGCTGGGCCATCAACAAGCGTCAGCGCTCGAACCATTCAACGAAACATCAGCGATATAGGCTTTCGGAGCTGAAGACCCTCTCGTGTACCCTTGACGACAACACGACACAGAGCTGTACGGCCCGCCTGAGCCCGACAACTCTGCCATTGGACTGTTGATGACTAGAAACATGATGCCTGGTCGGACGAGTCTCGTTTCAATTTGTATCGAGCGAACGAACGTGTACGGGTATGGAGACAAGCTCATGAAACCATGGACGCCGCAAGTCAGGAGGGCACTATTCAAGCTGGTGGAGGCTCTGTAATGGTGTGGGGCGTGTGCAGTTGGAGTGATATGGGACCCCCGATACGTCTAGATACGACACTGACAGGTGACACGTACGTAAGCATCCGGTCTGATCACCTGCCTTAATTGATGTCCATTGTGCAATTGCGCATTTCGACGTATTGGGGCAATTCCAGCAGGACAATGCAAGACCCCACATGTCCAGAATTACTGCAGAGTGGCTCCAGGAACACTCTTCTGAGTTTAAACACTTGCGGTGACCACCAAACCCCCCAGACAAACATTATTGAGCGTACCTGGGATGCCTTGCAACGTGCTGTTCACAAGAGGTCTCCACCCCGTCGAACTCTTATGAATTTATGGACAGTCCTGCAGCATCTGTAGTGTTAATTCCTCGAACTCTTATGAATTTATGGACAGTCCTGCAGCATCTGTAGTGTTAATTCCCTCCAGCACTACTTCAGACGTTAGTCGAGTCCATGACACGCCGTGTTGCGGCACTTATGCCTGCTCGCGGGGATCCTACACAATATTAGGTAAGTGTACCAGTTGTTTTGGCTCTTCAGTCTATATCATATAATGAAATATTTAGTAGAAACAGGTTTCAGACTGTGTATACCATGTACGGACACAGGAGTTCCATTGTGGAGACGGAAGCTTAGTTGGTAATGTCGTGAGCTGTGAGGTTCAAAATGGCTCGAAGCACTATGGGACTTAACATTTGAGGTCATCAGTCCCATAGACTTAGAACTACCTAAACCTAACTAAACTAAGGACATCACACACATCCATGCCCGAGGCAGGATTCGAACCTGTGATTGTAGCAGCAGCGGTTCCGGACTGAAGGAGCTGTTAGGCACGAGAAGGAAGGTAGCTGGTTTGGGTCCACCTCCATCCAAATTTTTTCACCTTTTGTTTTCTAAGAGATTATGGCTCTTTCTTGTTAATTTCATAGAAATATTACCTCAAAAATCGATGTTATTCATTATAGGTAATGTATCTGCTGCAATTACTGTTGCAATGGTCATTCTTGACATGACTACCAGTCTACGACTGAAATAAAACACAAGTCACACACTGTAAGTTTTTACTATTATGAAACAATCTGTGAAACATGTATAGCTGTCTCTTGGTTTTATGGAATGGCTCGTGTATGAACCTTGTCGGTAAATGTTGTTTTCAGTGACGGTAACCGGCTTCGAAAAAAGTCTCCTGTTCCATTTAAAGCAAATTACGATGCGAACCTCGATCCTGGAGTCTATGCGGTGAAATAGGCTACTGCAGAGTGATGGTAGTCAATGTTACATCGAGAATATGAGTATTATGCATCCTCAAACTGAATTTATTGGGGCTCATCGGAAAGTAAGGTCCGATGGGGTGAAAAACGGAAAATACAGTGAAAATCCAATCAAGGTTTGCAGAGATGTGTTGTGCAGTGTTCTAGTATGCCTGTCGATCGTGTCACGTCGCTCTTTTCAGTTCTGAGCGCACAGTGAACACGTAAAGATGCTTAGAACAATAGTGTCTCCCGCCGAGTATGAGGGCCTGATGTGAGATTTCGCCTGATATCATGCAGCCCACATAACATAACCGTCATACGTTTCCTTCCGCATGACAATTATCGACCGGGCTCTGAAGGAGCAATGAAGATGCTCCTGCAGCCTTTTCGATGGGAAGTGTTTGATCGCCCACAACAGAGCCCGCAATTGACTCTCCCTGAGTTTTATCTCCGCTCATTTGAACCGTTAGTTATGAAGACAACGTTCTGGCACAGACAACGAGCTGTTGACCAGCGTAGAAAATTGGCAGAAAGCACAGGCGGCTTCCTTCTATGACGAGGGTATTGAAATATTGGTACAACGCTACGACAAATGTTTAAATCGGAGCGGCGACTACGTAGAGAAGTAGCTCGAATGTGTAGCTAACTGTTGCAAATAAAGCGTCTATGATTTTCACAGTGGTTTCCATTTTGCCACCAATCTGGCCTTACTTTCCGAATAGGCCTCGCAGATGCTGTACCGAAACTATATTCGACTTAGAACCGAACGTAAGTTGAAGATTCAGTTGAGTTGACTAACTTGTACTGGTATGTTGTTCAGGATCGCATAGTTTTCCTCTGTCAGCAATTCGCTGTTCAAGCCTTAGACAGATCCAGAATTTTCTTCGCAATTCTCTACGTTCCTCTTTGACAGTCACTAACAGAGTTAATGCAGCCAGTTTACGAGCATCCATTTCCGTAAAGAAACTGTGTGATTTGCGGGCCAGATACAAACAATTGCCGCTGGAGAACACCGCTTCGCAAATGACGATGAGGAGCACGTTCTGTGAGATGTAGCAGATATCTTCTGGTAAACCTTCCGGGATGTAAGGTCGTGGTCCATGAAACTCTTCAGCTCCTAACGTTTCGTCCAGAGCTGCGCTGGACATCTTCAGAGGGGGGTTTCTCCACCGGTGAGTCTTGCCGACTGACGGGTCGGACGTCTGAGAGCGACTTATATATCGTAGAAAGTGGGCGTGACCAGAGTTACACGTGACATGCAGAGATAATCTTTGTCAGAGATAAAACTTAACTATCGATCGTAATCTCGTCACGGGTAAAACTGTCTAGCAATTCTGTAGTGCTACTGTCCAAATATCACTGGAAAGATTTTAAGTAAACATGATATTAGACCTATTTTTACACCAACGAAGAAAATTTGTCATGTTCTCCGGTCTGTAAAAGATAAACGCGCTCCTCTATCAGCCAGTGGCGTATATACACTCCTGGAAATGGAAAAAAGAACACATTGACACCGGTGTGTCAGACCCACCATACTTGCTCCGGACACTGTGAGAGGGCTGTACAAGCAATGATCACACGCACGGCACAGCGGACACACCAGGAACCGCGGTGTTGGCCGTCGAATGGCGCTAGCTGCGCAGCATTTGTGCACCGCCGCCGTCAGTGTCAGCCAGTTTGCCGTGGCATACGGAGCTCCATCGCAGTCTTTAACACTGGTAGCATGCCGCGACAGCGTGGACGTCAACCGTATGTGCAGTTGACGGACTTTGAGCGAGGGCGTATAGTGGGCATGCGGGAGGCCGGGTGGACGTACCGCCGAATTGCTCAACACGTGGGGCGTGAGGTCTCCACAGTACATCGATGTTGTCGCCAGTGGTCGGCGGAAGGTGCACGTGCCCGTCGACCTGGGACCGGACCGCAGCGACGCACGGATGCACGCCAAGACCGTAGGATCCTACGCAGTGCCGTAGGGGACCGCACCGCCACTTCCCAGCAAATTAGGGACACTGTTGCTCCTGGGGTATCGGCGAGGACCATTCGCAACCGTCTCCATGAAGCTGGGCTACGGTCCCGCACACCGTTAGGCCGTCTTCCGCTCACGCCCCAACATCGTGCAGCCCGCCTCCAGTGGTGTCGCGACAGGCGTGAATGGAGGGACGAATGGAGACGTGTCGTCTTCAGCGATGAGAGTCGCTTCTGCCTTGGTGCCAATGATGGTCGTATGCGTGTTTGGCGCCGTGCAGGTGAGCGCCACAATCAGGACTGCATACGACCGAGGCACACAGGGCCAACACCCGGCATCATGGTGTGGGGAGCGATCTCCTACACTGGCCGTACACCGCTGGTGATCGTCGAGGGGACACTGAATAGTGCACAGTACATCCAAACCGTCATCGAACCCATCGTTCTACCATTCCTAGACCGGCAAGGGAACTTGCTGTTCCAACAGGACAATGCACGTCCGCATGTATCCCGTGCCACCCAACGTGCTCTAGAAGGTGTAAATCAACTACCCTGGCCAGCAAGATCTCCGGATCTGTCCCCCATTGAGCATGTTTGGGACTGGATGAAGCGTCGTCTCATGCGGTCTGCACGTCCAGCACGAACGCTGGTCCAACTGAGGCGCCAGGTGGAAATGGCATGGCAAGCCGTTCCACAGGACTACATCCAGCATCTCTACGATCGTCTCCATGGGAGAATAGCAGCCTGCATTGCTGCGAAAGGTGGATATACACTGTACTAGTGCCGACATTGTGCATGCTCTGTTGCCTGTGTCTATGTGCCTGTGGTTCTGTCAGTGTGATCATGTGGTGTATTTGACCCCAGGAATGTGTCAATAAAGTTTCCCCTTCCTGGGACAATGAATTCACGGTGTTCTTATTTCAATTTCCAGGAGTGTAAAATTCCGTGCACATGTGGTAAAGTTTATATTGGAACAACAAAAAGAAGCGTAAATACACGGATAAAAGAACGCAAAAGTCTTTGCCGATTAGGAAAAACAGATAAATCGGCTGTAGCAGAACACGCTTTTCAGCCAGGAAATCATCAACTGAAGTTTACCGAAACAAAAATTTTATCTACGGCGACGAACTATTACCCACGGCTTTGTAGAGAAGCAATTGAAATATATAAACATAAGGATAGTTTTAATCGGAAAGAAGGGAGCACGAAACTTAGTGATATTTGGACAGTAGCACTACAGAACTGCTAGACAGTTTTACCCGTGACGAGATTACGATCGATAGTTAAATTTTATCTCTGACAAAGATTATCTCTGCATATCACGTGTAACTCTGGTCACGCCCACTTTCTACGATATATAAGTCGCTCTCAGACGTCCGACCCGTCAGTCGGCAAGACTCACCGGAGGAGAAACCCCCCTCTGAAGATGTCCAGCGCAGCTCTGGACGAAACGTTAGGAGCTGAAGAGTTTCATGGACCACGACCTTACATCCCGGAAGGTTTACCAGAAGATATGTCATTACTTATCCTTAACGTCTGACTCCGTCGCATACCCTTTTCACCACAATCACATAGCGGCTTCGAGAAATGGGTACCTACACCATCAGCAGCATGACTGTGATGCTCCAGGGAGGGGAGTTTGACTGTAAACAACAGTGTTTGTGAAAACTGCCTAGGTTTCCTTTTTCTGTTTCTTTGATTATTAATGAGTAAAACTGTAAAGCAAGTACCACCAGTTCCCAGGACTTACAGCAGCTAAGACACCGAACAGTCGGTTCGTATAACTCCACTGATGCGGCTGCGTTGGAGCCGGGCTGACAGAAAATGCAGAACCGGATAGATATTTGCAGTGTCACAAATGGAGCTCACACCGAACATCTGTGAATTTCCATACGAACAGTGAGAATTACCCTTTCACTCTCTATGTGTGTAACCGGAATAAAGTCATTGCTATAGTCACAAGAATACTTTTTTTTTGCCCCATCATTTTGAATCTCGATGCATGTATGGTCAAGGGTAAATGGATCCATTTGCAGTAACAGACCCCAGTCCGGATACCACCGAGGCGAAAGTTTAAGCGAAAATCGTTCTGATACCTCTGACAGTGAAATATATGCAACGATACTTTTGTTGCTAAGATTGTAGGGTATGCAACTTGCAGCATAGTACTATGGACTAAACAAAAACAAAAGGAAGGCTATAAAATATGGGCTCTAAAATTTATACCTTAAGAGCTACGAGCGCTTGGTCTTCTTCGCTACTGTGAAACACATCTAATCTACTGAATAAATGCCCATTGCTCTTGAGGTATGAATTTATGCATTTTAGGGTCCATATTTCTCCTTCAAAAATTCGGAAACCGTAGAGCTTACAGTAACTTTCACACAATCATTCTTGACTATTTTCCCTGTTGATGCATCTTTGCTTCAGAATAATATTTGTATCATCTAGGGACATGACTTATTCTGTCACCCGACTCTAATAAAACTGTAGATAATTTAAATAAATTAAGAAGAGTAGTGACCCAATTATCGATCCCATTGAGCCTCTCAATGCGATTTATTTCCATGCGGACAATGTGGCGTTCCTCTTTGCATTATTCTGACGACCTAGGGACAAATTGATGCGAAGAGCTTCGCCTGGGCATTCTGTTAGCCACATAACTCGCGAACACGAATGAATTCACAAGCACGCACCAGTGCCGTCCGCACTTCATCCAACCTCTCGTCTCTGCTCGCCAGACAAACAAACAGAAAGTGTCGGAGAGAATTTTTCACCCTGCAGCGGAGTGTGGACTAGTATGAAACTACTAGCAGATTAAAACTGTGAACTGGGCCGAGGCTCGAACTCAGGAGATTTACGAAATTTCAGAGCTTTAGTCTCTGCCCAGCGCACTTATACTCTACCAGGAAGTTTCAGACAACAAGTTGTCAGGTTGTTCGCGTCGAGGACGCACACGAGTATTTCGGATCGCAATGTGTATACGTACCTCAAAAATGGTTCAGATGGCTCTAAGCACTATGGGACTTAACATCTGAGGTCATCAGTCCCCTAGACTTATAACTACTTAAACCTAACTAACCTAAGGACATCACACACATCCATTGCCCGAGGCAGGATTCGAACCTGCGACCGTAGCAGCAGAGTGGTTCCGGACTGAAGCGCCTAGAACCGCTCGGCCACAGCGGCTGGCTATACGTACCTCAACGTGCCTTGTACATAGTCCAGTTGCATTACTGTGACCACCTGTCAAAAATCAGAATAACCACATTTTGCAGCGCAGACCGCTACGAGACGACAAGAAGAGTGTCTTCGAGTTTCTGGAAGTATCGACACGGACGTGGAGTCATCTCGAAGTCAGCTGCACTAGTTTTCTCAGTGGAGGATCCATGGTGCGAACAGCTCGATCGGGGTGGTCCCAC
The DNA here is from genome assembly GCF_021461385.2 of Schistocerca piceifrons. Classification (NCBI taxonomy): domain Eukaryota; kingdom Metazoa; phylum Arthropoda; class Insecta; order Orthoptera; family Acrididae; genus Schistocerca; species Schistocerca piceifrons. Next base: position 168,674,966 of record NC_060145.1, read on the forward strand.
AGATTCTCGATTGGGTTGAAATCCGGGGTCTTTGGTGGCCAGAGAACTACAGTAAACTCATTACTGTACTCTTCGAACCACACACATCCACTGCGAGCTGTGTGACACGTCGAACTGTACTGCTGCCATATGCCATCGTTCTGAGAAAACTGCTTGGAGGGATGGAAATGGTCCCAGTGGACAGATGCATACTTGTTTTGAACCACTGCGCGTTCCAGACTGCCGAGATCACCCATAAAATGCCGCTAAGACATTCCCCAGACCATAACGCTTCCGCCTTTAGCCTGGACATGTTTGCTTTCAGACGTTTTGCACTGTGCACGATAACGGCCACCTGTCTGATGGAGCATAAAACATGATTCATCTGAAAAGGCCAGCTGTCGCCACTCAGTTGACGTCCAGTTGCAGTAATGGCGTGCAAATTCCAGCCTTCGTCGCCGATGGACGGCAGTCAGCATGGCTGCATGTTCCAGTTTCCTGCTGCGGAGGCCCACATGCAGCAATAAGTCTGATGAACGGTCGTTACGGAGACACTACTGGTAGGCTCTTAGCTCATCGGCGCGGTCATTTGCTCAACAGCTGCACGCCTATTCGCTCGTACACATCTTCGCAGCCATCGTTCACCCCTATGGTGCAAAACAATTACTTTGGCGCCAGTTTTGAACAGCAGCGTTTAGCTGTGCACCATATACCTTAATCATGGTGTTACGTTAACCCCGGCCCGAAGCGACTGATCACACTCTTTTGGATATCAGATAAATCGCTTCATTTCCGCTTTCCTACAACGACTGCACTGTTTTCCTCGTCTCACTGACAAGCTTTACATATCCTCCCCTGCATGCGCTGCCACCTGCCATCGGAGAGTGGTTCTTGTGCCTTGACGTCGAATGTAGGCGGTGGTCTCATTAATGTGAGTGGACCTTGTATCAGCACTTCTGTGTTGTCGCTATGGGGTGGAGAGATTAGCATCAAGATGACGTCAGTGGAAGCCGCCGTTTCTCCCCTCTTCGCGGAGTAAATTTAGCACATGAAACTTCTCTACTAGAATCCGACCAGTACCAGGACGCGGTGAATTTCAGGGTGACGGTAGCAGCAAGAGCAGTGGACCCCATTGCCCGTGTATTAGCGTGCTGGTCCACTTTTGCAGCGTGGCAGTGATTCTGCCTAGTAAGAATCCGACAAGTCCTTGATAGGTTTCTGGAGGTGTGTGCTACAAGATGTGTACGCACAGGTCACGCAATTCCCGTAAATTAAGAATGGAAGTTTTGAGGGTGCGGAGCTGGCTCCCGATACCATCCTAGATGTGTTTCATTGGTTCCAGATCAGGCGAAATTCGTCGCCTAGGGATAAACGAGAGTTCACTGTGATGCTCCTCAAACCAATGTTGCACGAATCTTGCCTTGAGACACAGACCGTTCTTCAGAAGGAAGATGCTATTTCAGCATGGAAGAAAGGATGCAGATGGTCCGAAATAACTTTCACGATCGACAGATGTTAATGCTGCCTTTTCGATTACTACCATGGGTCCACAGAAGCACAGGTGAATGTTCCCCTTAGCATACCACTGTTCAGAGAGGCCTGCATCCGTAGCTCGATGAATGTTTGATACAGGCATTAGTGTGGATGTTGGCGTTTCGGGACATAACCATCGACCTGGTATAACAATAAATGTGATTCATTTGACAAACTGATAAGTTTCTACTGATCCAAAAGGAAAGCTGAATGATTCCGTGAACACTGCAGTTATAATTGACGATGTAATTGGGTCAACATGGGTACAATTTGGGATCGTCTGCTGCTGAGCTTTGTATTCAATTTGCGCTGATAGGTGTTCTGCGAAAAATTTGTGGCTGCACCAGCATTGTACTCTGTTGTCGAATCTACCACACACTGCCACTAGCCCTGTTTTACGAAGCGCTCAAGCTTCCGACCTCTATTTGTGTGATAACACTGTGTCGCCCACTCGTAGTATCACCGACCTTCAGCCACTTTCCATTGATCTCACGTCAGTAGCATGTGAACAGCCGACCAGCTTCGTCGTTTCCGAGATGCTTGTTCCCATACGCCTGGTCACAATAATCTACTATTTATCAAAGTCTCTTATGTCAGGGTATTACCTACTTCTGGCAGGTATTACCGCTAGAACGATTTTCCGTTCGTCTATTCGCCACCAATGTACCTTCCTTGCCGCGGCACATACCTGCGACACAAGAAGGTGGCATTCAGTCTGGAGCTGGGCGGTGGTCATAGCTTTTTGGACCATCATTACGATAATAGGAGCAAATGCGTTTCAGTAAACATGGGTCCGCCGTTTGCAATTGCTCATGCTTGGTTGTGAGCTGCCACCGACTTCAGAGTGGGTCACTGTACAACTTAGACCAAATGTATTGGAAATGTAAACATGTTGATTGCAGAGTCAAGGGACTCTCATTCTCATGCGCCTTACAGGACGCAGGAATGTAACACACAGTCTGTATCAACCTCTTATCGTGTCTAACAGTGAACCAAAAGACAATCGGACTTTTTCTAATTTTTTTATGTCTATGGTACATAAAGTTCAGAACTACAAATATTAAACATTCTAATGATGCCGATGCAACGCTCAAAATTTCTCGAGAAAATCGACTCTGAAATTTTCCAAGTGAGTTTAATTCACTAAAATTAAAACTATTTTTCCAAGGGTCTCGTGGATAAATGCTTGTCTGCTATGCAGGCCGACGCGAATTTTTAAACAAATATGCATGTGAGACGTATCATGCACGAACATGAAAAATGAAATCGGTAACTTTCGAAAGTGGTAATCTCTGATTCGAGTCTCGTTCTGCTCAGCATTTTTTTTCGTTTTTCTGTTCAATTAGGATACCAATTAATTTAAATATAACATTCAACAAATATATGCTAATTAACATACACCTGAGTATCATTGTCTTATGAAAAGGCACATCGTCTTGTTTATAATTGCGTATGACATGGAAAATCCCAGTTTTCATTCCAGATACAAATTCTTATTTACTCAACTGTTATAAAATTTCTAATTATGATTGTTTAAATTAAAACCATTAAAGTTTAAATTTTTTGGGCAAAAATAAAAAATCAAATGCTCTTTTATTTCAACTGTGTCCATAGTTTTACACCAGAGATGTGTTGGCACATTAGTCAGAGTCTGCAGGATGTATTCCAACCTCTGTCTTCCTCTACAGTTTTTACCCTCTACAGGTCCCTCTAGTACAATAGAATATGTTCTTTGACGTCGTAACATCTGTCGTCTCATATTGCCTTTCTTCTTATCAGTGTTTTCCATAAATCCTTTTTCTCACCGATTCATTTATTTATTACCTCATCAGTCCACCTAATTTTCAACATTCTCAAATGCTTCGACTCTCTTCGTTCCAGTGTTTCACTACCATACAATGCTGCGATGCAAACGTTAGTTCTCAAAAATGTCTTTCTCAAACTAAGGCCTACGTCTCATACTTGGCCAGGAATGGCCTTTTTTGCAGTGCAAGTCTGCTTTTTGTATCCTCCTTGCTTCGACCGTCATTGGTTAATTTTTTCTGCATAGCTACAGAATTCCTTAATCTCATATATTTCGTGATCAACACTTCTAAATTTAAATTTCTCCCTGTTCTCATCTCTGCTAATTCTCATTACCTTCTCAGAGTGATAAACGACGTAAAACACACAACACATTAACAACATTGAGAACACCATAAAAATGTTCATCACTCACATACAGCTGTCATAGAACCGATAATTATATATGTGTTGTTTGGGAGATATTTGCTGGATATTATATTTAAATGATGATGGTATTCTAATTGAACGAAAAAATTATAATCTAAATGAGCTGTATGAGTAACGATTACTCTCGTGGAATCTGCAATGACTGAGGTGTCTCTGGGCTAGTGTTGACAAGTGAAAATCATTTTCGTCTTGCAAGAAGACCACAACGACAATCGAGTTGTTGAAATTTGTTATATTTATGGCACATGAAGTTCCAAATGCCAGTATCAGCAGCCCACAGTTACGTAACTTAGCAAAAACTAGGGCACACTCAACCGCTGGATGAATAAAAACTGGCCAGTAACAGCGCGTAGTAGCGGATCCTAATAACGTACCGCAAGTACAATTTGATGACTGTGGATTGCTTTCGTAAAACCGAATGTGATGGAAAAAACCAGGACACAGTATACCACGATCGTTTACATCCAATTTTGGCCATTTCCTTTTCCCTACAAACATGGAAGTATCTTGCAAAATGCAACAAGCTAGCGCTAGTTCCTGCAAACAGCAACAGTATGCGGAACGGTAATGAAAACAGCCGGGCGTTTGCTCTGGTGGAGTGAACGTATCTATGCGAGCTCACGGTGTATTTTTTCTGCTAACAGACGCGTTTACGGCTGTAGGCAGTGTGAAACGGAAAAAAAATTTTCTAGTTTGTGCACAGCGCATCACAGTATCGTGGACTCGTGTATGAGATGGTATCAGCATGGAGACTTACAGACCTTCCCTTGTCGAAAACATCTTTATGACGACACATAGGTGCGAGGACTCCTTCCGATAACTTCTATTTCCCTGTTCCATGTATCTTTGGCCTTATAGCCATCAGTAACAGGATACATTAAGCTTAGGACTTTGTACGTCATTTTGCCAAAGCCTGTGAGATTAATTTGCCATTGCACGGTCGGATATATGTGTTACACAGAGAAGCAGGTGGGCGTAATTCAGTCAGTGGTTAAATTAGTATGATCCAAACAAGCGACTGTGACAGAATGAATAATTTACTGAAGAACAGGTTTGACACGAGTCAGTAGTGGAACGACGTAAGAGCTCCGACCTAGCTCTGCTACGTTCCTGTTAATGACGCTCTCTTAAAGTGGAGACCTTCGAACATGTAAGCAGTTTCTATAGTGAGAAGGGGATTTTTCACTCTTATCAAGTATCTGCAAGTTGCGATAGTGAAAAATATTGTTCTTTTTTTCCAACAGTCTTCTGAGTGGTTGAAGCGGCCCTCCACAACCTTAACTGCTGTTCCAAAATCTTACTCTGAGATAACACTTCTACCACTTCCACCCAAGGCTTTCAAATGTTTGAAGGACACATTCCACTCTCCATCTTGCCCTACTGTTTTTGTTTCATAATACCATGGAAATTATCCCCAAAAGTCCTAACAGATGTCCTATCATGCCGTCCGTACTTCCGACCAGTGTTTTCATCACGGAATCTCTGAGGAAACTCTTCAGTTCTTACCTTATCATTTCGGTCACCTACAGCACCCTTCGGTGCCACATTTCGAACCCCTTGATGCTCTTGTCTTTACTTCCATAAAATGTTGTGCTTCAGTCGTATATTCTAAGGTTTTTCTTCCTCAAATTATCCTGTACGTTTGATAGTAGTAGTCTTCTTTTAGAAAGTATTTCCCTCATTGCCTGTGCCAATCTGCTTCTTATATCTTCCTTGCTTCGTCCTCCATACGTCATTTTGCTTCAACGTTAGCAGAGTCACTTGGCATATTGCGTGCTTAATGATTTTGGTGCTAAGTTTACCTCTAATCACATTTCTGCTATTCCTCCTTCCTTTCGTATTGTATTGGTTTACTCTCACTCTACATCTGTATCTTCATCATACCCTGCAAGTCATCTGACTGTGTGTGGCATCGGGGTACTTTTGATATCGCTAATTGATAGCGCCTTCCCTGTTCCACTCACTAACTGTGCTTGAGAGGAATGACTGTCGATAATCCTGTATACTAGCTTCAATTTCTCGAATTTCCTCATCGTGATCATTTCGCGAGATGTACGTAGGAGGTACTAATATGTCGTTCGACTCTTTTCGGGAAGTGCTCTCTCCAAATTTCAATAGTAAATCTCTTCGTGATGCCAACGCCTCTGTTATAACGTCTCCCACTGAGGTCTGATCACGTGACGAAATGCGCCGGTCTTCGTTGGATCTCCTCTACCCCTGGTAAGGATTCCAGGTAGATGATCAGTACTGAAGAATCGCTCAAACAAGCGCCTTGTATGCCACATTTTTCGTGGATGAGCTACTTTTCCTTAAGATCCTTCCTATGAGTTTCAGTATGACATCTGCTTTTCGTAGGCCTGCTGTCTGCTTTTTGTGTGATCAATCCGCGTAAGGTCGCTCTAGATAGTTATTCCTAGACATTTCACAGTAGACACTCTTTCCACCAGTTTGTCATCAATAGTGTAGTTGTGCAATAGTGGATTTATTTTCGTATATATGCGCAATGTGTTACATGTATTTAAATTCAGGGCCAATTGCTAGAGCTTGCCCCATTCATCGGCAGGTTATTCTGAAAATCGATATTATCTTCTGGTGTTGCTATTGCTTTTTTCTTATGACAAGGCCAACATTGGCATATAGTCTTAAAGAGCTTCCATTGCTTTGTAATAGATCATTTATATACACTGTAAACAATAACGGTCCTATCACATACTTTGTGGTACCCCGGAAATTACATTTACATCCGTCGATTTGTTCCGCTAAGAGCGACGAGCTCAGGTCTTCCTGCAAGGAAGTCTTGAATCTAGTCGCACATTTAGTCCGATATTCGGCAAGCTCATTATTTTCTCCCACTAAACGGCAATGCACGACTCGGTCAAATACCTTCGTGAAGTAAAGGAATACGGCATCAACATGAGCATCGTTGTCTATGGCGCTATGGATCTCATGTATGAGGAACAGAGCAAGCTGAGATTCGCAAGATCTCTGTTTACGGAATGCATGATTATTTTTAAAGCTGAGACTTTCGTTCTCCATAAACGTCATAATTCTGGAGCATAAAACATGTTCCATAACTGTACAACAGATTGGCGTAAACGATATAGACCTGTAATTATCTGCATCTGTCCTACGACCCTCCCGAGCCGGCCGGAGTGGCCGTGCGGTTCTAGGCGCTACAGTCTGGAGCCGAGCGACCGCTACGGTCGCAGGTACGAATCCTGCCTCGGGCATGGATGTGTGTGATGTCCTTCGGTTAGTTAGGTTTAATTAGTTCTAAGTTCTAGGCGACTCATGACCTCAGCAGTTAAGTCGCATAGTGCTCAGAGCCATTTTTGACCCTCCCGAAAACGTGAATGACCTGCGTTTTTTCCACATGCTAGGTACTTTTCGTTGCTCCAGCGATCTACGGTAAACTGTTGTTAGAAGGGGAGTAAGTTATTTCGCATAATCTTACAGGTATCTCATCTCTAACGCCTTCCCACTACTAAGCTATTGTAGCTGCTCTTTTCCATACCACGATCGCTTATGTTAAAATTTCCCACTTCGGCGTTCGTTCGATGGTTGAAAGAAGGGTTTCTGTTATATTATCCCGCGGTAAAACAATTTCGAAAGACAGAATCAATATTTCGGCATTTTCTCTTTTATCTTCCGTTTCGGTGCCAGTATGGTCACTGAATGAATGAGCAGAAGATTTCGAATGGCTTACTGATTCAATATTCTATGCGCGTTAGTTCTGTATAATGTCCTTTGAGTAGGTACTTTCACTGTATTTCGTCGTTTATCTACCGTTCCATTCCTAAAGAACACACTGTCATACTATATAATCACTATTTATGTAACGATTTGGTGTCTCCTAGGAATGATTCGATTATAAATCTTAGAACTATTACGTTGCTACGTCTTTTGAATAAGAATGAAGTATCTGTTTGTACCTAAATCTCTCTGTTTACTCCATCTGTAAGTGGTTGTCTGCAAAAGAGTTAAATCAGCAAATTTACATCTGCCACTGCTTGCCTCTCCCTTTATTGTTACAATAGCCTCGCCTTGCAGACAAGGGGCACGACACCTGCGAATGCAAAAAAAAAGGGGAAAAAAGTACTGTAACGAATTCTCAATGGGAGAGACTGTGCCACGCGGCAGCGGCAGTGACAATGAAGCAGCAGCAGGTAGGAGAGGGGGGGGGGGGGGATGTTCTGTTGTGCGGCCGTAGGGGTCTAATGTATGCGCAGCTCCGGGCCATAACCGTAACGCGGGGCCCACGTAATGCAAATAGAGGACCGGCGAAGAAGCACTTATTGTCTTCAGCATCCACTTTGCTGACCCAGAAATCTTTATGACCGCCGTAATAGAACACGAGCTTTCATCATGCATACACAAGTAATTTCTGTCAAGGCGGGAAAAAAGGAACTAGCGAGAAAGACTGCGGAGCAAAAAAAATAAAAAGCAAAGAGAGGACGAGGCAGAAGGAGAGGCGAAGAAATGGCATTCCGTGGCTGGCCTGTGCAAGTCGCGATGCAGAGGCAGCGAGGCTCGTGTGCACTTATATCCCCAGGTCGTGTTATCGCTCACGCAGAACAGGTTCCCGAGTTACCCGGAGTCAAAAAAAAAGGCGCACAGGACTTGTATGCGGACTTAATTTAAGAAACTGGGCGATGTTTATGGCGTGAAGGAGCTGACGTAAGCCTTCAGCAAGCTTCCGGTATTGTCGGTTGCTCACCAATCCATTCTCTGCTAGCCGGCCAGGTGAAGGAGTGGTTACGGCACATGTACCCACATTTAGAATGGGCGGGATCAGGTCCTGCCTGAGCAATCTGATCAAGGGGAGTTTGCAACGACTATGCTGCCAATGACAGATTAGCCAAATTTATGTACCCTTATCTTTAGAATCAGTAAAGATAACATTCTAAATTTACTTAACCTGAAATATCAAAACTACTTTTATTGACTGAAGCAGAATTAAGTATACAATGCAAAATTGTCAATTACGGTAACTATGAAAGACATGTACTTTTACAATAATCATTTGTAGATACAAACATCAAACTTCAATATCCATTAAAAACACTTCCATCATTTGATTCAGTAGGTGTAGCTACAAGGACGTGCTGAAAAGTAACGCCTCCAAATTTTTAATGTGAAAACTCTTAAACTTACTTTAAACAAAATAAAGTTTCTAGAATGAAATTTTCACTCTACAGCGGAGTGTCCGCTGATACGAAACTTCCTGGCAGATTGAAACTGTGTGCCGGACCGAGACTCGAACTTGGGACCTCTCCTGCAGGACAGCTTCTGTAAAGTTTGGAAGGTAGTGTGGCGTGCACACGGGGGTTTTTTAGGTTAGAGGGACCCCCCCTTGGGCGAAACGATAAAATACCTGACGGCTTACCAGAGAGGACATTATCATCGTTGATAAAGAACGTCCGTCCTCAGAGACCAAAAACAGGAAAAGTCAACGTAATATTGGTAAACTGCAGGAGTATCCAGGGCAAGGTTCCTGAATTAGTATCTCTTATTGAAGGAAATAGTGCGCATATAGTATTAGGAACGGAAAGTTGGTTAAAACCGGAAGTGAACAGTAACGAAATCCTAGACACAGAATGGAATATATACCGCAAGGATAGGATAAACGCCAATGGTGGAGGAGTATTTATAGCAGTAAAGAATTCAATAATATCCAGTGAAGTTATTAGCGAATGCGAATGTGAAATAATCTGGGTTAAGTTAAGTATCAAAGGTGGGTCAGATATGATAGTCGGATGCTTCTATAGACCACCTGCATCAGCAACCGTAGTAGTTGAGCGCCTCAGAGAGAACCTGCAGAACGTCGTGAAGAAGTTTCGTGATCATACTATTGTAATAGGGGGAGACTTCAATCTACCAGGTATAGAATGGGATAGTCACACAATCAGAACTGGAGCCAGGGACAGAGACTCTTGTGACATTATCCTGACTGCCTTGTCCGAGAATTACTTCGAGCAGATAGTTAGAAAACCAACTCGTGAAGCTAACGTTTTAGACCTCATAGCAACAAATAGACCGGAACTTTTCGACTCCGTGAATGTAGAAGAGGGTATCAGTGATCATAAGTCAGTGGTTGCATCAATGACTACAAGTGTAATAAGAAATGCCAAGAAAGGAGGGAAAATATATTTGCTAAACAAGAGTGATAGGGCACAAATGGCAGAATATCTGAGTGACCACCATCAAACGTTCATTTCTGAGGAAGAGGATGTGGAACAAAAATGGAAAAAATTCAGAAACATCGTCCAGTACGCCTTAGATAAGTTCGTACCGACTAAGGTCCAAAGCGAGGGGAAAGATCCACCGTGGTATAACAATCATGTACGAAAGGTACTACGGAAACAAAGAAAGCTTCATCATAGGTTTAAGAGTAGTCGAATCATAGCTGATAAGGAAAAGCTGAACGAAGCGAAAAAGAGCGTAAAGAGAGCAATGAGAGAAGCATTCAACGAATTCGAACATAAAACATTGGCAAACAATCTAAACAAGAACCCTAAAAAGTTTTGGTCATATGTAAAATCGGTAAGCGGATCTAAATCCCCTATTCAGTCACTCGTTGACCACGATGGCACCGAAACAGAGGACGACCGAAGAAAGGCAGAAATACTGAATTCAGTGTTCCGAAACTGTTTCACTGCGGAAAATCGTAACACGGTCCCTAACTTCAGCCGTCGCACGGACGCCAAAATGGAAAATATTGAAATAAACGATATCGGAATTGAAAAACAACTGCTATCACTTAGTAGCGGAAAGCATCCGGACCAGACGAGATACCCTTAAGATTTTACAGTGATTATGCTAAAGAACTTGCCCCCTTTCTATCAGCAATTTATCGTAGATCGCTGGAAGAACGTAAAGTACCTAGCGACTGGAAGAAAGCGCAGGTCGTTCCCATTTTCAAGAAGGGTCATAAATCAGATGCGAATAATTATAGGCCTATTTCGCTTACGTCAATCTGTTGTAGAATAATGGAACATGTTTTGTGTTCTCGTATTATGACGTTCTTAGATAATACAAATCTCCTTCATCATAACCAACATGGATTCCGCAAACAGAGATCATGTGAAACTCAGCTCGCCCTATTTGCCCAAGAAATTCACAGTGTCGTAGACACTGGCGAGCAGATTGATGCCGTATTCCTGGACTTCAGGAAGGCATTTGATACGGTTCCGCACTTACGTTTAGTGAAAAAAATACGAGCTTACGGAATATCGGACCAGGTTTGTGATTGGATTCAGGATTTCCTAGAAGAAAGAACACAACATGTCATTCTTAACGGTTCAAAATCTGCAGATGTAGAGGTAATTTCGGGAGTACCGCAAGGAAGCGTGATAGGACCTTTATTGTTTACAATATACATAAATGACTTAGTTGACAACATCGGTAGCTCCGTGAGGCTATTTGCAGATGACACGGTTGTCTACAAGAAAGTAGCAACATCAGAAGACTCGTACGTACTCCAGGAAGACCTGCAGAGGATTAACGCATGGTGCGACAGCTGGCAGCTTTCCCTAAACGTAGATAAATGTAATATAATGCGCATACATAGGGGCAGAAATCCATTCCAGTACGATTATGCCATAGGTGGTAAATCATTGGAAGCGGTAACGACCGTAAAATACTTAGGAGTTATTATCCGGAGCGATCTGAAGTGGAATGATCACATAAAACAAATAGTGGGAAAAGCAGGCGCCAGGTTGAGATTCATAGGAAGAATTCTAAGAAAATGTGACTCATCGACGAAAGAAGTAGCTTACAAAACGCTTGTTCGTCCGATTCTTGAGTATTGCTCATCAGTATGGGACCCTTACCAGGTTGGATTAATAGAAGAGATAGACATGATCCAGCGAAAAGCAGCGCGATTCGTCATGGGGACATTTAGTCAGCGCGAGAGCGTTACGGAGATGCTGAACAAGCTCCAGTGGCGGACACTTCAAGAAAGGCGTTACGCAATACGGAGAGGTTTATTATCGAAATTACGAGAGAGCACATTCCGGGAAGAGATGGGCAACATATTACTACCGCCCACATATATCTCGCGTAATGATCACAACGAAAAGATCCGAGCAATTAGAGCAAATACGGAGACTTACAAGCAGTCGTTCTTCCCACGCACAATTCGTGAATGGAACAGGGAAGGGGGGATCAGATAGTGGTACAATAAGTACCCTCCGCCACACACCGTAAGGTGGCTCGCGGAGTATAGATGTAGATGTAGATGTAGGAGACGAGGTACTGGCAGAAGTAAAGCTGTGAGGACGGGGCGTGAGTTGTGCTTGGGTAGCTCAGTTGGTCAATCCACGCCGCATCCGACCATAGTCGTCGACGTCGTCTTTTCGTCCCCAACATCACGACCTCCGATGGTGTTCACCACACAAGACAGGCGGCAGTGGAGTCTGCCTTTGCTGAACATTATCGCCAATTTTATGATGATGAACCGATGGCAACGCCAATTCCTGATGATTTCCGTCCTTCCCCTGATCGGACCCACACCGTAGCGGAATCAACGTCCATGATGTCTGCAATCACCGCAGAAGAGGTGGTAGACGCGATCAACAAAGGAGCCAAGTTAGGAATCACCACAGAATTCATCAACCGACCACGGCATAACATCCCGGGTAATTATAACGGACATGATATTTCCGGCCGTGAAAGTTTACATTTTAGTAAAGGGGCCAAGAACAAATCACCAGGATCAGATGGTCTCCCAGTGGAGTTTTACCGGGCTTTCACCACGTTAATGCTTCCTCGCTGGACGGAAATGATTCAGGAACTCTTTACTCCGTCCTTCTCAATTCCACCTGAGTTCGTCACTGGCATTCTTCTATCTGTGCCTAAGCCGAAGGGAGGGTCTCATGTCTCTGCATATCGCCCCCTTTCACTACTGAATGCAGACTATAAAATCTATGCACGCCTTTTAGCAGCGCGCATACACACCGTCTTACCTATGGTCCTTTCACCGGAGCAGACTGCACGTGGTTGTGGGGCCACCTTACAAACAGCCCTAGGAGAATGCCGTGACCTCATCGCACTGGCGCCTTCGTGCAGCACTGGTATCCGTCGATTTCACGAGTGCCTTTGATCGCGCTCGACACCCATTCCTCCTCATGGTGGCGACACGTATGGGGTTCCCATTACTTTTTGTCGATGCCATTCGCCGGTTACTACTTCCCGCGGTCTCGATGGTACAAGTCAATGGGAGGCTTGTAGGACCGATTCCTATACGCCGCTCTGTGCGTCAAGGATGCCCTATGTCTACTTTACTATATGCCATTGCACTTGAGCCCCTCATCACTGGTCTTACCTCTAGACTGCAGGGTCTCACTTTACGTGACTCCACCTTTCACTGCAGGGCATATGCTGACGACCTCCTCTTTCTCACCTGCTTCTCCACGGAACTCAATGACGCCATCCAATGGATCCACCAGTATGGACGTATTTCTGGTAGCATTCTTAATGTCCGTAAATCGACTATCATGCACATTGGGTGCGGCCTCCCGGCTATGGTGCCGAACCCACTCCCAGTCAGTACCACCCTTCATTACTTGGGTATCGAATTTAAGAGCTCCACACACCGCACAGTGGCCCTGGCTTACAGGCGGCTTTTGCAATCGATTCGGCACCATGTCCGCGGTCAAGTGCACCGTAACTTTAACCAACTCCAACGTGTGTCCTATGTCAACATGTATGCCGCCCTTAAACTGGTACACGTCGCCCAGATCCTCCCAGTGCCGTTACTCCTTGGCCGCCGCATCCAATCAGCCTTTGGATATTTCGTTTCAGCAGGGGCACTTTTCAAAGTCCGCTACAACACTCTAACACTGCCTCCTGCAAAAGGTGGCCTCGGACTCGTCAACGTGCGGGCACGATCTTCTGCACTCTTTGTCCACACTCTGCTGTGGCACTCGCAGGGGCCGATCCCGTCCTTAACACGCAGTCTCTTAGATATCCTCCGACCAGCTTCACTTGATCCACCGATCAATGGGGCACCTATTTCTCCATTATTGTACCACGTCGCCAATTGTTTCATAGAACTCAGCTACGTTCGGGGCGATCTTCCAGTCTCCCGTCCTCCCCGTACAAAAGAAAATTATCATTTGTTTATGCTGTCCAACCCTTGCGACCCCATGGTGCTACAGCATCCTGACATTAACTGGCGAACGGTTTGGGGGTGCGTGCATGCACCCTTTCTACCGTCGTCTGTGTCTGCACTCTGGTATGTTTTAGTGTATGGAAAATTCCCGACTAATAGTCGACTTTATCTCATAGGACTGGCCACCTCCCCACTCTGCCCTGACTGTCAGCTCGAAGACACCGACGAGCACCGTCTTACGTGCCCCCTGAAACAAAACGTATGGCTCCTCATCCAACGAATCGTGGGCTTTTACCTCCGTGCCCCGCCAACGTCAGTAACCCCGGATTTCCTGTTGTTGCCCCAGACATTTCACTACCCTCTTGCTATGCACCATACCCTAATCTGGTTTCGAGAACAGGCATTAGAATACCTGTTTCAGAGTGGTCCGCATGCAGTCCTTGACTTCTGGTACAAAGTTGTGACTGCGCATAGCACTCTCACCCGAACACCATCTTACCGACAAACTTTAGCCGGTTATCTCCGCAGCGTCTTCCTTGACCCCCTTCAAATTTGGGGTGTGCCATGCCTACCTGTCACATCATGCAACACCCTTATCCACGTTCTCATGCATCGACCAAAAAACAAAAAGAAAACAAAAAAGGAAGAAAACAGAATATGTTATATTTTGTTATATTTAGCGTTTTTTAAATTTTTTTTGTTTAACTAACAGACATTTGTATATGTTTAAATGGTACCTTGCAGAACTCTTGCATAGTGAATATATATGTACTTTTCGTTTGTTCAATAAAGATTATAAAAAAAAACAAAAAAAGGAAGAAAACAGGATTTGTTAAATATTATTCTAATAATTTGTTTACCTAACACTCATTTGTATATGTTTAACTGGTACCTTGAAGAACTGTTGCTTTGGGTATATATATGTACTCTCAGTTTGTTCAATAAAGATTCAAAAAAAGGTTGGTAGAGCACTTGACCACGAATGGCACAGGTCCCGAGTTGGAGTCTCGGTCCGGCACACAGTTTTAATCTGCCAGGAAGTTTAAAAATAAAGTTTAATAACTGAAATAAACGGCTGTAGCTCTGTCATCAGTTGTATAAGAGGTATCTTTTTTATTTTTTGATTTTGACTTCTTTCGGACACGTACGTCCATTTTCAGTGTGACAATGCAGATGAAAGCCTATGTACAAACATTGCACTTGAGTTACAATCAAAGCTGCCGAGTCAACAACCAAAGTTTAATAACTTTCTCCATATGTATTCTTCATGTCTACATATTTATTACAGAGCGAGGTGGCGCAGTGTCTAGGACACTGGACACGCATTCGGGAGGACGACATTTCAATCCCGCGTCCGGCCATCCTGATTTAGGTTTTCCGTGATTTCCTTAAATCGCTCCAGGCAAATGCCGGGATGGTTCCATTGAAAGGACACTGCCGACTTCCTTCCCCGTCCTTCCCTAACCCGATGAAACCGATGACCTCGTTGTCTGGTCTCCTTCCCCAAACAACCCAACCGCAACCCATATTTATTTCTCAACATAGTCACCCTGACAACGAACCCATTTCTCCGAACGAGAAATCAGTTTGTTCATACCGTCACTGTAGAATGTTTGACTTTGTTGACAGAGCCACAACGTCACCTCTGCTTGCTCCTCTTCATCACTACCAAAGTGAAGTCTTCGAGGGTGCTCATTAAGTTTTGGAAACAGATGAAAATGTGATGGGACCATGTCGCATCTGTTTGGAGGATGACTGACAACACCCTGGACCCGATACGTCGGAATGTTATAGATGTCGCAGCGCTCCTGTGAGATCCGGTATTGTCTTGATGAAGCTGAGGGTGTTCCTTGTCTGGACAAAGTTTTTTGCGGTTACAGAACACTGTTCGTCGCTCTCATCCACTTAGTTACTCACTAGAATTCGGAATCCTCTAACGGTTGATGGTTGCAACTTGAGTCAGTGAAGCAGGGAAGTCGACCGAGCAATCTGCTTGCCATGTAATACCTGAATCGATATTGTGGACAGAGTAAAAAAAAATCAGAGGCAGTACTCTTCAGCGCTCCCTCGTAGTCATATTGATGCAGCTCACAAAATTTCATGTACTTAATAAAAGCAGCTTTTCAAGTGTAAGAACATCAATTGTAAATGGAGTCATTTTGAAAAAATCGAATTTAAGACTGAAAATAATAAAAACTCATATTTTTAAAAGAAGGCTCAGAAGAACCCAACAGCACAGTGACGATTCTCTTTCTTGTCCCCCTTTTTCTCGAAAAGCTACTTCATTCAGGTTGACGTTCTTACATTGGTGCTGAATTCGGCTGTACAATGTAACATGAAATTTTTTTCTAAAAGTTACAGCCTGTTTATAGTGTGACAGCCAGGATGGATGATGAAGTGCATTAGCACTCCGATTTTTCTCGTGGTTCCATCATCAAATGATAACACAACACCATTGACGACTCCCGATTTCAGAGTATTTAATCCCACAAAGACATTCTAGCACAGTCGTGTCCTAATCATAATATATAATGACTGCTTGGGATTCTGAGTGCGCACTTGTTGAAACTTATAGTTGAAGAGGCTGGGGGTGGTGTCTCTGCGAACCTTATAAATTAGCTTGATGTCTCCAATAATAACTTCACGATTCTTGCGTTCCAAACACGCTAGCGAGACTTCAGCCTCACACAGTTTACATCATGTTTCAGATCCAGGTAGCCAAAGTGAATGTATTGTTTTCCTGTCATTTGAGAGTTTGTGAAAACTTCAACACTACTAAAGGGATCCATAAAAAGTAAAAACTTTAAGGACAGAGAGATACTGGAATATACATTTATGGCCAAAATATCATGAACACTCGCCTCCAAGAGACTGAATACTGCCCAGTGGCGTTGACGGCACATGGTGCGATAAGAAAAGTATACAGGGTGTCCCAGAAATGTAGCGACGAACTTCGAGGGCTTGCAGAGGGCGTCTTGAGGAATAACCGGAGATAGGAACCCGTGTCCGCTAACATCATCAAATGACGCTACAAAGTGTCGAAGTCATAGGCGCCGGTACCTGCCAATACGTCACCCCTTCAGCAGCAGACGTGACTTTGTACACTGACGGACAGTAGGCAGAACATCTCGCAATGTTGTTTGTTATTCAGTGATCACGACTGACTCCCACGATAGCTAGTGTAGAAGATGGATCCAGCTGGTTAGAAAGGCATTGTCTTCTATGAAGTCGTGGCTCAGTTGCCTCACTCGACGGCAGTTTCACACGTGAATTTTCATCTGCGGTTTATTTTTCTCCTGTAACCTAAAACCGCTGATGTTTTTCGGTATGTAGGAGAAAAACGAAAAGGAACCGTCGTCCACCGAGGCAACACAGAATCGCATTCATAGGAGTCCGCAGCTCGTGGTCTAGTGGCTAGCGTTGGTGGCTCTGGATCACGGGGTCCAGGGTTCGATTCCTGGCTGGTTTGGGGATTTTCTCTACCCAGGGACTGAGTTTCTGTGTTGTGCTCATCATATCATCATCATTTGTGACAGTGGCTAGATTGGACTGTGTAAAAAATTTGGACTGTGTAAAAAATTTGGACTGTGTAAAAAATTTGGACTGTGTAAAAAATTTGGACTGTGTAAAAAATTTGGACTTCGTTCGGGTGCTAATGACCACACAGTTGTGTGCCCCGCAAACCAGACATAATCATCATCATCATCATCATTTATGGGAGAGAAGGCCTCTCTACGCAGCATCTAGCTACATCTTTTCCACTGACGATCGTGGCAATCAGTCTCGATCACTGAATACAGCGTACAAAGCCAAGTTTGTTATCAAGTAGTGGTCTAGTGGCAACTCCGTAACGTAGTTGGATGGCGTTTTCGGACACTGGTCCTGTCCTCGATTTGATCCTGAGGACACCCTGTACAATCAGCCGAAGTTCGTCGCAACATTTCTAGGACACCCTGTATGTTGAATAGGGATGAATAAGTATATCGTTCTACCGACGACAAGAGCCACAAATGAAGAAATCCACTGAATTTTCCACAAAGGGCTGACAGTCATGGCCTGGCAGTTGGTAAAGAGTGTCCCAGAAACGACGAAGCTGGTCGGCTGTCCGTGTGATATTGTCGTCGAACATCTATGGAAATTGGTTGAAGAACGGGGAAACTATGATTTTCACCTTGGCTTCCACTAGACCTCTGGTAGCAATCGATGATCCCAAGGCAGCTGTCGACTTCGCGAACATTACCATGGACCACCTATATCCCTTGATTATTGATGTCTTCCCAACCGGCGGTGGCAGCTACCAGCGGGATAACTGTCTGCGACTTAAAGCCACAGTCGTGCTACAGTTGTTTGAGGAACATGATGGTGGACTGATGTTGATGTATAGAGCACCAAATTCGACTGATCTGAACCGACGGAACGTAAGTGGGATGTTACAGGGCGCCAGTCACGGGTCCGCAAACGATAGGCTCATAATTTACGGGAAAACTGCTAAGTACTTGTTGAATCGATATCAAACAGCATTTCTCTTCTATTGGGGTCCAAAGTGCGAACAACACTCTATGAGGCAAATGGTGATAACGTTTTGGCTCGTTAGTGTATTCAGTAAATAATCAAGGGCGTTGGGTGTAAGTCTACTCCAAGATAAAGATGTTGGCACAGGAGAGGAAGTCGTGGGGACTGCAGGAAACTGATCGCTCAAAAAATGGTTTACGCAATACTTTTTATTACATTATTATTATTACTATTCCTATTACAAGTCGTACTAGTAGTAGCAGTAGCAGCTGTAGTAGCAGCGGTAGTGGAGTCAGTAGTGGTATTGCTAGCAGAGCAGTTAGTAGCAGTAGTATCGTTTATTGTTATATTAACTTAAATGGTCATATTGCTTTCATTTAGGTACACTATTGCACAGCAATTCCTTATTAGTAATTTCTTCTTGAAATGATTTTATGATGCATGATCACTGGGCACATACATAAGAGGTGCATACAATTAATTCGGCCTGTTACAGGTTTTGTTCGATAATCTGCTTCCATACTTCTGGATCTCTTTATGATGTACAGAATAATGGATTTGGTATTAGGTCCTATATCCTTTTCACTGTACAAGATGATGTGTCTTCAGTTTTGTCCTACTGCAAATACCTCATGTACGCTGACGACCTACAGTTTGACCTAGGTACCGGATGGTTATAATTAAACTTTCCCTATTTAACACGCTAAACACGGAAACTAATTACCGTACGAGGGCCAAACTTGGTAGCATTAATGTCAAGGACATGGGGAAGAGAAATAATGTAGGATCAGTTCAATTGGGATACTTTTAATGTATCGCTACGGTACGTCATACCATTACTGCTGCAAAAGGGGCTGAATGTGGCCTCCCTGAGTGTCCAGGAGAGTCTGAAAGCGCAGAATTGCATTCTTCACAGCAGAACGAAGCATGCCTGTCAGTATACTAGCTACCTGTCTTGGCACGCCGGCCGGTGTGGCCGAGCGGTTAAAGGCGCTACAGTCTGGAACCGCGTGACCGCTACGGCATGCCTCGGGCATGGATGTGTGTGATGTCCGTAGGTTAGTTAGGTTTAAGTAGTTCTAAGTTCTAGGGGACTGATGACCTTAGAAGTTAAGTCCCATAGTGCTCAGAGCCATTTGACCCATTTTTGTCTTGGCACGCTGAGCTTCAGATCCGCACATGTGTGGTTGTTCCCCTGGTAAACCCTGTCATTTAGGTAGCCCCACAATCAAAATCACTGGGAGTGAGATCAGGTAATCGTGCCGTCCAAGCATTTCAAAAGGACCATCTGATAATTCAATCGTTTTCAAAAGTGTTTCTAAGAGGCAGGCGAACTTCTCGGGTGATGTGCGGTGCGGTCCCATCTTGCATGAAAACTGTTGAGTTCAATGCCTCCCTCTTCTGTAGGGCGGGCATGACATGCCAGCGAAGCATATCTCTGTAACTCTGGACGGTCACACTTGACGTCTTTGGCCCTCGAGCGCCAACCTGTTCAAAAAAGAATGGACCAATGATAATCGTAGTCGCGAAGCCACACCCTGCGGTGACACATTCACCATACAGAGGAACTTCATGCACAATGACTGGAAGTGAAGATCCCCACACTTGTCAATTCTGTGTGTTCGCTTCACGCATCAGAGAAACATCAGATTCGTTTCTCCATAGGATGGTCCACGGCCATCACTCGTGAACTTCAGTTCTTGCGAGAAAGTAGAGAGCGAAGTCAACACGTCGCTGTGCGTTCTGTGATCCAAGCTGCTGTACGATATGGATCTTGTACGGATACCATTTGTTCCACTGCTGTGACACAGCACGCGCACTGTCTGACGATCGGGAATCGCGCAGCGTTGTCTACCAAAGCAACAAGGATTTCATCAACTACCTGTGGTGCAACCGGTCGTCGGCCTCTTCCCGGAGCGACGCCCAGTTCTCCAGTTGCTTCAAATTTCTTCATCATGCTCTGCACAACAGGTGGAGAAAGAGGACCCTTCCGTAATCTTTTCAGCCGGCGATATTCCCAAAGTGCACTTGCATCAGTACTGTTGTTTTGATAATAGAGCTTCACCAATAATGCCCTACTCCATGTAAACTGTTGTATCCACGGACCCAACCAACCGAACAACCAACCAACCAACTCTCGCACGCGCGCCCTGACCGTAACATCGCTGGCCACAGTTCCTGTCGCGGCCGTCGGCGTCTCAGGACGTTACCGCCGACGGAAGAGGTCGCGCCATGGCTGAGCTCGGGTCCGCAGCGCCCTCTGCCTTTTGCATATAAGGAGGAGCGCTGGCCCCTAGACGGACAGTCTATTGTCGATTGTCTATTGCTAGCCGTTCGTGGAGTTTATAGCGGAGCCATTGCAGTGTGATATTTGCTATTGTATTCGACTAGGCTCAGTACACGGATTACTCTTGGATTTTACTTGGGCTTCTATTGCTGGTGCACGTTTCGTCAGAAATAAAGATAAGTTATCTCTTCATTCTAACTGGCGCAATTCTTGTCATTAATTATTTTTCGGCCAACAGACATAGCTACATCGTGGTCACTACCCACGCTTTATACAATTTGTGGTGGCTGCCCCAAAAGTACAGCCAAGGACCTTGGGTTTGGGAGCCGTCACAAAATAAACGCTTCAGTGTTGATTCCGGGCTTGCGATTCTGAGCTCCACAATCGATTTTCGGCTCCATATGCCAATAATTTGATTTATGGTTGAGTAGTCAGGTTCCTACTTCGCTCTTAAAATGATGGTTATTGTTGACAACGTGATTTTGTGTGGAATGAAGGAAATGAATAAGTACTGGAACAGAGAGGATGTCAATAATTTCCTTCTTTTAACAGACCAGAACAACATTTTTCTTTTGTTTATGGGTAGCAAAGAGTCACAATAATGGTGACATACTCACAGACGGACAGAATCAGGAAGGGTTACACCAATGAAGTAGCAGTCTAATTTTTATTAGACTTTGTAGAGTTATTCGTCACATAATATGAATAGGTACTAAGTGATTTAACTTTCATTTCATCTGGAACTGACGCCCACTACCGCAATCAGTACGATGTATGAATTAAAGAGGAATAAATACATCTTTGCATTCGATGTCATTCGTTGACATTTGTGACGTCATCTTGAGGAATTTAGTGTCAAGCCTGAAACGCTTGCTGTGTCCCATATTGAAGATAGTTGATTGAAGTTTGGTATGAAAGAATACGTTTTCTCATTGCACCACAGACATGTTCTATGACTACCGAGAAGCATTCGACGATGTACACCACTGCAGGCTGTCAACGGAGGTGCGTGCATACGAAACAGGCTCCCAGATATGTCAATGGCTCGAAGACGTCTTAAGTAATAGAACCCAGTGTGTTGTCCTGTGCGGCGAGTGTTCATCGGAGACAGAGGTTACATCGGGAATGCACCAGGAAATTGTAATAGGACCGTTCCTATTTTCTAGATATGATACGTAAATGATATGGCGGACAGGATGGGCAGCAATCTGCAGTTGTACGCTGATGATGCTTTGGTGTACAATGAGGTGTCGAAGATAAGTGGCTGTTTGTTGATACAAGATGACATAGACAAAATTTCTAGTTGGTGTGATGAATGGCAGCTGGCTCTTAATGCAGAAAAAATTAATTTAATGCGGATGAATAGGAAAAACAAACCCGTAATGTTCATATACAACGTTAGTAGTGTCCCGCTTGGCACAGTCATGTTGTTTAAATATCTGGGCGTAACGTTGCGAAGCGATATGAAATGGAACGAGCATGTGACCTATTGTGGTAGGGAATGGGCCGAATGATCGACTTCGGTTTATTGGGAGAATTTTAGGAAAGAAGACTACATATAAACTGAAGACCGAAAGAACTGGTGCACCTGCCTAATAAGGTGTAGGGGCCCCGCGAGCATGAAGCAGTGCCACAATACGACGTGGGGACTCGACTAATGTCAGAAGCAATACTGGAGGGAATTGACACCATGAAGCCTGCAGGACTGTCCACAAATCCGTAGGAGTACGACGGGGTGGAGACCCCTTCTGAACAGCACGTTGAAAGGCATCCCAGATATGTTCAATAATATTCATGTTTTGGGAGTTTGGTGGCCAGCAGAAGTGTTTAAAGTCAGAAGAGTGTTCCTGGAGCCACTCTGTAGGAATTCTGGACGTGTGCGGTGTACCATTGTCCTGCTGGAACTGCCCGAAACCGTCGGAATGCACAATGGACATGAATGGATGCAGGCGATAAGACAGGAAGCTTGCGTCCGTGCCACGTGTCAGAGTTGTATCTAGACATATCAAGGGGCCCATATCACTCCAACCGTACACGCTCCACACCATTACAGAGACTCTACCAGCTTGAACAGTTCTCTGCTGACAGGAAGGGTCCATGGATTCATGAGGTTGTCTCCTTACCCCTAAACGTCCATCCGCTCAATTCAATTTGAAACAAGACGCGTCCGACCAGTCAACATGTTTCCAGTCATCAACAGTCCACTGTCGGTGTTGACTGGCCCAGGTGAGGAGTAAAGATTTTTAACGTGCAGTCATCAAGGGTACACGAGCGGGCCTTCGGCTCCGAAAGCCCATATCGATGATGTTTCGTTGAATGGTTCGCACGCCGACACTTGATGATGGCCCATCGTTGAAATCTGCAGCAATTTGCTGAAGGGTTGCACTTCTGTCACACTGAACGATTCTCTTCAGTCGTTGTTGTTCCCGTTCTTGCAGGATATTTTTCCTGCCGCAGCGATGTCGGAGATTTTATGTTTTAGCGGATTCCTGATTTTCGCAGTACATTCGTGAAATGGTCGTGCGGGAAAATCTCCACTTCATCGCTACCTGTCTCATCGGTCGTGTGCCGACTATAACACCACGTTCAAACTCAGTTGATAACCAGTCATTGTAGCAGCTGTAACCGATCTAATAACTGCGCCAGACACTTGTTGTCTTATATAGCGCGGTATTCTGCCTGTTTACATATCTCTGTATTTCAATAGACATCCCTATATCAGTTCCTTTGGCGCTTCAGTGTAGAGTTCTAGTGAGACGCATTCCTGAGTAGCGATCGAATGTTTGGGACCTGCACTACATCGGACTGAAGGAAGACATCGAAGCAGTTCAGAGACAGGCTGCTACATTGCTTACCGGTAAATTCGATCAGACGAGTGCGGTGGTAAATTCGATCAACGTGTAAGTGTTACGGATATGCTTCGGAAGCTCAAGTGGGAATCCCTGGAGGGAAGAAGATATTCATTTCAAAGAACACTACTGAGAAGATTTAGAGAACCGGGATTTGAAGCTGACTGCAGATCTATCCTATGGTCACCGACATACATTTCGTGTAGGGACCATGAAGATGAGGTACTAGAAACTAGGGCTCGTACTGAGACATATAGACAGTCGTTTTTCCTTCGCTTTGTCTGCGACGGAAACAGGAAAGAAATCGACTAGTTGTGGTACAGCGTACCCATCACCACGCACCGTACGGTGGCTTGCGGAGAATGTATGTAGATGTAGATGCACATATGGGTGAAAAATCAGGGTTCTGTGTGGGTGAGTAAAGGATTCCGTACATTCCTCGAGGCGTTTGTGGCGTGGATCGCGGACGAATGCGTTATCCTTCTACAATATGGCATTTGATATCTTGGTGTAGTGTCACTACCCAGTCTTTGAACATAGGTAATAAGTCTGTAGCCATCGAAGAGCGTTGCGATAGCAGCCGTGGGCCAGTTAGAGACATATGGTTCATAATAACACAGAAGTAAGAGCATTGCGAGATGAGGATAGCCGAGTGCGGTGGTAAAGTGCATCGCGCAGCGACAAGCATGCAGCAAGTGGGACGATGTCTTGTTATGGGCGACATGACTGGAACTGAATTTTAGTGAAACAGATGAGCACCAGAGACACATAAATAAGTCTGAATTTTGAGACAGGGACACTTCTCGTCGCCAGAGACCAGCAGAACCACTGCGACACCAGAACTACGCCGGACAGCAAGATCACTGGGTATCGTCAGCAGCAGCCAGAGGTTCGATGCCGTGCTGCACCAGCCACCAGCACTTAGTCCTTCACACGACTTGGTGCCAGAGCTCCGCCCACTTGCCGTCCGTTCATGCTGCGCCTGAGTTCTAGTGGGACTTGGCGCATCAGCGCTAGCCGCCGTCCGACTCCCGCCAGAGGGGTCGAGTGTTTTGGGTAGCCCTTCGTGTAGCGATCATTTGTATACCTGTCGGAAGAACGGGCATACTGTACCTATCCTAGGGCACGGGATCAAGATTTAAACATTACACAATTCCACCGGCCCAGGCAACTTGAGCAAATCGGTTGGTTCTTTTGAATTAGATGTGGTCTAGATTGCACTGTGGGTGGCTTATAAAAGCACTCTTTGGTCATAGGCGATTGTTGGGCAAAACCCGAGAAAACATGATTTCTAGGTACGAAAACTACAAATTCTGTGGATGCACCTTCTGCAATAATTCGTGGCAGAACGTCGAAATTTTTGTTATGTGTTCTTAAAATATACTCGAGAAACTTCTTTCCATATAATCATCCGTTACTGAGACCAGATGTTCATAGTTATCATACTTATGTAGAAAACTATAAAAGCCGGTTTTAGCCGTTTTTAACTTTGGGCCGCAGCTAACTAAGTAGCTACCCACAGAAACTGGCTCACGTTTTAACTGTACATACTGTAGACATTCATCTGGAAACGTCATTTCCTGTTTTCGAAAATCTGTATACATTATCAAGATACACCCGAAAAACCATGATTTTTGGATACCAAAAGTACCAATTGTGGAGACGCCACTTTTAAAATTTCTACTCATAGCAGGTCGCCAGGAATTTTACCAGATGTTCTGAAGATGATATTCTCGGGGAACTTCGAACTTGATTTGAGATTATTCGTTACTTAAATCCAGACATCCAAAGTCACCGTCGATATGCACGTAAAAAAAGGATGTAATATCCCGTCTGAGACGTACATGTAGTTTTAACTGACGTACTGAACACGTGGCAAGGGTTCGAGGGTCATCCCATTGGTTCTGAGTTCACCAACTTATGTTTATAACCAGCATTTTTTCGCTAATAAAAGGTTATTATTTTTTTCGGTGGGAGCGGGGGATCAACAACTTCAAAGTGTTTTGAGAATGAAAATAAGATCCTAGGAGTCTGTAATCTGTTTATTGTCCGTGCAATTAGCCAGTTTCAAGCACAGGTCATTTTCAAGCAGATGTTTTAAGCCTCACACTTCATTTCATATTTCACTACATCGCTAGTACATACGGAAACGTATACATAGTATGTGAAGACCAATGGGCGCAATCACGTACACTACTGTATTGCTTTTGTGAAACACGCACGCGTGCGCGCTAATGAGCCTACACACACACACACACACACACACACACACACACACACACACACACACACACACACACACACACAGAAATACGATGTATACTCTTCCACAGCGATATAAGTAAAATGTGAATTGGAACTTGAGCCTAAAAACATGCGCTTGAAAATGACCCAGATTTGAAACCGGCTAATTGCACTAATGTTAAACATTACAGCTTCCTTCGAACAAGTTTCCTTTCTCAAAACTTTATTTCACACTGTCTTTGTATAATATTTATAATAAGATTTTTACTCTTTTAAGTTATATGTTTTCGATGAACTGCAATTGATGATCAAAGCCGGCCGCGGTGGTCTAGTGGTTCTAGGCGCGCACTCCGGAACCGCGGGACTGCTACGGTCGCAGGTTCGAATCCTGCCTCGGGCATGGATGTGCGTGATGTCCTTAGGTTGGTTAGGTTTAAGTAGTTCTAAGTTCCAGGGGACTGATGACCACAGAAGTTAAGTCCCATAGTGCTCAGAGCCATTTGATGATCAAAGTTTCCAGAAGAAAGGTAGATGATTTATGTTAAACTTACGTTATGCATATGTATTTGTTGTTTACCGATGAGCGAAGTATTCAGAAAAGAAATGTGAAGTGAAGGACTTGGTTGGAACGTTATACTATGTTTACTGGTTGGATGTTTTTATGGATTAAATTATATAAATGTGTCGAAGTGTATAAATAAACTGTCAAAATTTTACTGACCTATAGTAGCCTACATGTTTTATATAAGAAGCACACCCTACTGTGGCAGGGAAAAGAAGGGAACCAGCTGAGAAATGCTCCTGTACGTGTAAAAAACCGGAAACTATATTCCTCTTCATAAGGCTCTCACAGGAGAGTGGGGAATCAGCTGCCTCAATCCTCAAAAACAAAAAAACAAAAAATGTTCAAATGTGTGTGAAATCTTATGGGACTTAACTGCTAAGGTCATCAGACCCTAAGCTTACACACTACTTAACCTAAATTATTCTAAGGACAAACACACACACACCCATGCCCGAGGGAGGACTCGAACCTCCGCCGGGACCAGCCGCACAGTCCATGACTGCAGCGCCTGAGACCGCTCGGCTAATCCCGCGCGGCCCTCAATCCTCATTCCGCCTTGGCTATGCAAACACATTCGCACTTTTTTGTGCTGAAAGTGTGATATCACATATCGGTACCACACCATGGGACTCACGAAGCTGGCAACGGAACTGCAAGTTTCTGTCTGACGGTGGTAGCGCTCATGTGGGATCCGTGGACCCAGTGGTGCACGTCCGCTGAGCCAAGTCTCCAGGTCTCTGGATCACGAGCGCTCTCTGGCGCCGCAGTAGGGAACGGCCAGTTGCAGCCACTCCACTCAGCCCAGCCACACTCGGGACTACTTCACTACGTATTATTTCGAAGAGGTCGCCTAGTCGCGTCTCTAGCTCATCGTCCATGCTTAGTACAGAGACCCTCATGCTTGTTGACACCGTGATAGCGTGTCTTGCAGCATTATTTGTACTAAGTCTTTGTACCTTTGGAGAAATACAAGCTAAGTAAATCTGTTTACAGCATTAACCTGTTCGTTAATTATTTCTGTCAACATATATTCTTAGGTATCTTGTCATAACTTTTCATTGAATGGTGGTATTGTCAAATTTGATTGTTGAGTTTCTTTCTAATGCTCCCTTTAGCAGTAGTTGGCAGTTTTGTTGGCTGCTATTTGAAGTTTGCTGTTGTTACACCAGTTATTTACTTTTTCCAGTATCTGTATTAGCTTTAGTTCAAGATTGGCCTATGTAATTACCATTACGTCGCCTGCATACGCAGTTACCCCTCTCACACTGATGTCCTCATCTACAGTGTTTAAAAGAGATTCTATAGCTACTCCCAGAATATGCGACCACATATAGACCCATGCGGGCAGCCTTTCGTTATTCCTTTGACGAACCTCTGATGGCCTGTGCACCTTTCTGCTACTCTGTTGTTGCAGTAGTCTAGGAGACTGTAATATAACGATATGGGTATCTACGTTTCCATAAAACTGGCAAATAGTGCAGGCCACCAGAGGTTGTCAAAGGTGTCTGCTACATCAATTAAGATCGGAACTACATATTTATCTTGTGTCGTTTGTAATGTTGCAGTGCATTGTTAAAGGCATCATCTATAGACACCTGTGGTCTAAAACCTAATTTGTGGGAGCTAAGGTCGAACAGCTGTCTGTGAGACTGAAGTTTGTCGCACTGCAGTCTCTCCTGAACATTGACCAACTTATTTATCAGGCAAATTGCACTGTATGTCTTCGTATCCGTCGGGTCTCTGTTATTAGTCTTCTTGATGATTACTGCATCTGCAGCTTTCCATGGTGTGGGTATCTTGTGTTCTTGTAAGGCGTCATTCAGTAATTCAGTCAGAAATTTTATGGTCTGTGCTGCTATATTCCTGATATTTTCTGGGAGAATTCCGCCGGGGCCTGAGGCTTTTTTGGGTTTGAGTTTGTTAATCGTCAGGGCCATTCCCTACTGAGCTACTTGGTCAGTAGCGTAGTTAGTTTCCATTACTCAGCGGAGACTGACGTGTTGTTGTTGGACCTGAGCTGGGTCATCGTCCGGACGGCTTTTGTAGAAGGTATTCTGCGGAACTTCTCCATCCTTCCTTAGTGGAGCCGTCTGGATGTCTCAGTGTGGACAGTACAAGTAATGATTTGGTTTGTCATTCTGTAGGTTGCACGGTTCTCTCCTCACATTATTTTCTAGCTGAGTCCACACGAAGTTGTCCCATGGTTCTCTCTTGTCTTGTTAAGTTCGGTTAGATCGCCAAAATTCCGACATGGTGGGAGGGGCCTTCCCATAATGCTTCAAATGTTCGCAATTCGGGAGAGAACCGGCCACATGGATGGCCAAGGTAGCGTCTGAGACGTCAGTTCACCTCATAGCATGACCCCTTAGATCATCATCCGCAGCACCCATGCGGCACAGCGCAACGTCGACGACATTCCACGCCCCGTTTTGTTGCCCTACATGGCAAGCTGTCCTGGGCTTTTTGGTCTTAGAGTGTATTTTGTCTCAACACCCCTACAGCTCTTGTCGCGCAATTGACTCAAAATTGAAGGAATCGATAGATAATTGAAAACTTAGCATTTTTCATCGGTATATGTGGGGTCGACAAAAGTACATTTTCCTAGACATGAATAAAAGAAATAACAAGAATTCCGCTTATGTGCCTGTAAGGCATATGTTGTTCAACGAAAACGCTGCTGGCGTAGCGACCAAGGCGACAAAGTAGACAAATTTCGCAAAAGACTTAGCTCACTAAACAGATACAAGATTAAGCCTCTTTGTGTGAAACTAATTGCGAGAATATTGCGATGATGAGCATTCTTTGCGTAAGAGAGAAAAACGAACCCTTGTCACAATTGGTGTGTGCACATAATAAACTTTTTATGCACTGCGCAATACTCGATCACAGAGTATGGAAAACCATTGTCTTCAGTTTTCCTGCATTTATAAGAAACTAATGATTAATTTGGTTCTCGTTATGTAGAAGAGGCCAACCGTACAACTGACTCGTTAAAAAATATTTGCATCACTTGTTCAAATCTGGGAAATTGATAAATTCGGTTTACAGAACTTACCTTGATAACATTTTAAACCCATATGTTGCTAATAACAAGTTTGGTCTGAAATTGGATTCCCGGTATGGACAAACTAATATGGTCATATATGATAGCATGTTTAATGCCAACAAGTGCCAACCGACTTGCACTGTAGAAGTAATATAATCAAACTAGACACCTGGGTGCCAGCCATGTGTATTTTTATTGGCATTTTCAAAACTTTATTTCGAGGTTTCAGAATTCTAGTCGACAGTGAGAACTGCACACCAGCACAGATGCAATAACGATTCACTGCGTAGTTCACGATCAACTTTCAGCACCGATTTTTCGGGCAAAGTCATCGTATGGGTGGTATGCGTAAAAATTAATGCTGGAAAAAAAATTACAATGTAAACAAACTCTGACTTCTGCCAAATCCTTGGAAGGAACTGTGTAGTTATGTGATCATTGCGTTCGTTAGACGGTGTTGGTACTGCGAGCGTACTTTCTGTGATATTTATATGATAAGTATAATCCACCTGGCAGTTCTAAGGAAACTAATGATATGTAACAGAGTGAGTGAAAGAGCTTTTGTAAAGCGACCAGGATTAAATTTTTAATTCCTTATTAATGCAAGTCGTCAAAGAAATTTATTTGCCTACCATGTTGGCACTTCTTAATGATTTCGTTGCCTTATTAACCCTCCTGTTACTATCAATTTCGAAATGGAATAAATACAAATGGAAAAAACTGCAGTTTCCAGATGGGAATCGAAGACGGGTTTCCTGCTTCCCAACCAGATGCCTTGGTCGCTACGGCAACGCCCTTTATGTTAAATTGCGCTACGCCGTTTATGTTGAATGGCGCTTACGGGTATGTAAGTGGCAGTCGTACAAAATTATTTACTCGATTCCTAGGAAAATAAGCTTTTAGGGATCCCACAAATTATGATGAAAATTGCTCAGTTGTCAATTTTCTATCGAATCTGCCAATTTTGAGTCGATTGCCCATCTTGGACTTAAGGAGTGGTTTCTTCAAAAACGGGGATGGTGAGTGAGGCGAATCGGTTGATGGAGTCATACCCTTTGTGACCACCTCTTGCATGTAATCAAGATTCTCCCAAAACGTATCAAGTGTCAAACATCCCTAATGGAAATGGCTGGGAACTCGAATCATTACACACAATAATCCCAAAAGGATCCGCACGACTGTGTAGAAATTTTACCTGTTCAGTGTTCCACAGCTTGTATGAATTTGATAAAGCACATCTTGCTGTACATCACTAGCTGCACTTCAAAAGTACTACCATAATGGTAAGACAGGTAATTTACCCTATCATTCTCATTTAGCTACTTTATCAAGATACACGTAATTTTTTATTAGCATAATAATTTTATACTTGACATTCATGTCGGTTGACGTAGATGTGCACAACATATAAGTAATCTCATGTTTCTGCTTTAGTGTACACAAAATGTGCTATGTTGTCTACACTGACATGCGGACACTTGTTTGTTTACCTCTGTCGGATGCCAGTGATGTCACTAATGGTAGAGTATACAGGGTGTAACGGGTAAAAGTGCAGATATTTTTATGTATGTTACCTTATTATGTACACACATCAGTGGGTTGGTTTTTTTTTCTGTGCCGAACAATCTTCCCACAAATATGTCACAAACTTTACGACCTGTTATGTTATGGATGGCTGTGCCTGGTCCGCAAAGTGGGCGACTCCTGTCTGTATAGACTAACCGTTTTCGCCTATGCGTCTGCACTTCAGTACCTGATCTGCTGCCCCGAGAAAAAATAAGCTGTAATGGGTTGCTGCTGTCACATGTACTTGGAGTTAACACCCAACCTGAAAACGTAAGACTTGTAAAAACAATAATTATTAGTAAATACTGCTGTAATGCTGTTCAGAACACCGCCCTCAGTCAATAACAGAAAGATCTGCACTTATAGATATCACGCCCTTTATGCCCATATAACGGTCTAGCAAATATACACCGTTGAAGTGCATAGTGTACATCAAAATGCTCTTTATCAAACTAAAATGAAGTTAAAAAATAATAATTACAGAAATTTTTTAAAAGGTTATTCCATTATCTGACATTCTGTTCATTAGACGTGTTTTCATTTTCCCCACAATATGCCAATTCTTAGAGTAGACTGGATTTCTTCCCTTTATTTTCAATGTAGAAGACTATAAGAGCTTTAATCCTCAACAGAAGACGGCCAGTTTCATAGCGTGCATGGCTGCAGACGAATTTCGTAATGATTAGCGAAAGTGTGACCTTGAGTGGATGAATATCTGTAAATGAATTTCATGCAATGAATATTCTTGTGTCTAGATTCATATTTCTGATGACGAAGGAATGTACCTTCGGCACGCGTTAAGTTATTGCTTTCGCACTGTGTGTTACTCAATCTGCAGTTTAGCTGTCAAGTTGAGTACAGCCACGATCTCACATCCAGCCATGGGAAATGCGTGGCATTATAGAATCCACCAAGTTCAAGACCCCAGACACGCTAGACACATTGGTTTCTTGTTTGGAAGTCAAGTAGGAATAATAATGCAGAAGATGGACAGAGCCTATATTTGAAGGATTTAATCTGAACACCCATGTTTCACATTTTTAGTTGACTGTGCGTTTGAAGAATGATCATTTAATGTCGATAGAGGAATAAAAAGATATATTTGACTGCTTATATTGGTGCGTAATTTTACGGCCACAACACGTCAATTCATTTCGCTAGTGGTGCCATACTGATCTGTTTTCTGATTGCTCTCTGCTTCACAGAGACGGGAAAATTAAAACAATAATTCATCTCGAAATAAGTGGGATAGCGTAGAAAACAGTCGTTTATTCAGGTAAGGTAACAGACTTTGTAATCAGGTTCATAAGAACGGTGCTAAGGCTCATAATCGATATTAGTAACTTCAGAAAACTCCAATTAGAAAACTATTTTTAGATTAAGCTGATAAAGGCTGCCTTCCAACTCCCTAGATTTGTTTTTATTTAGAGTTCTCTTTCCAGATCCATTAATAATCGACTGTTTTTAGGGTTCCGTTGCTCAGTCGGTAAAAAAGGAACCTTATAGGAACACTTCATTGTCCGTTCGTCTGTTGTTAAGACCTCTTTTTCTCAGGAAGAGTAGTGGTATTAAGTTGACATTTATGTCAGACACTAAGGTCTACGGTCCCTTAGCGGCGTAAAAATTGTAAACTTCTAACTTGATGTAATCAAAAGATACGGCCATTTATGTCAGAGATTTTGCTACTCGCTAACTCACACGTCAAAATATTGAGGTTACTTCCTGTTGACCTAGTCATAAAATTTGGTAAGAAGCGTTGGTTCACAGTATATGTAAAGGGGAAAACCCGAAAATTATTAATTTTTAACTATGTCACATGAAATATTTTAGTTTTACTATTTGTTGTCAGTCCGTTTGTTGAAACCTCTTTCTCAAGAACGGGTAGAGGTGGAAAGAAGAAATTTATGTCAAATACTAAGGCCTATGGTCCCTCGACGTTGTAAATAATTTAAGCTTCTATGTCAATGCAATCAAACGCTACTATCGTATATGTCACCTACTTCGATACAAAGTCACTCATCAAAATCTACATCTGCCTACAAAAATGTGCCTCATAGACCAGCAGTGAAGCCAGTGGCATGAAACCGAGACGTTGCAGAAACGAATCACACTCGGACATCGAATTTTTTAGTCTTCGTTTTAACCTAGCCTTTAACTCTCGACGATGTGAAGAGTCGCCAAAAATAACACTTGGTTCGGATTCCAACGTAAACTATGGGTCTCTTTTACAAGCTGGATAACTAGGGTGGGTTAGGGACACGCAAGACGGCGAATGGGCGTCCAATAGAAAGACTTGCACCTGGCCCTTGACCTCCATGAAACTATTATTACTATTGTTATCTATATCCATAATTAAGTTTGCACGTCAAAGCGCGGGTCCTGCTCTCAGTTGCCCTGTTTATTATTCCTGCTCTGACTGTCCCTGTAGCAGGAGCGAGAAATACCAGCGGAAAACAGCAGATATACTTCAGACTGTTCAATTAACAGCAACTATCCACTTAGGATGAGACAGTTATTCCCTTTAATACCTTACTCGTTTCGAGATTACCATCTCATTACCAGCACTTTGCATAATGATGCATACTAAACAAAACGAAATGCTTGCAGTACATAAAACTGCAAGAAATATAACTGTCATGGTAAAAACTGCAAACATGCCTTACAGTGCTGCATATTATGGACTGACCTTCTTTCACAAACCCTAATGCCCTGTCCGGGCGCATCACCTTTGTGACGTATGCACTATTGTTATTTATACAGCTAGAGATGCTCCAGTGCCCAAAAACGCTGCAACCAAGTACAATTTTGTTGAATGAACGAACTATCATCGTATTCAGTCTTAAACCAATCTTCAAACGAGTATACGTTCTAGACCAAAATTTTTTATCTTTGTTCCTATGGTATGAAAATATACTAGAGCATAACAATCTCCTAAAATAAATATTCACTGATACCATACCCTCTTTCGTGTGAGTGGCGGTACGAGATGCAGCGTTTCTTTGTTTACTTCGCTCGTTCACAGAAGTACTACAATACGGCCAATCTGCTGGCTACTAAATTACGCAACTGTAAAATGCGTAATAACATTCTTCTGGTACTTCTGGATGAGCTGTCAAGAAAGGGAAGGCACCAGCGCATGGTGGCCTTTCAATAGAAACGTTTGCAGCTAGGCATAAGTAATATAAAAGGGACCTCAAAAATTATTTACAGAATATTAACGAAACAAGACAATTCTCAAAAGCTGGCACTAATGTTTTGGTTATTCTCCTTTACAAGAAAGAAGACAGACAAGAAATTAAAAAAATCTGTATAACTGCCTGTCCCCTCTCTATAACTAACGAAGTATTCATTTTTCTTAACCTCAATGGCACAGAACAAACATTGCATTCCAGTTAGGCAAGGGAAAGCAATCTTTAAAAGTGTGTGTAGCACAATGAACCATTTTGAAACTTGAACGAAATTATCGGAAAGAGCACTCAATACGAATTGTCGTCTGGTGTTCACCGATTTTTAGACAACATTTTATTCAATTTCAATAAAACTTTTACGACATTCCTTGAGAAACAAGGCTGTGATTTAACGTACGTCGGTATACTGGAGAATGAATACGTGAATGCTATAACTTCAATAAGAATTCATCAAGGCAGTAGGAACGTAAAAACTGAAATAAGACTCACACAATGACATGTAGAGTTCAAAAGTTGTTATCAGCGTTCGTATGACGTCTTCAGGCTCAAAATATTAAGAGGTGAAAAGTGTTAATGGGACATATATTCGTTTTGTTGGCAACATATTACCGTTTGTCTCTAGAGTAGACAAAACTCAGCAACGAGAGGAAAAATTATTGGAATAAATTTGAATGCCAGGTCGAAAACCAGTTACAATAAGACTAAACTAATGCACAACCAACATAACGAAAAGAGAATAGTACACATTAACAAGGAAGGCACAGAAAAAATAATAGGTTCCTGTATTTAAGGCATCTGAAGACAATGGTTAGAGGGACGGCACAATAAATAACGGAAACAAATTTCCTGGAGTCCTTTTGGTACTAAACAGGGTTTTTGAAAGTAAATTTCCGATACGTCTGAAACGAATATCTTACGACCTGTGTGTACTACTAGTTTTGACTTACGGCATTGAGAGATGAATTTTCATGTGAAAATCGTGCGAAAATTGTGCAATCTTAAGTGAGC
This sequence comes from Schistocerca piceifrons, assembly GCF_021461385.2. NCBI lineage: Eukaryota > Metazoa > Arthropoda > Insecta > Orthoptera > Acrididae > Schistocerca > Schistocerca piceifrons. The sequence continues at coordinate 168,710,089 of NC_060145.1, forward strand.
CTGAGAGTCACGTGGAAAATTACTGGAAGAGGCGGGAAAACAATTATAGAATAAACGACCAGGAAGCAGACTAGAATAGAAAACGTAATAAGTGCCGTAGTGAAATAGAGATGGAGCGATTATGGTCCCAGGCGAATGGATATTAGAAAACTCAACGACGTGATAAGGAAATAACCTGATGAAGACCAAATTCAAAGTGTATAGCTGTCATCAGAGAAAATTCAGAAACAATACAAGCGCGTACATCTGAAGACGTTAAAGCACGTAAAAGTCTAAATGAGGCCTTTATCTAGTAGTGCATATACTATAGTTGATGACGATGGTTATTATTGTTTTTATTATAATGATAATGAATGTATGGTTGTCTTATGAACCACTCCTCTAAATAGGAAGAATCGGTAGACGAAGGTATGTCACTGTAATATACTGTTCTACACACTGTAGGCAATCTGCCCAGGTGTCAAACTCAAGCGCATTGTACTAATAGAGCTTCTTTACTATTCATTGGGAAGAAAACTCTTTTAAACAAACGAACAAAACTTCTTGCGACACCGCTTTGCTAATGGCTTATAACGACATGCAGCAACGCTCGTTAAACGAAGTACCTGCGGCATAGCAAACACATTTGTCGCTCGCATAGTTTGACTCCTTGCCGCCAGGTGTCAGTAGGTGACGGAGGGTTTCGTGCGATGGGTGCCGACTATGTTGGCGTCGTCTTCCTCCTTGCCTTAGAACTCTGGAGACAACACATAATGTCGGCCCGCCGCTTCGTCTGTTAACGGTAACTGCAGATCTAGAGCGCCTTCTGAAATACCGGTACATGTAAATGTGTGTGAAAACAGTTTCAGCCTCGCCATGTGTGACACAGGGTTTTCACACTATTCTCTCTGGTAGTGATTATCATCTCATTATCTTCTCTACGTTTCCAGCGGCACATGTGGACACTGATCATAATTTATTGACTATGAACTACAAATTAAATCTGAAATAATTGTAGATAAGTAGAAAATTAACTGGATGAACTGAAAGAACCAATGGTTGTTGAGAGTTACAAACGGAGTATTAAGAAAAGACTGACTCAACAAGAGAAAGGAATTCAACAGCTGACGATTTCGTAGCTTTGAAAGGTGAAACAGTGAAGGCAGCAGGCGATCAAATAGACGAAGTACAAGGCTCAGTAGAAACGTTTGAATAACTCAAGATACATTAAATTTAATTGACGAAAACGAAAAATAAAAACAGGGAAGTAAATGCAGGTAAAAGAAAGCACAGATTTCTAAAAAATGAGATTGAATGAATGTGCAACATGGCTAAGCAGGTATGGTTCAAATGGTTCAAATGGCTCTGAGCACTACGGGACTTAACATCTGTGGTCATCAGTCCCCTAGAACTTAGAACTACTTAAACGTAACTAACCTAAGGACATCACACACATCCATGCCCGAGGCAGGATTCGAACCTGCGACCGTAGCGGTCACGCGGTTCCAGACTGAAGCGCCTAGAAACCCACGGCCACACCGGCCGGCAAGCAGGCGTGAACAGGCGGAAAACAAGTGGCACCTACTGGAAAATTAAAGAGACCTTTGGAAAAAAGAGAAGCAGCTGTATAAATAGCCAGTCAGCACTAGTCAAAGAAGGGAAAGTTGAATAGTGATATAAATATTTAGAGGAGCCTACAACTCAAGTAAACTTGAAGATAATATTATGGAAAGCGAAGAGGAAGTAGATGAGGATGACAGGAGATATACAGCGAGAAAAATTCGACCGATCAAAGAGTCGAAACAAGGCATCCATACAGAATTATTCAAATACTTGGAAAATCCAGTCAAAAAATGAAAACAGCGAGAAATACATGCTTCAACATATGTGAAGATGCAAGCCAAGCCTGCAGGATGTATTGTATTAGACCACGAACGGCACGTTGTAAGGAGTGTGCCGAACTCTCTATTACTTTGAATAAATATTACATTGAGTATCGAAAACAATATGGCCAACTAATCTGAGGGCGAAACATGCGAGCGCGATTCTAAGCATTGTTGCGTGACGAGGTCTGTCTGTGAGAGTAAAATTTCAGTAGTGTTGGTCGAGAGCTCTGACACAGAAGACGTGTCATGATGCCCTCACGTTGGTGTTGGCAGATCTTACCACACTCAAGGCTTGATTTCATTTATATGGTCAGCAGAGATTTAGATGCATAACTACGCTAGAAGATGGAATTCAAGGTAAAATTCGCAAGCATAGCGTGAAGCGCAATTGCAGGGTTAGGCTCTTGATTGTTAGTCCAAGTTTTCAATAATCCCATGTTTTAAAGAAGCCTCCCTATCCTCCTGATAGTAATAATAATCCTCCATATCTAATTCATAAGTATCCTGTGGTTATCAAATGTTAATGTAACTTTGAAATTGAAAAAATTCGTTAATCTGGCACTCAGCCATTATTGATACTTATAAGGTCATTGTCAGGCATTTCGCCATTATTAATACTTGTCAAACTGTTGTTGGTCATGATGATTTCTGAAGTTTTTAAGTAGAATTAATTTATGATATCCATTCTTACAAGTTATTTAGTAGTTAACAGGACCCAAGCAAACTCCTTTTTATTAAATTCATTCTTAGTAACAATAAGCTTTAGCCGCTGCTGCTGCATGCTGCTGCGAATTGCTGCAAACTACTTGGAAAAAGGCAGTCATCTAAAGAGGTGAGTGTAAAACTTAGAGCCAAACCGGAGACACTGGCACACCACAACATGTCATGTACTCTAATACAGTAAATTCCGTTGCACAAGTCAGATTCTGTATCACTTGTAAATTCTTATTCAGATACGCAGTCAGATAGCTCATGTATTCATTGTTACATCGCACCTGTATACGCATTTACATACCCACCAGTGGTGTGTCTTCTGCGAGTTTGTCTTTTTGTCTGGCAGCTAGCGTTGTTACATGTTTTGTCAAAGGGAGTCAGCGAATGAACGTAACTGCGGCACGGAAGAAAGCTGGCGGCATCTGTTGCAAAAGAACGATTACGGAATTTGCCTTAACTGAATTCGGGAGATCACAGAAATCATAAATCTGACCAGGTAAACGGGGATTTGAACCTGAAGAATGTGACGTTAGACTCTTCCAAAGATGATGTCTCTATTGTCCATACACAAGAAAACATAGAGTCCAATCCTCTAACATATAACTGGGGTAGTAATCTCAGTGCTGAGCATGTTTGTAGGCAGAGGTCTTCTTTGTACTCTAAAATTTAACATATTTCTTAAAAAGAAGAGGTATGGCATATATTCCACATAAATATCTGCAACTCAGTGTGCATTTTTATCAACCGGTGTTCCGACATCTTTATGTTTGTCTTTGGTCTCAAGTATTTTATGCCTTCTTATTTTAGTTAGCACTCGGTAGAATTCCTCCTCAGGATATACACATATCCTTTAAGATGCTGAAATTTGTTAATGGTAAATTATACAAATCACTGTAAAGTGGGTGAATAACGGGTGGCATATTTTATTATACCCTTTGTTCACATTTCCTCCCTTCTGATTTACTGATGACACGTCTACGTGGGAAGATTGATTGCTTACATGACTTTATACGAGAGACACTAAAGAATTGGCATAAGATTTAAATATTCTTAATTCTAAGTTGATTCTTGAAATTTTGTACAAGGTAATAGATTCTTTCCTGTGATTTCAGTCAGTTCATGTTTCATGACATTTCTGGCAGACTTAACGAAACTGTGGCCCATAATCAAAAGCTACGAAGGTTGTTCAATAAGTACGGAAACAAGAGCTCTCACGGGTCTATAGATACCCCGCGTGGATTAAATTCCACGTATAGATGAAAGATACATTTTCTAAATTTAGTCGTTGACGGCTTTGGGTAGGCGACTGAATTGCTATCTAGGAGGACGTGCTGAAAAATAATGCCTCAAATTTTTTTATGTGAAAACTCTAAGTTTTTTTAGATAAAACAAACTTTATTACCATTATACATACTTATTCTTCAGGTTAACATCGTTATTTTTTGAAATGAGCGTTTGGGTCATTGGCCGGGAGGCCCCTTGCGGGGCAGGTCCGGCCGCCTTGGTGCAGGTCTTATTACATTCTACGCCACACTGGGCGACCTGTGCTCCGGATGGAGATGAAATGATGATGAAGACAACAAAACACCCAGTCCCTGAGCGGAGAAAATCCCCTACCCTTTAGTTTTTCATATTGAAATACGCAGTCAGGTAGTTTATCCAAAAATTAGTTTTAAGTTTTTCATGTAACGATCTGTTGAGGGCTTAAATGAGAGTGAAACTGACACTCATACAACACACACACAGTGTTATGCAGGTTAGATTCAGGTTACTGATAGCTCAGGTGGCTTACCGAATCCATTTTCCCAAACGAACATATGCTTTATTTGTTGTAGGTACGTTACAACCTGTGCAATGTCCTCGATGCGTTGTAAGTGTAGTTCGCGTTCAGAACAGCGTTCTGTGTAGCTGTCAGTGCGTTATGTAGGAGCGAAGTGAATTCGAATGTGCGCAAATTATTTTTGCTCTTACGGTTGTTCCTCCAGTAACCAAGGAAGCCAAAGCGTTTGGTGTTTTCTGTGCAGCTGATCCCGGCGGAGGTCCGAGTCCTCCCTCAGGCTTGGGTGTGTGTGTTTGTCCTTAGGATAATTTAGGTTAAGTAGTGTGTAAACTTAGGGACTGATGACCTTAGCAGTTAACTCCCATAAGATTTCACACACATTTGAACATTTTTTTCGTTTGGTGTTTCAAGCGGAACCGTATCGAGGATTCGAACACAGGCAAAGTGGAAGAACGTCATCCGCTATGTCACAAGACGGCCGAAAGTATGTATTAAGTTATCGTGTCAGACTGTCATGAAGGGGAATGTGACGAAAAACAAGAGGACGACACTTGCAAAAGTCACTGCAGAACGCTACGTAAGTAGGGATTTGTAGAGCAACATGGAGTTACAGAATACATTAGTGATGCAAATGCCCGTAACAGAAAAACGCCGAAGATATAAAATCAGAAATTTGGAAAAATGGAAGAAAGTCATTTGGGCGGATGAGTCTTGTTTCGCACTGTTTCCAACTTCTGGCCGAGCTTACGCCCCAAGAACGAAACATGGCGAGCATTCGGTGAAGATTTGCGCAGCCTCATCGTGGTATTCCATGAGCCTCACTACTGCATTACCGTCAAAGATTATGTGACAGATCTGGCTGGTCAGGTACACTCTGTGGTACAGTGTTTGTTCCCCAATGGTGATGCTGAGTTGAAAGACGACAGAGCACCTGTTCAAATAGCTCGCATCGCCCAGGACTAGTTTTTTGTTTGCACGAGGATGAAATGTCGCATCTCTGCCAGTCGGCTCTGTCTATGACGCAGGTGCTGTCAGATGTGCATGTTACCGAACCACCAGATTAATAATTAATGTTTGCGAAGTACTGACACTAATTATTTACAGAACGCTGGGAAAACTGGTAGATGTTCACCTCGCGGAAGGCCACATTGGGTTTCGGAGAAATGTAGGAACACGTGAGGCATTACTGGCACAACGATTCCTCTTAGAAGATAGCATATAGCATTTTTTTACATTTCGACGAAGCTTTTGAGAACATCGATTCCAACACAATCTTTGATATTATGGAGGTAAAATGGAAGAAATACAGGGACGCAAAAGTTATCTACTACTTATACAGAAATCATACTGCACTTATGAAAAAATGGCTCTGAGCAATATGCGACTTAACTTCTGAGGTCATCAGTCACCTAGAACTTAGAACTAATTAAACCTAACTAACCTAAGGACGTCACACACATCCATGCCCGAGGCAGGATTCGAACCTGCGACCGTAGTGGTCGCTCGGTTCCAGACTGTAGTGCCTAGAACCGCACGGCCACTCCGGCCGGCGCACTTATGAAAGACGGACTTGAAAAGATGGAGATGGTCGAGATCGGAGTGACAGAGGGCTGAAGCCTATCGATCGAGATATTCCATCTGGTTTGCTGATGTTTTCTGTCAAAGGGCAATGTAAAATGTCTTATGAAGTAGTTTGTAAGATGAACATAAGCGAAACACGGGTAATGGGATGTAATGAAATTAAGCCAGATGATGCTGAGGGGAATTAGATTAGGAGATGAAGGACTTAAATTGATGCTAATTGAGCAGCAGACTAAGATAGCCGAAGTAGACTGGTAACAGCAACAAAAAAGTTTCTGTAAATGGAAATTTATTGACATTGCTCATAATTTTTAGTGTTAGGAAGTCTTTTCTTACAGCATTCGCCTGGAGTATAGCATTGTACGGAAGTGAAAGGCGAACGATAAACAGTTCAGACTATCAGACTAGAGGAGAATAGAATCTTTTGAAATTTGATGCTACAGAAGAATATTAGAAGGGTTCAAATGGCTCTGAGCACTATGGGACTTAACATCTTAGGTCATCAGTCTATTAAAAGGGTAGATCGGATAACTAATGGAGGGGCACGGACCTGAACAGCACAATATGACTAATAAACAGAATTGATTGATATAATGCATACTGAGAAATCAAGGAGTACTGAAATTGATAATTGACGAATGTGTGCGTGTGGCTAGGGGGAGGGGGGGTGGAGGGAGGATGGGGGTTGGAATTGTAGATCAATGTAGTTAGGAAGTTCTAGTGAATTCATGTTGCAGCAGTTATGCAGAGACGAAGACCTTTGCACAGGATAGACTTTCATGGGGAGCGCCATCAGACGTCATCGGACTGAAGGCAAAAACAATAAAATGTTCTTAATCTGACGATTTTCTTTACTGTTTAAAGAATAGGCGATCGGTTTCTAATGCCGAGTTTATTAGTCAAAGTCCAAAAAAAGATACCTCAACTAAAATACACTTTTACAAGTCATTGTCAATACCGCTACTATTAGGATTGTAATTTTCTACTAAAGTGATAATACAGTATTAATGAAAGTTTTGCTGGTTTTTGATATTATCGACTGAAGAAACTCTTCAAAACCGTTTCCAGCAGCTGCTTCTTTGGTTAACCTCTTCTCTATCCACAAACATGTGAAACATTTTCACGAGAGAGAGTCAGTATGAAACGGAGTAAATTCTTTTCCACCACTTTTAATGAATTTCACCAGAAAGTGTGTAGCATGCTCTACTATTTTGTCACTAGCTGTCATCGTTGAACAGTGAAGTATGACAGTAGCGGAAGAAACACTCATCATTATTTTCTTTGCACGAGTTTTGGACTTTGGAAAAATTTACGATCTAACTGCAGCTTCCAAGTCGTAATCCACTTCTGTTCTTATGGTAAATGCAGTTGTATGTATCTCCACCAAAACCTGGTAGTGAGGTGGTAGATTATGATAAACTGAAGCCGCCACTGATATAATGCATACTGAGAAATCAAGGAGTATTGAAATTGATAATTGACGAATGTGTATGTGTGTGGCTAGGGGGAGGGGGGCCTAAATATTCGAGACTCTGTAGTTACGTCACCAAAATGTCCTAAATCTCATGTGATGACCTGTTACAACTATTACTCGGTACCTATTGGCGTCGAAACCACCTCGCTGTTGAGCGAAGCGCTCTGCCGAGATATTTTTAATTCCGTATGCGGCCGTAACGAAGGGTTAAAGTTGTGAAAATAAGCCGCAGAAATTGCAGCCTGTAATAATGAAATTAAGAAACATTATCTTAATAGTAGGCAAATTATTCCCGATGTAATCTAGGGCAATTCATTTCCCCTAATGACCGCTAGATGGGCGGTTCATTTACATGCACGCTGGGGCCGCTACAGCTACGGCCAGAACGCGGAGCTGGCGAAAACAAGACCAGACGAGCAGCTCGCCGTATCTGGCGTGACGTCACACGCCCTCCTCCCTGCTGGCCCAGAATCTCTCGTCGTCTTCACCCGGTGCCGATGTCCCGGCGCTATTGGCTGCCTGTGGGGTACATACCTGCTACAGGATACTGAAAAATTATGAGCACCAGCGCTCAACAGTTTTCAGGAACGTTTCAGAGTCATTACAAGAGGGCAGCTGCTTACAGCAATGTACGAGAACTCAGATAAGTGCTGATCGGTTCTTGTACAATCGGGATAAGCAGGAAAAAATGTCCCATTAATAATAATACGAAAGTGCCGGGAGAGTGTTCTATTGTGCAGCTTCAGTGAATAACGTCTTGAAAACAAGTAGTGCTTAAAGTCATAGACGTGATGTAATCGTTAGATGACAATATGTCTGATGCTTTATAGTAAAAAAATTGTGACTTTCCTTATGAAATGAGGGAAATACCGTCAAGAACGCATAGTGTAAGAGTATGCATATTTTTGTTAGGATCGAAAATGACATAGCTAGTGGTAACGAAACAATGACTACCGTTTAATTTACAGACTTACCTGTTAAGTCTACCAGGTAGTGCTTTCCTGTCCACACGGCAGCAGCTTTCATGTGGTGGGATTTAACGATACATTTGTCAACTAATGGACATACGGGCAAGAGTACACACACCATCGTGGCAGTTTATTCAAAAGTGCCTTCTACCGGACAGTACCATAAAGAAGACATCAAAATCATCTTAAGTAACGCGAATATGCTCATATAACCGTGATGTTTATTCAGCGGAGGATTTTACTCCATCTCGTGTAACAGCACTTCAGATTATCAACAGTGGTTCATCGAAGAAACCCCAGCCAGGTACGTTCACGGATTCGTAACATATTTTCCTTAGGAAATAAGGCAGCAAAACTTGTCATAGAACGCTTATAAACATTTCAATTGTCTACAAACCATCGTGTAGCTGAAGAATTCTGGGTGAGCGAAATGCATTCGCTTTCAAGTTCTAGGGTTTGAACTTTTTGACTGCTCTGCACTAACCACGTAACCAACCTACAGGTGAACATATATACTACACAGATAAAGAAGTAGGGACTTCGAATAAGGCAGGCGGATGCTGCTAGTTGACAAGAGGATTTTAAGTACAAAATTGCTGTAGCGTACAGGAGTATGTTCCATGGGAGTAGGGACGTATAGCTATTGATGCCACAACTATTACAGAACGTGTTCATCAAGATTTTATGTAGTTATTCGAGTTTCGATTTCTGATGATCTCATCATTGACAGGACGTTAAATCCTAACCTGCTTTCCTCGGCGTTTTTGGCTGATAGGTACAGTATCACGCTGTACAAACGACCGACTCGGCTATTCCTTGTTTGTTGCCACTGACACGAGTTAGTAAACTGCACACCAGTGATCCTCTTAAACAAGTGTCTTCTCTCCGGTTGTTTGTGGTCGACAATAGATGACGACATTAGCAAATAACCAGTCCCATGGCCCTGGGTTATGAAATGTCTATGCCTCCACGCAGCTGGGCTTCATTTTCTCGGCGGTATCCCTGACGCATACCGATTACGTGAACTTCGTTTTCTAAAAGCTAAGCCGAGCAAAGTGCAGGTGAATATCATAAATTCGTATTGCAGAGGAATGGAGTTTCTCATCCATCCTGTTGTCCAGATTCCGAGTGACGTCTTCTTACTTTCTAGCTTGAAAATTTGGCTTGGTGTGAACAAATTTGCATCGAATGACAAGGTGATCGTTTGCGTCAATGCTATTTGTCTGATGAAAGACAGGAGAATCGTTTGAGAAAATGTATAATTACGGATGGAGACTATGTTGAGAAATAAACTGGGTTTTTCGTTTCTAATTGTTTGTCTCCTTTTACAATGCGTATCACTGCAGATGGCATTGTTCAGTTTGCTTCGGATCCGGAAGAACTGCAGCAAGTGCAGAAACTAAATAGAGCAAGTATAACGGTACGACTGAAGAATAGTTACAATAATTTCAAAGTAAAGTACTATCATTAGCTTGAATATTGAGGATTAATTATGAGTTATAGAAACAGTGTACGAATTTGTATACTAAGAGAACCGATGAAAACAAGTGGATTGGCACTTAAAGAAATAAAGAGATTGGTAAAAACGGGTTAAAGGTCACCTGGGAAACTGAATGCTGTATTCAGATGTAAACTCCAAATGTGCCTCAAAAAAAAAAGTCTGTAACGAGATGCAAACGTACCTTCTGCTCTTACTCTTATAACTCCTGCGGTGACTATAATAAGATTTCCTCTGTACAACAAATGGTTCAAATGGCTCTGAGCACTATGGGACTTAACATCTGAGGTCATCAGTCCCCTAGACTTAGAACTACTTAAACCTAACTAACCTAAGGACATCACACATCCATGCCCAAGGCAGGATTCGAACCTACGACCGTAGCAGCAGCGCGGTTCCGGACTGAAGCGCCTAGAACCGCTCGGCCACAACGGCCGGCTTTCCTCTGCACATTTCCGTTTGGTGTCTACTTTGGGATCGTGCATTGACTAGGTCAAACCGATGAAATAGAGCTTTAACTGAAACAATATTTCTCAATAAAGAAGGCAACTTCCGTTATCACTGATATACAAATACATCTTGAGTATAACAGTGTGCCATAGTTGCACTGTGAAATTATTGAAGTAGGGCGAAGCTGTATTAACTTCCTAACCTGTCCGTATCTCAGACAAAAGTGGCGAGTTTGAGCTCTTCGTTTGCTGCGCTGTCTGAAAGTCGTTATTGGTATCAACTATAGTCTGTATATTATTGCTTTAACCCACTAATGCTATTTGTGTATAGGGTACGTTACAATTCCTATCCTGTACGACGAAGTTTTTTTTTACAAACTACATAATAACAGAATGAGATTTTCACTCTGCAGCGGAGCATGCGCTGATATGAAACTTCCTGGCTGATTAAAACCGTGTGCCGGACCGAGACTCGAACTCGGGGCCTTTGCCTTTCACGGGCAAGTGCTCTACCAACTGAGCTACGTACTTCTGAAGCGTACTTCTGAAAGCTGTGAGGAGGGGGCGTGAGTAGTGCTTGGGTAGCTCAGTTGGTAGAGCACTTGCCCGCGAAAGGTAAAGGTCCCGAGTTCGAGTCTCGGTCCGGCACACAGTTTTAATCTGCCAGGAAGTTACATAATAACAGACTGCATGAGAAAGAAAGAGATGCAGTAGAGAGACAGAGAAAAATGAAACTTTTCACGGGTTGAGAGGGTATATGACATTTCAGTGTCTACAAAATCTGGTCATATTTGTGAAGATCTTGGCAGTATGAGTCCACTTATCAGTATGACGTTTCACTCCCTCTGGCCTGGATGTAAACAGTGATTCTGTTATAAAGTCGTTGCATCTTCTCCTGATGCAAGCTGGCCCACAACTTTTGCAATTGGCCCTTGATATTCTTAAAACTGCCACTGGATCAAAATTGACGTCCGAATTGGCCACACACTTGTTCTACGGCGGACAGACACGGGGATCTTGCTGACCACAGGAGTACCTCAGCATCACGCAGACAGCTCGTAGATTTACGTGCCAGTTGTGGACGAGCATTGTCCTGTCGAAAAATGGCACCACGATACAACTGCACAACAGGTAACACATTACGACACAGGATATTCGAGGCGTACCTTTGTGCCGTCATAGTCCTGCCAGTCGGCACCAGACGTGACCTGAAGTCATACCCGATAACACCCCACACCATCACGCCGGGAGTAACAACACTGTGCCTACCAAAACACTGGAACAATGAGATCTCTCCGCAAGTCGCCACCATACTCGCCGATGACGGTCATCCTGGGATCCAAAGAAGACGAAGTACATATTCCAGAATTCGGATCAACAACAGGTGAGACATGAGTAACTTAGAGGTAGATACCTTCGGAGTAGTGAAGCAACTTAAATCGCTCAGCAAAATGAAGTCCTCCGCTCCAGACTGTATACCAATTAGGTTCCTTTCGGAATATACTGATGCAATAACTCCATACTTAACAATCATTTGCAACACTCGCACGACGAAATATTCGTACCCAAAGACTGGAAAGATGCACAGGTCACACCAATATTCAAGAAAGGCAATAGGAGTAATCCACTAAATTAGAGGTCCTTATCATTAAAGTCGATATGGAGCAGGATTTTGGAACATATATTGTGTTCGAACATTAGGAGTTACCTCGAAGATAAAGGTTTATTGACACGCAGCCAACACGGATTTAGAAAACATCGTTTTTGTGAAACACAACTTGCTCTTTGCTCATACGAAGTGTTGAATACTATTCACAAGGAATTTCAAAATAATTTCGTATTTCTAGATTTCCAGAGGGCTTTTGACACTGTGTCTCACAAACGTCTTGTAATCAAATTGCGTGTCAACGGAATATGGTCTCAGTTGTGGGACTGGATTCGTGATTTCTTCTCACGCAGGTCACATTTCGTAGTAACTGACGGAAAGTTGTCGAATGAAACAAAAGTGATTTCTGGCGTTCTCCAAGGTAGTGTTACAGGCCCTCTGCTGTTCCTTACCTATATAAACGCTTTAGCAGACAATCTGAGCAGCCATCTTAGTTTGTTTACAGGTGATGCAGTAGTTTATCGTTTAGTAAAGTCATCAGAAGATCAAAACTAATTGCAAAACGATTTGGGAAAGATACCTATATGGTGCGAAAATTGGCAATTGATCCTAAATAATGAAAAGCGTGAGGTCATCCACATGAGTGCTAAACTTCGGTCACACGATAAATCAGTGAAATCTAAAAGCCGTAAATTCAACTAAATACCTGGTAATTACAATTACGAACAACTTAAATTGGAAAGAATACATAGAAAATATTGCGGGTCAAGGCGAACCAAAGACTGTGATTTATTCGTAGAACACTTACAAGATGCAGCAAATCTACTAAAGAGGCTGCCTGCACTTGTTCGTCTTTTTTGGAGTATTGCCGGGCGGTGTGGGACCGATGTCAGACACGATCAACGTAGTACACCGAGAAAGTTCAAACAAGACCAGCACGTTTTGTACTATCGAGAATTAGAGTAGAGAGTGTCAAGGACATTATACATGGTTTGGGGTGGACATCATTAAAACAAAGGCGGCATCTTTTCACGAAATTTCGATCACCAACTTTCCCCTCCGAATGTGAAAATATTTTGTTGATGCCGATCTACACTGGGAGAAACGATCATGAAAATAAAATAAAGGAAATAAGAGTTCGCAGAGAAAGGTATAGGTGTCCGTTTTTCTACGCGCTATTCGAGAGTGGAATAATAGTGAACTGTAGTGACGGTGGTTCGATGAACAATCTGCCAGGCACTTAAGTATGATTTGTAGACTACCCATATAGATGTAGATGCAGTGCAGAACCACAGTCGATAGATGAATTCAGTGCGACGCCATACATTAGCCGTCCAAGCTTCCCGCTCGTGGCATCACTCCAAACGCAGCCGTTTCTGTTGTGGTGTTAACTGCTAGCCCCCGATAAATTGTGCAGGATGACACAGAACGTTGTAGGATGCCCATTACTTGTTCTCAGATGGCAACCGTAGATTGAATGGATTACGGTGTACTCGGAGCACACACGGCGATCATCCCTTGTGGTGGTCACACGTGTTCGACCAGAAACTTGACGACAAACACATCTTTCCTCAAGTTCCCATGCAGTCCAAAAATCGGACCAGTGCCACATCCAAAAGTCTCATAAATCTTGATACGGTACGAGTCGACTATCCGCCCAAATGGAAACCCATAATGAGGTCCATTCAAGCTCTGTCACGTGCTAGTAACGTTGTCATACAGGAGCACCCGGCATCTGCTTGTCCTTCACAGCAACCACACAATATCTGACGCTGTTCACGCCCCATATGTACCTGCCAGTCCTGGTAGCAATACTAAACAGGAACCGCACAAATTGACTCTGATGGCTGTTCTACCTGTCACAGAGAATTTCAGCTCTATTCATTCACGTAACCGCCGATGGTGTGCTCCTGTACGAAGTTACGCTGACGTCAGTCATGTCTTCTGGGTGCTTTTTTTTTCTTAGGCAGTGTGTGATTAGCGTACCGTATGCTTACACAGTATACAGGGTGTTTCAAAAGTGATGGCCAATATTTAGGAATGGGACAGTAATGATAATGTAAAAATGTGCTCTAAAACGCATAGCTTAAGAGCTATGAGCAATCCTTGATCTTAGATACTGTGAAACAAATCTCTTCTATTGCAAGGTCTTTGCTTTCCATATTTTAGGACCAAAACAAGAAAAAATGTCCAGTAAACTTGTGCTGCAAAATGCATATCTTTAAAGTTATGAACACTTGTTCATTAGAAGAGTTGTGTTCCAAATTAGCGAAGATTAACAAGTCCTCATATCTTCAAGATATGCATTTTAGACCACACGTTAACTGGCCATTTTTTTCTTATTTTGGTCCATACTATCACTACCCAAAATATGGAAAGTAAAGAACTTGTAGCAAAAGAGATTTGTGTCACAGTATCGAAGAGAATGAATAGCTCTTAACATAGGCGTTTTAGAGCCCATGTTTACTTGAGTTTTTGTTCCGAACGATCAATCCTATTATATCCCTCAATATTGACCACCTCTTCAGAAACACACTGTATAATGGCAGCACTGTCTTACGGTAGTGAGATGTCGACATCACATGAGTGTTGAGGATTTCCAAGAAACAGTGGAAAATAGCAAGCCGTACATTGCAGGAAGGGACAGTAAAACAACGAAATTATAAGAGACATAATGGATTTCAAAACGTGACAGTGAGTGCTACAAAACTGAAATGGAGATGGGTTGGGCGTATAAAGATCCGAAATGATTGTAGATGAACTACGGACATCGTATGTTGGATTCCTCGTGGTAAGAAAATACCTCGAGAACGAGCCAAAGAAACAGGCGGGACAAACTTGTATGCTGAAAGCTACAGAGAATTATGAAAGAAATCTATAACCTATCCAGCAATGGATGATAAATGACTCATTATGAAAATTATTAACCTGAGACCCGGATTCGAGTCCCGATCTGACGCAGTGTTTAAGTCTGCCAGGAAGTTCCAAATCAGTGCACACTCCGCTGCACAGTGAAATGTCATGAAGCTTACCTACTTAACTGTATTTGTGAATTGAAATATACCACCAGCTCGAAATCAGCGGTTTCATATGCACGTTCCTAAGACTGCTGGGTGACGAGTCATGGAAGCTCAGAATGTGCGGAGAGGAGCGAACTAAGCAGTATCGTTCGGCATTCACCTCACTTTCAGCGTACAACTACTTTGCAACACTTACGCGTGGCACTGAATGTGAGGATTTTTTAGTCTATTCTGATCCACGCCACGTCTCTCTTCGATTTCGTGTTAATGTCTGTCCCTTTCTTCCTTACGGTCTGTCGTGCCGTGTCTATGTCGCGCCCACGCAAGAGCTTGTTTGTGTAATGCCTCCTGAGGATTCCCTAACAAGTGATCTTCCCAAGTCGATTGTGTTGTCTCACAGGCGAGCTGAACAGCGGCGTGCACCCGCATCAGCTCTTACGTCTTCATTCCGAAACGATCCATGTGCGTCACGCTGCTGCATTGTGTCGGGAAATTACTTTCAATTGCTCTCGGCTGGTTCAAGACACTTCAACCACAGACCAGTTTTTGAGTGGCGGGAACCGTGTTTTACCATGTCATTATAGGTCCACAAACAACGGTAGCGTGTGCGCTAGTCTCACCAGCACAGTTTCTTAGCACGCTACGTCTTCTTTTTTTATATATTGATCGCTTATCAATTATTAAGCTTCCACACGCAGAAAGAGCCGATTGAGGCGATGCACTGGTTTAGGCACTGGATGCTCCTTCGGGGGGAGAGGGGCTCGAATCTCAGTTTACTCTATCAGATATCCCTACACATATTGCAGGATGGTTATTTCGAACAGCCCTTCCTTCCTAAGCACTTTTATACCGGAGCTTGTGCTGCAGCTCCAGTGGAATTGTCATATATCGGAGTGCTGAATCTTAAATTTTCTTCCTTGCTTCGCACGGAGAGGTAAATTCAATGCAAAGATGGTAGTAGCCGAGAATGGTAACAAAAAGCGAAGTCAACGTAAATCTATTAACTGATGAAAGTTAAAGCCGTTGTATGACAGTATAGAAGTTGAGATAGGAAACAAGAGTTCTGTTTTACAGTTTGATATGTAGTACAGTAAGAATAAAACACCAAGAACGAAGTACTCGGATTAGAAAGGATGTAAGACAAGGTTATGCTATTTCGACCCTACTGTTCAGTCTGCGTATCAGAGAAGCAGTCAGGGAAATAAAAGAAAGATCCGGAGTGGAATTAAAATTCAGGTTGGAAAGGTATCAATGACAATATTTGCTAATGATACTGCAGTCTTCAGTGAAAGTGAGGAAGAATTACGAGAGTTGAAAAGGGGCTAGATATAAAATTAACATAAAAATTGAATACTACAAAGCAGACGAAGTGACGAAATGCTGGTATTTTGGAGGTGACGGACGACATGAGGAACAAAAAAAAAAAAAAATCTGTTAGCAAACGGGCAAATCCAGTGAAAAGAAGTCTGTTAGTACTAGACATCACTCCTAATTTGAGGGAGAACTTTCCGAAAATGTACACTGACGGAAAAAAAAATCGTAACACCAAGAAGGAATTGTGCGACATAAACGAAAGTTAGTAGGCGAGTTTCTACATTTGAAAGATGATGACTGTTCAGATTTCGCGCCAGTCACGTTAGAGAGGCGCTAGAAGTGCCACTATGAGGATGCAAATCAGGTTTGTTTTAAACAAACCATGTAACTGTCGTAAGTGTTAGTTAGTTTTGAGATTGGACGAGGTGAATCGACGTTTGTCAAGATTGCCTTTAAGGTGACAAAGGCGACAAAGACCTTACTGAGTTTGGACTAAGTCGTGTATTACCGATACGAAAAGCTGGATATTCCTTCTGCGATACTGCAGAAAGATTTGGCATGATTGTATCCTCTGTGCACGGTTTCTGGCAGCGATAGCCACGGGAATATACAACCGCAAGGTGACCAGACTCCTCGCGACCACGTGGTACTACCGAAAGAGAAGACCATCGTATTCGGCGTATGGCTCTGACGCATCGTAGCGCATTAACAGCCGTAATCTGAGCAGCAGTTGGCACCACAGTGACACAACGAACTGTTATAAATCGGTTACTTCAAGTACAGCTCTGAGCCAGAGGCCCTCTATCGTGCATTCCACTGACCCCAAACCACCACCATTTGCAACTTCAGTGGTCTCAAGCAATAGCTTGCTGCAGAGCAGGGTGGAGGGACGTCTGTTGTTTTCTGATGAAAGCCAGTTCTGCCTCGGTGGCAGTAACGGCTTAGGAGGACGCCAGTTAAGGTCCTGCAACCGACCCGTCTCCGTTCTAGACACACTGATCCTACACCTGGAGTTATAGTCTGAGGTTCGATTTCGTATCACTGCAGGAGCAGTCCCTTGGTTATCCCATGGTCTGTGACTGCGAATGTGCTGCCATTCATGAACAGCATTCCAAATGGTATTTTCCAACAGGATAACGCTCGTCCACATACCGTTGCTGTAACCCAACATGCTCTAGAGTGCCGACATGTTCTCTTGGCCTGCTCAATCACCAGATCTGTCTCCACTCGAGCACATGTGAGGCATCGTCGGACGACAAGTCCAGGGTCATCCACGCACAGCATTAACCGTCCTTGTATAGCCTGACTGAGTGCAACAGGCATGGAACTCCATCCCACAAATTGACATCCGGCATCTGCAGAACACAATGCATTCACGTTTGCATGATAGCATTCAATATTCTGGCGCTTACAGCGGTTATTAATGTATCGGCATTCCACAATTGCAATGGCTTACCTCTCGACTACATTAACCTGTAATCCTGCACTGTCAATCACTTAAATATGTTACTTACGCAAATGTACACCATATTACTTACTTTTTACATTGCAATTGTTTCCCGACAGTGTATATTTGGATCAGAGTGTTGCACGAAAGTAAATAATGGACCGTGGGAGAAGCGGAAAGGAGGGTGTAAAATATGGTACTGCAGGAAAACGCTGAAAATAGGTGGGCCGATAAAAAGAATTGGGTGGTTCTCCGCAGAATCGGCGGAAAATTGAAACTTGTTAAAAACAGTGGTACCGAAAAGGGACAGGATGATAGGATATGTGTTAAACTTCCATGGTACCAGAGAGATCTACACTTGTAGAGGGTAAAAACTGCAGGGAAGACAGACGTTAGAGAACATCCAAGCAAATAACTGAGAAAGCAGTGTGTAACTAGTATTCTAACGTGAAGACGTTGCTACTGGAGAGGAAGTCGTGGAGGACAACAGCAAATCAATCAAAAGACTAACGGCAAAGAAATTGTTTCTAGCATGCCCGGAATTTTTTAGTTTTGTCAGAAGTATATGATAAGCCCGATGAGACGAAATTATTTAGTAGTGTGTAGCGTTGTTTGTCTTCAGTGTCAATGATAACAGTACTCAGGTACATGAAAATGTATTCTCTGAACGTTTGTCAAAATCGATATTTTTGATTACAAAATTTTCTTCACAACTAAATTAAGACTTTTTAAATATCGGTTCTAAACTGTATTGGTTAAATTCTCTATGAAATTTAATTCGTTTTTATTTACTGCTCCAGAGCACTTTATAGCTAACTGACATGCTCAAATACAGGTGCTAATTAGGAAGGTAACAATTTAGGTGTTTTGAAACTTTCACAAAGGACATCGCCGCTGTTTAGTCTACATTTGCATCACCATATGTGCTTTTTTGTTTCACTTTCGATTTCAGGTATGTTTCAGTTATTTGTTTATTAAACAAATATTATTTAACTGAACTGTTAGAACACATCCAACGGCAATAGTTTCGTTAACCTATCCTGCTTTCTGCGTAGAAAACGTAGTGTGTGTCAACGTAGAATAATACGTTTGCTGATGTCCAAAGGTTCATTGTAATGAAAGAATGAGAGCATATGTCGTGTAAACGATGTTGGAAGAATTACTGAACAAAATAAACATTGGCATACAACATTTTCTACAAACATGTAATTACACAGTATATTATATTAATTTATTGTAAAACTTCTCACTTTTGGCCTGAAGGCCATACAGCCATTAAACAGGATCAGAACAGAAGTTACGTATTTCACAAAAGTAAGGAACCTACAAAATCTCTTTCGCTATGCAGTAGATATGTTTAATTCTTGCTGCCACAGTTGACTGTCATAGTGACGTTACCTGCTGTTTACGAGATGAACTGTCGGTCCTGAGAAAATGATCTTTGGAGACCAGGTGGATGACAGGCTTCCTTTTGTCTCCCCGAATAATTTGAGAGATGTTTTCAGGATGTGGATCAGGAGACTTCTGAACATTTAAATGCAGCGCTGCCGTCATCTACGAGAATTTCAAGTGCTAGAACAGTTTGTTGAAAGAAATGAGTTTCATTTTTAAGCTGTTATTTACAATTTATTTTTATTTTTTCTGGAAGAGCTACGTATTGATAGGCGTCCCCACACGTGAAGAGGCAATCTGGATGAAACGTGCATCTGAAAAGTAGTTCGCGTGGTTGTGGTATCTCGTTTCTCTATCTCAGACCGTTTACCATCTTTCTTCCTTCGCAAACGAAAATATAAGGTTCTGTAGATCTAGACAAAATGATATCTATCCACATCAAACTATATTCTCTCCACGATGTTCCTGTGATTTTAACGACTTCCATTTACCCTACAGAGGAGGATAAACATTCTGAAAAACTAAAACGAATCCATTGGTTGTAGTGTATTATGGAAAAAACGCCCTCTTAGCACTAACGATTCGATTTAGATTTCAAATCAAGGAGACATTTTAGGTGCCTTGTGGATGGGTCTTCTTGACATGAAGTCCAAGGGGGATATTTTAGTATTATGTATGTTTCAGACAGGTCTTCTGCAGCCCTTCCAGGGATGTGTCTCTCCCTTGTCAGCAGTCAACAGATGAATGACTGGAACATTCCAAGGTGAGTAGCAGATGTGATACAAATGGTTCAAATGGCTCTGAGCACTATGGGACTCAACATCTTAGGTCATAAGTCCCCTAGAACTTAGAACTACTTAAACCTAACTAACCTAAGGACATCACACACACCCATGCCCCAGGCAGGATTCGAACCTGCGACCGTAGCAGTCCCGCGGTTCCGAACTGCAGCGCCAGAACCGCACGGCCACCGCGGCCGGCAGCAGATGTGGCTTTTAGGGAAAGATCAGCGAGGTACTCTGAGTAGAACTATGTCTACATAGTGCAGCACCTAAGTTTTGATATAAGTTACACTTCCATTGATACACTTGGCCTGTATAAGTCAGCACAACATTGACTCCCTTCAGCAACCTGTAGTATACAATTGGATATCCTTAATTATTTAGCATGCTACACTTAAGAAAGTGTTCCGTAGTAAATGGGAAGTATGTTTAACTGGAATTCTCATTCACGAAGCAATAAGGAGAACCCCATATCTTGGAATTGGTAGCTCCTTTATAGTTCCTGGGTCCAGTGTGACATTACTGTCACATATCGATATGTGCTATTGTTTCATTCTCTAGCACTATTATATGATTATTACATTGTGTGTACTGAATCCGTGTGCAAGGGTGAAAAGCGTTGCGGTTTTCGTGCTGGGATGGTCTCAGGGTTGGCTGACGGCAGTCAGTGAGTCTCATTAGGAGATACGCGCCCCAAAAGGGAGACGGGAAGTTTCGGCAGGAGTGAGTCTGCTGCCTGCTTTGTGCTATTGTGGACAGAGTTGTCATCCTGGCCTAGCTTCGGGCAGAGTCTGGCATTTTTGTCTTTTGCGCATGGACGTCAAAGGCTGAGAAGTTGCCGCACCACCAAGCCAGTGTGAGAACAATGGCTGCTCCCTAAATTTTGGTTATGCAGTATAATTGAGCCATCCCATCACACATGCTTGAATGGAACGGCCCGACCAATGGACGCTGCTCCATCCGGGTACCACTCTTATGTTTGTTAGCGTTTTGTTTACCACGCGACGAAAGCTCCGGTTGTGGTCCTCTCTTCCTTCGTCTGTCAGCATTTGTACAGCGTGGAGTCGTCCATACACAGTTTCTTGAAAGTAGAGAGTGGAGGGCTGTGAGCTTAGATTGTGGCATTTGTCTGTGACCTATCTTTGAAAGAAATTCGTCTCCAGCCTCCGTCTAACTTTCATTTGGAGAAATGTGTCAAAAATAGTGGTAGCGTAATCTACATCCTCAGTGGCTTGTTACTTATTTACCTTGCCACCCTAATTGTGTTGCTTGGCTTGCACGTTATTTGTGGCATTTTGTCCTATGCTTAACTTTGATTTCGTGGCCTGTCCAGGGCAGAAGATGTTTTTGCATCCGTTCCGTATACCCCTCCACACATTTTGGCCATTTCCCGCAGAGTTAGACATTTTTTAATTTGATCTGAGTTTTAGAGACCTTTGCTCTCTTAATTTTCCTGTGATTCAAGTCAATCATTAGAGCAAATAAATAATACGGAAAAGAAAGGCTTCAGACTTGATATTCTTGAACAGTTGGAAATTTTCAAAGATTTTTCCCGTAACGACCATTTAATCCTCAATGAGCAATTAAAGCCCTTTCTTAAAATCACTTAACGCGGAATATTGCTATTATGCTTCCCGTACTGTAGCCTTAAATATTGTTCTCTCTCTCCCTGTTTTACAGTATAATATTTTTTTCAACTTTCGATCTGTTACATACTATCTGACATAATGTAATTAGCACATTACGTGCACTCCTGTTCCAGTGCTTCTGACAGCTGTTGTCACTGTAAATTACAAGCATTCAATACTAGATGGCGCGATACAAGGTGCCGACTTGATAACATCGACGGCGCGCGCGCCTGTCAGTCTGATGCTGCTTACAGTGTCGGCCGCACATGCGACCCTTAGCGGCGCGTCTTAATCAAGTTGTGCATTCCTAGGAAAATTTTATAATGTACAAATATATTTTTATCTTTAACGTGAGCACTGTTGCTCTAAACCATTTCATAACTATTTTCTCTATGTAAGTATGCTTTCTTTGTCTACTGTACCGTAGCAGTTAGCTATGATGTAATTTTATTACATATGTTTAATTTAATAATTTTTATATTATTCCAAAACTCTGTTATAGGTAATGTAAAATTTTTTTACTTCCGATGAAGGTTGCCTTAGAGCAGTTGAAACCTAGGTAAAGTTGAAAAAAATTTTTATCTGTGCAACCGAATAGCTGTATTTTCAAGTAATATTATAAAAATAAATAAATGTTTATATTAGTCCTGACTTAGATATGAAGAGCCACACTATCCTACAACTGTACCATGACCAATCGACCCATTAAAAATAAATATAACGTGTTGTACACTCAGTCTGTTGTTCTCACTGTGGTGGTAGTTTCAATATGTACAGTGGCCAAGGTCAGTTCTACGGTATTAAGAATTCAGGGAAAATGAAGAGCACTGCACTCGCACGTCTTGTATGACCAAAAATTTTTTTTATTACAAGCATTTCACATATCACTCTTCAGGTTAGCTCTAGGACACACTAGACTAATAACTTTCACCGATAAGGTAAATCACTGTAAACTACAAGATC
The DNA here is from genome assembly GCF_021461385.2 of Schistocerca piceifrons. Taxonomy (NCBI): domain Eukaryota; kingdom Metazoa; phylum Arthropoda; class Insecta; order Orthoptera; family Acrididae; genus Schistocerca; species Schistocerca piceifrons. The sequence continues at coordinate 168,732,570 of NC_060145.1, forward strand.
ACAGCTAATTCAGGTAACAATTTTTTTACATGTCAATCTTTCCTGACATCTTTTCAATGTAGCAACATTAATCAGCAATTTGTGTTTAACATATACGCGATTGTAGCTGGAAGATAGTGGTAATTTACAAACTAGATGGGAAATCGACAGGAAACATTAAGACAACCACTCTAAATGCTGGACAAGATACCCCTTCCAACTGGAACGGTCCTACATGTGTAAGAAAGAAATACTTCCTCCACGAAATACAGTCACATTAGAAGTTAACGAAAAGCGGTACAGTACACGTTGTGAACGAAGTAAGGTCTTTTGCTAGAGTTTACAACACACTGCCACAAAGATGTTGAAAAATTATCATCTATATCGAAATCGATACTTAACAGCCTTTCCGCCCACATCCTTCACTACGCCGATTCTGTAGTCTAAGTGATATTTTAAGTTTTTAAATACTATTCTGTACTGATGTGATTACTCGTGTACTGTAACGATATCTAAGACATTCCTGTGCAGTTAGTAAAGACCATTAAAGACCGAGCGGGGTGGCGCAGTGGTTAGACACTGGACTCGCATTCGGGAGGACGACGGTTCAATCCCGCGTCCGGCCATCCTGATTTAGGTTTTCCGTGATTTCCCTAAATCACTTCAGGCAAATGCCGGGATGGTTCCTCTGAAAGGGCACGGCCGACTTCCTTCCCAATCCTTCCCTAATCTGATGAGACCGATGACCACGCTGTCCGGTCTTCTTCCCTAACACCAACCAACCAACCAACCAAAGACCATTAAAGCATGAATTCTGAGCAATGCGTTCTCTGAATGTTGGGAAGAGTGGGAACCGTGAGCGAGTGTTACGGGTTGCAAATAAAATCCACCGCGCATGGTCTCGAAAGGTGCTTCCAAGGAGATTAGAATACTGGCGCCGATGAAAACCAGCGAGCGGTTGCTTCAAATGGCTCTGAGCACTATGGGACTTAACTGCTGAGGTCATCAGTCCCCTAGGACTTAGAACTACTTAAACCTAACTAACCTAAGGACATCACACACATGCATGCCCGAGGCAGGATTCGAACCTGCGACAGTAGCGGTCGCGCGGTTCCAGACTGTAGCGCCTAGAACCGCTCGGCCACTCCGGCCGGCCCAGCGAGCGGCAAAAGAACATAATTGTGCACCAAGAACTGGCTATCAGAGACTGGAAGGCGAGCACAATCTCAACGGATCAATAAACAGGCAATGAGAGTCATACAACAAGAATTACAGTTAAAATTCATGAGAGAAGTAGAAACTTAAAACCGAGACAAGACTGGCACAAGAGGAAACTAGGACCATTCCTGGTCAGTGAAGCGAAGTACACTCTAAGACAAAAAGAAACTACTCACCACGAAGGAATTATCGGAATGGGACAGAAATCTGAAGATGTGATGTAATGTACAGACAAAGACATGATTACAATTTTAGGAAAATTGGATGACTTGTTCAAGAGAAAGAGTTTTACAAAGTGAGCAAGTCAGTAATGCAATGGCTCAGCTCTGGCTGGGCAGTGACTGAGTCAGTTGTTGGATGTCCTCCTGAGGAACATTCTGTCGAACTGGCGCGTTATACCGTCAAAATCCCAAAATGGTGGGAGGGTCCTGCCCATAATGCACAAAAAATTAACTGGGCACAGATCCGGCGACCTTGCTGGCAAAGGTAGGTTTTTGCTAGCACGAAGACAAGCAGTAGAAACTCTAGCCGTGTGCGGGCGGACATTATCTTGCTGAAACTTAAGCCCAAGATAGCTTACCATGAAAGGGAACAAATCGGCGAGTAGAATACCATCGACGTACCGCTGCGCTGTAAGGGCTACGCGGGTGACAACCAACGGAGGCATGCTACGAAAAGAAATGGCGCCCCAATCCATCCATCCTGGTTGTTGGGCCATCTCCCGCAGGTGTCTGGAGCGTCTTCAGTGGTCATTGGGACTCATTTGGAAGTGGGACTCATCGCTGAAGACAGTTCTACGCAGTCAGTGATATTCCAGGCCTAAGACGTGTTTGGAGACGCCCCGGACAGCGGTGGGACGCTAACCGGACTGTCGCCCGCCATGCGGCCTGATAAGGAGAAGCCATGGTCTGAGGTGTCAGTTCTTTTCACAGCTTGACTCCTCTGGTTGTAATCCGCGGCACCCTTACATGTAGCACAGCGGTATGTCAACAATATACTACGCCATGTTGTGTTACCCTTCATGGCAAGCCATCCTAGGCTTACATTCCAGCGAGATAATGTCCACCCGAATGTGGTGAGAGTTTCTACTGCTTATCTTCGTAGTGGTCAAACCCTTCGCTGACCAACAACGTCGTCGGATCTCTCCCCAACTGAAAACGTTCGGTGCTTTATGGGCGGGACTCTCCAACCATTTTGGGATTTTGACAATCTGAAGTGCCAATTCGGCAGAATTATGTGCGACATCACTGAGGAGCGTATCCAACAGCTGTGTCAATGAATTCCAAGCTGAATAAGTGCTTGCATCAGGGCCACATATTGACCAACGCGTTATTGGCTCTGAGCACTTTGGGACTTAACTGCTGAGGTCATCAGTCCCCTAGAACTTAGAACTACTTAAACCTAACTAACCTAAGCACATCACACGCAACCATGCCCGAGGCAGGATTCGAACCTGCGACCGTAGTGGGCGCGCAGTTCCAGACTGTAGCGCCTAGAACCGCTCGGCCACTCCGGCCGGCAACGCGTTATTGACTTGCTCAATTTGTGAAGCTTTTTCTCTTGAATAACTTACCCATTTCTTCTGAAATTATAAGCACTTGTTTGTCTGAAGGTGTGCATTAGATCAACTGATTTCCGTCCTATTCAGATACTTCCTTCGTGGTGCGTATTCTTTTTTGTCTTACAACAAACGGAAAAATCTACTGAGTCGTTAAGCCTCCTCATATTCCTCTTCAAAGTCCTTCAATACAAGATGTTTCGATCCTCTTCAGCTTTCTGCTGGTGACACTGGATGCCTGAGTACACGAAAAATGTTATCTAACGGGGAAACAAAACCATTCCGCTATGTGACTGACACACTATTGTACGGGTGCAAAACGGGAGAAACCTTCAAAAACTGAACAATTTTCTGGGCCATATTCAAACGAATAATCAGCTTCACTATGGATATGGTAAATGAGGACTACTTCCCGTTTTTAGATGTGTTAATCTACAGAAGACGTGAAAATACTCTAGGGGACAGAGTTTGTAAGAAGCCCAAAGACACACACAGTTATTCAGGCGCTGTTCCGCACCAGCAGCCAGCCCAGAAGCAAACCGCTCTGAACACTGTCGTCGAGAGCATTCCGTATCCTTGACAGTAGGATGTTGCGATCAGAGCTCGATCTCCTTAGGGAAACGTTGACAGTCGATAGCTGTGATGACCTTTCCATAAGTAGGGACTCTGAATGAAGCAGTAATAACAATAACACCAATAATCGTTATGAAAAAAAGTGGAACGGGGAACGTCCCGCACATTGCTTTTTACTATAGTAGATGAGCACATTAAAAGTATGCTTCGGAAGAATTGTATACGGACTACATATTTCAGTCAACACATTATAAAAGTCCTCTTTCGACGTACAAGGGAGGTGTCCCACGGCTTCTACAGTGCGGGAGTACGTAAAGCGACATGCGGTTGGGACGAAGTATATAGCGGCAAAAATGGAAAGATAATGAAACAACGCACTGGAGGGCACAAAACGCATAATCAGCGGCAGTGGAGCCCCAAGAAGACTGTGGATTTTAGGAACATGCAAATGCTAGCCAGAGAAGGTAATATTTCTAGAATGAAAATCTGTGAAGGAGTTGTAATATCGAAGAGTGAATACAGTTTCAATAGACATGATGGCTACAGGCCTCAGTTGTCGTTTTCTACCATCTATGACGCAAGTGAACGTCCAGCGAAGGCGAGTGGTGGAACATACGAGTGGTGGAACATACGAGTGCTGATAAAAGTATCCGGACATCCGTGTGCAATGTGGAACTGACAACGATGTGCCACGAGAGGCAGACTCACAAATGTATTGTTGTTGTTGTTGTTTTGGTCTTCAGTCCAGAGACTGGTTTGATGCAGCTCTCCATGCTACTCTTTCCTTTGCAAGCTAAGCTTCATCATCTCCAAGTACCTATTGCCACCTACATACTTCTAAATATGCTTAGTGTATTCATGTCTTGGTCTCCCTCTACGATTTTTATACTCCACGCTGTCCTCCAACACTAAATTGGTGATTGCTTGATGCCTCAGAACATGTCTTACCAACCAATTCCTTCTTCTAGTCAAGTTGTGCCACAAATTCCTCTTCTCCCTAATTCTATTCGGTACCTCGTAATTAGTTACGTGATCTACCCATTGAATTTTCAGTAATCTTCTGTAGCACCACATTTCGAAAGATTCTATTTTCTTCTTGTCTAAACTATTTATCGTCCATGTTTCACTTCCATACATGGCTACACTCCATACATATACTTTCAGAAACGACTTCCTGACAAATCTATACTCGATGTTAAGAAATTTCTCTTCTTCAGAAACGCTTTCCTTACCATCATTACCAGTCTACATTTCATGTCCTCTCTACTTCGACCATCAACAGTTATTTTGCTTCCCAAATAGCGAAAGTCGTTTACTACTTTAAGTGTCTCATTTCCTAATCTAGTTCCCTCTAAGTCCCATAAGATTTCACACATTTTCTAATTCCCTCAGCATCACCTTATTTAATTTGACAACATTCCATTATCCTCGTTTTGCTTTTGTTGGTGTTCACCTTATATCCTTCTTTCAAGACACTGTCCATTCCGTTCAACTGCTCTTCCAGGTCCTTTGCCGTCTCCGACAGAATTACAATGTCGTCGGTAAACCTCAGAGTTTTCATTTTTTATTTCTTCTGCATGGATTTTAATTCCTACTGCAAGTTTTTTCTTTTGTTTCCTTTACTGGTTGCTTAATATACAGACTGGATAATATTGGGGATAATTTACAACCCTGTCTCACTCCATTCCCAACCACTGCTTTTTGATGGCCCTCGACTCTCATAACCGCCATCTGGTTTTTGTACATATTGTAAATAGCCTTTCGCTCCCTGTATTTTACACCTGCCACCTTCATAATTTGAAAGAGACTATTCCAGTCTACATTGTGAAAAGCTTTCTCTTGGTCTAAAAATGCTAGAAACGTAAGTTTTCCTTTCCTTAATCGATCTTCTAAGGTAATTCTTAGGATCAGTATTGCTTCAAGTGTTCCAACATTTCTACAGAATCCAAACTGATCTTATCCAAGCTCGGCTTCTACCATATTTTCCATTCGTCTGTAGAGTTTTGGTGCCGTGACTTGTTAAACTCATAGTTATATTAGGTCTACAAGTTTGCTTCCACCGTTTTGCAGTAGAAGGATTAGTGAAAATAGTGATACAAGTACTAGGTCGTAAATGTCACATGTAAGCTTAGACATTTGAGAATATAACGCCATCAGAATACAGGGTGATTCAAAAAGAATACCACAACTTTAAAAATGTGGATTTAATGAAAGAAACATAATATAACCTTCTGTTATACATCATTACAAAGAGTATTTAAAAAGGTTTTTTTTTCACTCAAAAACAAGTTCAGAGATGTTCAATATGGCCCCCTCCAGACACTCGATACTCCAACTCGTTCCACACTCTCTGTAGCATATCAGGCGTAACAGTTTGGATAGCTGCTGTTATTTCTCGTTTCAAATCATCAATGGTGGCTGGGAAAGGTGGCCGAAACACCATATCCTTAACATACCCCCATAGGAAAAAATCGCAGGGGGTAAGATCAGGGCTTCTTGGAGGCCAGTGATGAAGTGGTCTGTCACGGGCTGCCTGGCGGCCGATCCATTCTCAGTGCCCCATATACAGACATTGTGACGGTTGACTTTCCCGTTAGTGTGGAAAGTTGCTTCATCACTAAACACAATCTTTGAAACTAAAGATTCATCTGTTTCCATTTGAGCAAGGATAAAATAACAGAAATCGATTCTTTTAATCTTATCAGCTGCAGACAGTGCTTGAACCAATTTCAGACGATAAGGTTTCATAACTAACCTTTTTCGTAGGACTCTCCATACAGTTGATTGTGGAATTTGCAGCTCTCTGCTAGCTCTGCGAGTCGATTTTCCTGGGCTGCAAACAAATGGTTGCTGGATGCGTGCTACATTTTCATCACTCGTTCTCGGCCGTCCAGAACTTTTCCCTTTGCACAAACACCCATTCTCTGTAAACTGTTTATACCAACGTTTAATACACCACCTATCAGGAGGTTTAACACCATACTTCGTTCGAAATGCACGCTGAACAACTGTCGTCGATTCACTTCTGCCGTACTCAATAACACAAAAAGCTTTCTGTTGAGCGGTCGCCATCTTAGCATCAACTGACGCTGACGCCTAGTCAACAGCGCCTCAAGCGAACAAATGTACAACTAAATGAAACTTTATAGCTCCCTTAATTCGCCGACAGATAGTGCTTAGCTCTGCCTTTTGTCGTTGCAGAGTTTTAAATTCCTAAAGTTGTGGTATTCTTTTTTAATCACCCTGTATTAGTTGATTTTTGATTGCATCTTAAAGTTATTCTCTGCTGAATATGTTAACTTACAAGCCCAACTCTCGTCATCTGCGGGACGTTTTCAATTTTCTGCTTTGATATGAAGAAATCTGCGGCTGACGCTCATAAAAAGTTGGGTAAGACCTATGACGAGTCGCCTGATAGTGACAGATCTTTGCATAAAATGGTTTCCATGCTTCAAGAATGGTGATATCGTCGTTGAAGACCGTCATGGTTGTGAAAGAGAGAAAGCTTTCGATGCTACTTCAACCGATTAGAACAATCACAGGAGATCGTTATCGAAAGAAATTGATGTGCTTGAGCCGAGCACTGAAAGACAAACGGCCACAGTACAACGATAGACATGAAAAGGTGATTGTGCAGCATGGCAGTGCTCGACTCCATGTCGCAAAATCCGCCAAAACACATCTGGAAACGTTGAAATGGGATGTACTACCCCACCTGCCGTATTCTCCAGACATTGTTCCCTTTGACTAACAACTTTTTGGTTAAATAGCGCAAGACATCGCTGCCCAGCGCTTCCTGTCAAAATGGTTCAAATGGCTATGAGCACTATGGGACTTAACTTGAGGCCATCAGTCCCCTAGAACTTAGAACTACTTAAACCTAACTAACCTAAGGACATCACGGACATCCATGACCGAGGCAGGATTCGAACCTGCGACCGTATCGGTCACGCGGTTCCAGACTGTAGCGCCTAGAACCGCTCGGCCACTCCGGCCGCACTTCCTGTCATATTAACAATTGCAAAAGTGGATCGATGCATGGATCTTCTCGAAAGACTCCCAGTTATTTCACAAGGGATTCGTATACTGCCCGAAAGGTGGGAGAAAGTAGTGGCCCGCGATGGCCAGTACTTAGAAACGTCATTTTTTTGTAAGATGCTCACAATAAAGCTTCGATCTTCGAGAAAAAACGGCGGAAGCAAAGTTGGAGCGCCAGTAAATATATATAGATATCAAAGAAAAAATATAGTAACAGCAGAGTAGAACGGTCAGAAGAGCTCAGCGACCTGGATCGTGGACTAGCCATTGGTTGTCACCTAAGTAACAAATCCATCAGGGACATTTCAACACATCTAAAACTGCGCAAGTCGTCTGCCGGCAACGTGACTGTGAAGTGGAAACATGAGGAACAACAGCAAATAAACCAAGACCAGGGAGCATCTCATACTGATGGACAGGACCTATCCAGCACTGGAGAGATTAGCTGCAAAAAGTCGGATAAAGTCTGCGGAAGGAAACACACGGGAGTTTCCAAGGGCTACAACTAGTCCAGCTAGCTCAGTGACTGTGCGTAGGGAGTTAAAACGGATATGGTGCAGTGGTCGAGCAGTTCCTCGTGAGACACACGTTTCTGTAGTTAGTGCTAAGCGACGCTCGAAGGGGTATAAAGAGCTACTTCGCTGGAGAGTGTGCAAAATCCCCAGTTCGCGGAAAATTTGCCTAACGCAGAAAATTAACTGTGGACAGCCCACATCTTCCAGGCCCATTCTATGAATTCTATATGTATACCTTCTAAAGTATAACGCGGTTTTTAGGCCCTAGACGTAGGCCCTAAAGCGAGGGATGTACACAATAATTTAATGTTACAGGAAGGTGTGACAAAAACAATCTTTATCTTAAACACTCTAATTTATTCATTAAAACATAGGTGGTTGCAACTCACAGGAGGGAGACAAACAATTGACTAATGTTGTCTGTACGAAAATACTGATTAGTGATTATTTGAATAGCACTGTTAATCAACTACATGAGCAATTACGAAGATTGGTGACTGATTGTAAGGTTCATACTTACAACACATGAACGTTGAACATGAGAGAGGCGATTGTATATAATTCGACAAGTGCGGAATAAGAATGACCTAGCACACCGATGCTGCTGCGATTGCTTGCTATAATTTAATTGCCGTGCGCCGTCATGAACAGAAGGCGTTGCTACAACTGCAACAGCGTTTTCTGGGCGTCTGCAGACTCTGAAGTCGCTGTGGTCAGCACGACACCACAGTCTGAAATCGGAGCGTTCTGTAGCCCTCTCCACTCGAAATCGATGCCGTCTCCACCGAGTCTCACTCAATGTCGATGCTGGTTGGTTGGTTTAAGGATTAAAGGGACCAAACTGCAGAGGTCATCAGTCCCTTTTTCCAAAACACTAAAAATACCCATAGAGAATAAAAAATGTTCAACAGAATAGGAGACAGACGACACACAACAAAAGAAACATAGGCAAGGACCAGACAAAACGAAATAAAATCACACGGAGTGTGACGGTGGTTGGCCGACCATAGGAACAAAAGAAAAGGGAAAAGCTAACCACCGAAACCACATTAAAAACTTAGTTTAAAACCGTAGGCCAAAGGCCAGAATCAACACAAAACAATAAAATAAAACAGAAACACTCAGAGTAAAGAATAAAAACTCCCTGCCCTAATAAAACGTAAAACTAAGGCAGCCATAACAGGGTCATCAGATAAAACGGCAGGGAGCGTTTCAGGCAGCGCAAATGTCTGCCTGACCACAGCTAAAAGGGGGCAGGCCAACAGAATGTGGGCCACCGTCAAAGCCGCCCCGCAGCGACATATAGGAGGGTCCTCCCGGCGCAGTAAATAACTGTGTGTTAGCCGGGAGTGGCCAATGCGGAGCCTACAAAGGACGACTGAGTCCCTGCCGTCGGCTCGCAAGGATGACCGCCACACAGTCGTCGTCTCCTTAATGGCACGGAGTTTATTGGGTGTGATCCGATCGCGCCATTCAGCGTCCCAAAGCGCTAAAACTTTTCGGCGGAGGACTGCCCGTAAATCAGTCTCTGGGAGGCCAACATCCAGAGATGGTTTACTCGTGGCCTCTTTCGCCAGGCGGTCAACATGTTCATTGCCCGGGATACCGAAATGACCGGGGGTCCACACAAAGACCACAGAGCGGCCGCAACGCGCAAGAGTATGCAGTGACTCATGGATAGCCTTCACCAGACGAGAACGAGGAGAACACTGGTCGAGAGCTCGTAAACCGCTCAGGGAATCGCTACAGATAACAAAGGACTCACCTGAGCAGGAGCGGATATACTCTAGGGCTCGAAAGATGGCGACTAGCTCAGCAGTGTAAATGCTGCAGCCAGCCGCCAAGGACCGTTGTTCGGAATGGTCCCCTAGAGTTAGCGCATACCCGACACGACCAGCAACCATCGAACCGTCGGTGTAAACAATTCCAGAGCCCTGATACGTGGCCAGGATGGAATAAAAGCGGCGGCGGAAGGCCTCTGGAGGGACCGAGTCCTTCGAGCCCTGTGCCAAGTCGAGCCGAAGGCAAGGGCGAGGAACACACCACGGGGGTGTACGCAGAGGCGCCTGGAAAGGAGGTGGAACAGGGAAAAACCCAAGCCCGCAGAGAAGCTCCTTGACGCGTACAGCTATCGGACAACCCGACCGGGGCCGACGGTCCGGCAGATGGACGACCGACTGCGGGAACAGGACACGGTAATTTGGATGCCCGGGCAAGCTAAAAACATGGGCAGCATAAGCAGCCAGTAATTGTTGGCGTCGTATCCGCAGTGGAGGGACACCTGCCTCAACAAGGATGCTGTCCACAGGGCTGGTGCGGAAGGCACTAGTGGCAAGTCGGATCCCGCTGTGTAGTATTGGGTCCAGCACCCGCAACGCAGAGGGGGATGCTGAGCCATAAGCCAGGCTCCCATAATCCAGACGGGATTGGATTAACGCCTGGTAGAGCCGCAACAGGGTAAATCGGTCGGCGCCCCAGCGGGTGTGGCTCAAGCATCTCAGAGCGTTTAGATGTCGCCAACACGCCTGTTTAAGCTGCCGGATATGAGGCAGCCAAGTCAACCGAGCATCGAAAACCACCCCCAAAAACCTGTGTGATTCCACCACTGAAAGAAGTTCGCCGGAAGATAAAGCCGCGGCTCCGGGTGGACAGTGCGTCGCCGGCAGAAATGCATTACGCAAGTCTTGGCTGCCGAAAACTGGAACCCATGAGCTACAGCCCAACACTGCGCCTTGCGGATAGCACCCTGTAGTTGACGTTCAACAGCTGCAATGCCAGTAGAGCTGTAATAAAGGCAGAAGTCGTCAGCATACAGGGAAGCAGAGACAGAATTTCCCACGGCCGCAGCGAGCCCGTTAATGGCTATTAAAAACAGGCAGACACTTAAAACAGAACCCTGTGGCATACCGTTCTCCTGGACGTGGGCGGAACTATATGAGGCTGCGACTTGCACGCGGAAGGTACGATACGACAGAAAATTTCTGATAAAGATCGGCAGAGGGCCCCGAAGACCCCATCCATGAAGCGTAGAAAGGATGTGATCACGCCATGTCGTATCGTACGCCTTCCTCATGTCGAAAAAGACAGCGACCAGGTGCTGACGGCGGGCAAAGGCAGTACGGATGGCCGACTCCAGGCTCACCAGATTGTCGGCGGCGGAGCGGCCTTTACGGAACCCACCCTGAGATGGAGCCAGAAGGCCCCGAGACTCCAGTACCCAAGTCAAGCGCCGGCTCACCATCCATTCGAGAAGCTTGCAAAGAACGTTGGTGAGGCTAATGGGGCGGTAGCTGTCCACCTCCAAAGGGTTCTTGCCTGGTTTCAGAAAGGGGATAACGATACTTGCCCGCCACTGCGACGGAAACTCACCCTCGACCCAAATACGGTTGTAAAGGTCGAGGAGCCGTCGCTGGCAACCCACTGAGAGGTGTTTCAGCATCTGCCAGTGGATGCTATCTGGTCCAGGAGCGGTATCAGGACAAGCGGCAAGGGCACTGCGGAATTCCCACTCACTGAATGGAACATTGCACGATTCTGGATGGTGGGTGCGAAACGAAAGGCTCCGACGTTCCATCCGCTCTTTAATGGAGCGGAAGGCCTTAGGGTAATTCGCAGAAGCGGAACTCATAGCAAAATGCTCTGCTAAGTGGTTTGCAATGACGTCGGAGTCAGTACAAACTGCTCCATTCAGTGAGAGCGCAGGGACGCTGACAGGTGGCCGATAGCTGTAGACGCGTCGAATCTTGGCCCAGACCTGCGATGGAGTGACATGGAGGCCAATGGTGGACACGTACCGCTCCCAGCACTCCTGCTTGCTTTGGCGGATAAGGCGGCGGGCCCGCACACGCAGCCGTTTGAAGGTGATCAGGTGTTCAATGCAGGGGTGTCGCTTGTGACGCTGTAGCGCCCGCCGGCGATCTGTAATCGCTGCAGCGATCTCAGGCGACCACCAAGGCACAGTCCTCCGCCGAGGGGACCCAGAGAAGCGGGGAATGGCAGATGCGGCGGCAGTAACGATGCCAGTGGTGCCCGATTGAACCACCGCATCAATGTCGTCATTAGAGAGAGGCTCAAGAGCGGCAGTGGAGGAGAACAAGTCCCAGTCAGACTTATTCACAGCCCATCTGCTAGGGCGCCCAGAAGAGTGACGCTGTGGTAGTGACAGAAAGATCGGAAAGTGGTCACTACCACACAGGTCGTCATGCACACTCCATTGGACAGACGGTAAGAGGCTAGGGCTACAGATTGAAAGGTCAATGGCGGAGTATGTGCCATGCGCCACACTGAAGTGTGTGAAGGCACCATCATTTAAAATCGAGAGATCGAGCTGCGACAATAAATGCTCAACGATGGCGCCTCGACCTGTTGCCACTGACCCACCCCACAGAGGGTTATGGGCGTTTAAGTCGCCCAATAGCAAGAAAGGTGGCGGCAATTGGGCTATCAGCGCAGCCAGGACATGCTGCGAGACATCACCATCCGGTGGAAGGTAAAGACTGCAGACGGTAACAGCCTGTGGCGTCCACACCCGTACAGCGACAGCCTCTAAAGGTGTTTGGAGAGGGACAGACTCGCTGTGCAGAGTGTGAAGGACATAGAGGCAGACGCCACCAGACACCCTTTCATAAGCTGCCCGGTTCTTATAATAACCCCGATAGCCACGGAGGGCGGGGTTTCGCATTGCTGGAAACCAAGTTTCCTGAAGAGCAATACAGAAGAAAGGGTGAAGGCTGATAAGTTGGCGGAGCTCAGCTAGATGGTGGAAAAAACCGCCGCAGTTCCACTGGAGGATGATATTGTCCATGGCTGAGAAAGGCGTGAAAGGACTGGGAAGGCAATTTACGCCACTTGTTCACTCACTGCCACCGATTCAGTACCCGTACGAGAGGCATCCATGGCGTCTGAGGGACCAGCGAGATCGAGGTCCTCAGCGGACGCTAGAATCTCGACTTCATCCCCAGACGCAGAGCGTGAAAGGTGCGGTGGGGTTGGTGCAACCGCAAGTTCTTTGGCCTTAGAGGTCTTTCTCTTTGACTTCTCTCGCTGAACCTTGGGTTTCACCGGCTGGGAAGGCTTCACCGATTCAGTCTCCGGGACAGAGGAGGATCGTGAAGCCCTACGCCCGGCCGCTGGTGAGGACGTATGCCACTGGCGGCCGTCATCCTTCCCGCTGGTGGAACCCTGGGAAGGGAGGGTCCCAAGGGAACTCTTACGGGCGAGAGTAGCCGAAGAAGTTAGACACTTCTCCGGCTGAGAAGCGGGGACGGACGTCCCCGACGGGTGGGAGGAGGTTGCTCCTGAGGTAGGTGGTGCAGGAGCAACCGGTTGGGTAGAGCCCCCCACGGGCAAGGGAGCAGGAGGAGTCTTACTGCTTATCGAGCTGGCTGGAAGTCTCGAAACTGATGGGGCTAGCACAGTTGTTGTAGCAGCTGCATAAGAAGATGTCATTCTCACAGGATGGAGTCTGTCATACTTCCTTTTGGCCTCAGTATAGGTCAGCCGGTCCAGGGTCTTATATTCCATGATTTTGCGCTCTTTCTGAAAGACTTTGCAGTCAGGCGAGCAAGGTGAATGGTGCTCCCCGCAGTTGACGCAGATGGGAGGCGGGGCACATGGAGTATCGGGATGAGATGGGCGTCCGCAATCTCGACATGTGAGGCTGGAAGTGCAGCGGGAAGACATATGGCCGAACTTTCAGCACTTGAAGCACCGCATCGGGGGAGGGATATAGGGCTTGACGTCACTTTGACCTTCTCTGGTAACTTATCACCCTCGAAGGCCAAGATGAAAGCACCGGTAGCAACCTGATTGTCCCTCGGACCCCGATGAACGCGCCTTACGAAATGAACACCTCTACGTTCTAAGTTGGCGCGCAGCTCGTCATCAGACTGCAAAAGGAGGTCCCTATGGAAAATAACACCCTGGACCATATTTAAACTCTTATGTGGTGTAATAGTAACGTTAACATCCCCCAACTTGTCACAAGCAAGTAACCTGCGTGACTGGGCGGAGGATGCCGTTTGTATCAGTACTGACCCAGAGCGCATCTTAGACAAGCCCTCCACCTCCCCAAACTTGTCCTCTAAATGCTCGACGAAGAACTGAGGCTTTGTGGAGAGAAAAGACTCCCCATCAGCTCTCGTGCAAACTAAGAATCGGGGTGAATAACTGTTAGCTCCATCCTGAGACTTACGCTCTTCCCACGGCGTGGCCAGGGAGGGGAACGTTTTCGGACCGTACTTCTGAGCATTAAATTGAGCCCGAGAACGCTTAGAGACTGCTGGCGGCTGGCCGCCAGCGAGAGATGATGTACCACGCTTCATTGCGGGCCATCCGCCCTGATGCCACCTACTCCGACCAAGGGCCCTCCCCACGGGCGCCACAGCAAAGGCCACCTGGCAGGATGGTCGTTGCCGGGAGTCCCGATACCCCAGGAGGATAGGCATCTACTCCTTGGCATACGTGGGGAGTTAACGGCGCAGGCATCAGTAGAGCGATCCCTGTGTTGTCAGGGGGCTACAACCAAGAGGGTACATGGCGGCCCCACCACAACGGACTGGCTACCGTGCTGGATCTTAGGTGCAAAAATGTCCAAGGTCGTCGTCGCAGGTAAAAGAAACACTGCAGAGCGCAGCGTGGTAATCGCACCCAGGGACGTATCCTCGCCCAAGAGGTCGAAAATGAGCGGGACACCATTGCAACGACGAGAAATCCGGCTAAAGGTCTAATTGCACGACGGATACAGTGCACCATGTAAGGCGCCCTTCCCCAATTGGCTCGCTCTTCGGATAAATTTAGAAAGATGGAGGTCAAACCCGAGAGGGGACCATCACATAAGGCCGAAACATGTGAGACTCCTTTTAGTCGCCTCTTACGACAGGCAGGAATACCGCGGGACTATTCTAACCCCCGAACCCGCAGGGGGGTGTCGATGCTGCTTCCGACGCGTCTCGAACAGGGTCTCTCTTACGCCCTGCTCTCCTTTCCCACCAAACGCTGCCAGTCACCAATAGCGAAAATACAAAACACAACGGCCCATTTCTTTCCGGCACAGACAATCACTCCAAAACGGTGTGTCAAATGGTTCAAATGGCTATGAGCACTATAGGACTCAACTTCTGAGGTCATCAGTCCCCTAGAACTTAGAACTACTGAAACCTAAGTAACCTAAGGACATCACACACATTAATGCCCGAGGCAGGATTCGAACCTGCGACCGTAGCGGTCGCGTGGTTCCAGAATGTAGCGCCTAGAACTGCCCGGCCATCCCGGCCGGCACGGTGTATCACACTCACACGCCAATCAAATATCTTATCTCTCTCCTACTACTAAAACACATCCGATCTACACTCATGCTCATAAACCAAGGATAATGCTGATACATGGAGAAACAACGTCCTGGTGGGCGGTTTGCGGGTTTAAATCACCTCGGGGTATGACCATGCGGTGCATTTGACCTGCGGTCGTCGCACAGTGGAGTTGGCAGCAGTCCACATACGCAGAGGTGTGTCGGTGCATGTCATTGTACGGTGCAGCGAGTGTGCAGACGTTTTCAGACGTGATAATGTTGACTGTGTGTTGAAAATGGCTCAAAGAACTCATATTTATGATGTTATGAGGGGTAGAATACCAGGGCGACTGGAGGCTGGTCAAACACAGCAGGTCGTAGCACGGGCCCTCCCTGTGCCACCAAGTGTGATCTCAAGATTATGGCAACGATTCCAGCAGACAGGAAACGTGTCCAGGTGCTACAGTACGGGACGCCCACAGCGTGCAACACCACAAGACGGCCGATATCTCACTAACACTGCCCGCAGACTGCCACGGAGTACTGCAGGAGCCTTGCTCAGGACCTTACCGCAGCCACTGGAACAGTTTCCTCCAGACACACAATCTACAGACGACTGAACAGACATGGCTTATTTGCCCAGAGACCTGCAAGGTGCATTCCACTGACCCCTGGTCACAGAAGAGTCCGAAAAGCCTGGTGTCAAGAACACAGTACATGGTCATTGGAACAATGGTCCCAGGTTATGTTCACGGACGAATCCAGGTGTAGTCTGAACAGTGATTCTCGCCGGGGGTTTCATCTAGCGTGAACCAGGAACCAGATACTAACCCCTTAATGTCATTGAAAGTGATGTGTATGGAGGTCGTGGTTTGATGGTGTAGGGTGGGATTATGATTGGTGCACGTACACCCCTGCATGTGTTTGACAGAGGAACTGTAACAGGTCAGGTGTATCGGAAAGTCATTTTGCACCAGTATGTACGCCGTTTCAGGCGTGCAGTGGGTCCCACCTTCCTCTTGATGGATAATAACGCACGGCCACCCCTAGGACACTTCAGGAGCTCCGAGAGGCACAGGTACAAGAATGGGAGGCTATACCCCAGCAGCTGCTCGACCATCTGGTCCAGAGTATGCCAGCCCGCTGTGCGGCCTGTGTACGTGTGCATGGTGATCATATCCCTTATTGATGTCGGGGTACATGCGCAGGAAACAGTGGCGTTTTGTAGCACATGTGTTTGGGGACTATTTTCTCAACTTGTCATCAATACCGTGGACTTACAGATCTGTGTCGGGTGTATTCCCTACGTGCCTATGCTATTAGCGCCAGTGTTGTGTAGTGCCACGTTGTGTGACACCACATTCTGAAATTATCCTTGATTTATGAGCATGAGTGTAGCTCTGTGCTCGTGACGTCACACTAATGCACCAATTGCGCGTTTTAGCGCTTGTTACAATAGCCTCGCATCAGAAGACGTCTGAAATTAGGAATGAAAGTTCACGAGGCTAGTGTATTATTTTCTGCAGCCCGTGTGCTGCCAATGGCTAACTACAAAGGCTGTCTGCCAAGCATGAACCTATAAGCTCGTGACGCTTCTCCTCTCCCGGACACACACTAGACTGCGCAAGATCGCAAAGCTGGAAATGGTTTGGTACTCTCTGGGACATCTTGGCAGTGCCAATTCCCCAAACTCCACCTGAGACTCAGACCTCGGCTGTCAGAAATGTGCGTTTCCTGTAGCATTCATTCTCTCTTCGCCCCATCTCAACTTCAATACACGGTAAAAAACATAGGCGAGGTTGTAAAGCGGATAATGTCTCGTGGCAAGAGTGAAGTATTTTCATGCGTGATTCGTGGTTAGATTGTGGTGCTCTTAATGCACTTAAGGAAACGCTAAATGCAGAGGGGCACAAACACAATTTACAGCATTGTGTTCTGTGCACCTAAGAGGAGCAGCTGGAAAACGATAAACAAGTGTATTAGCGTCATCTATCAGGTAATTGTGTGTGGGTCAAAAGATTCCTGGAATGGATCTGTCTGTCCAGAGCCCTGACCTGAACACAATGAAACGTCTTTGGAATGAGAACGTCGACTACGCTCAAGATCGAAGCGTCCAATATCACTACCTTCACTGCTTTCGGCTGTTGAGTAGAAATGGGCTGCTGCTCCTCCAAGGATACCCACACCTTATTGAAAGTCACCCCACCAGAGTCCGAGCCGCGATAACGGCAAAGGGTGGACACATCCCACATTAATGTCGACTAGGAATCGAGATACTTTTAATCAGATAGTGCACGTTTATAGTAGACGTCATTTTGGTAGTAATCATTTCTTTGGTAATCATTTCTATATGACGCTACTTGGACAAAATGACACTGTAGAAATTACATTGTAATAATAGTCGCAGGAGGAGGGAATGGTTTGTTCCTGTCCACAGAAGACGACTAAGACAAAATTTCCATTTGGTACAATGAATGGTAGCTACCCCTAAATGTGGAAAAATGTATTAATGCGAATGAGTAGGAAAATCAAATCTGTAATTTTCGGATACAGTATTACTAGTGTCCTGCTTGACACATTTAAATATCTGGGCGTGACGTTGCAAAGCTATATTAGATGCAACGAGCATGTGAGAACTGTGGTAGTGGAGGCGAATGGTCGACTTCGTTTTATTGGGAGAATTTTACGAAAGAAGGGCTCACCTGTAAAGCATACCGCATATATAGGACGCTAGTGCGACCTATTGTTGAGTACAGCACGATTAATTGGGAACCGTACCGAGTCGTATTGAAGGAAGACATCGAAGCAGTTCAGAGGCGGGGTGCTAGACTTGTTACCGGTAGGTGCGACCAACACGTAAGTGTTAAGGAGATGCTTCGGGAGTTCAAATGGGAACCCCTGGAGGGATGACGTTTTCTTTTTCGAGAAACACTATTGAGAAAATTTAGAGAACCGGTATTTGAAGCTGACTGCCGAACAGGTCTACTGCCACCAACATACATTGCGTGTAATAACCACGAAGATACGAGAAGTATCCCTCGCTCTATTTGCGAGTATGACAGGAAAGGAATTGACTATTAGTGGCTCAGGGTACCCTCCACCACACAAAACAGTGGATTCCGGAGATGTAGGTGTAGACGAGAACTCTCTTCTGATTGTTTCTTAAACCGTTATTCTTCACTTTTTTCTTGGTCAGCTCTTGCGCGCTGTCTATGTTTACGGTCGTGACAGGGGCTTGTCTCACCACGTCCACTGTATGAACCTGCCGCCAACATCAGTTTGAAGATTTTAGACCAGTAACTTCACTTCTCTGACAAAAAGGGAGTTTTACAAGTGTGACACTCTTTCCACCGTGTTCAGCTATTGAGATACATCAGCGGAATTTTGAAGAAGATCAGGGTATTCGAATCGAAACGTCGAGTGGTGAAGAAGTTTGATGAGAAATGTGATGTAGCTCTTGAGGAGAAACAACAGGCCAAGAGATGTGGTAGTTACAGAGCCATTAGTATGATACCACATGTGGCGAAGGTCATTGCAAGAATACTCAAAAAAAATGGTTCAAATGGCTCTGAGCACTATGGGACGTAACTACTGAGGTCATCAGTCCCCTAGAACTTAGAACTACTTAAACCTACCTAACCTAAGGACATCACACACATCCATGCCCGAGGCAAGATTCGAACCTGCGACCGTAGCGGTCACGCGGTTCCAGACTGTAGCGCCTAGAACCGCTCGGTCAGTCCGGCCGGCAAGAATACTCAACTGATGGCTGTAATACGAGGGTCGTTCAATAAGTAATGCCCCACTTTTTTTTTCTCAGAACGTATTTATTGTTAAGAGTCAGAATATGGTGACAATATACATCAACATGTCTTGCCCGTGTCCTATTTTTCTGCGTAATCTCCACAACGTTCTATGGCCGTACGCCAACGTTGTGGAAGAACATGCATTCCCTACTGGTAAAAGCTCTTGTCCTGTAGGCGTTGCCGTGTTTTCACTGCATGGCTGACACTCTCGTCATCTTCAAAGTCTGTTCCCCAAAGAGAATCTTTAAGCGGCCCAAAGAGGTGGAAATCCAAGGATGCCAGGTCTGGATTGTATGGTGGATGAGGCATGATGTCTAGTGGCTGTGACAGGACGTCCCGGGCGTGGCTGATCAAGGAGCTCTGTTTTTGCATTTCCTGAGGCTGTAACTTTCTTTGCCCATCACTCAGCTGTACTCCTATCAACTGCAGCATCACCATACACTGCAGACAAACGTTTATGGATGTTCACCACGATTTGTTTTTCTGCACACAAGAATTCCTTTTTTTTTGTTTTTTTGTTTATTTTTTTTTTTGGGGGGGGGTTTAAGGGCGCTCAACTACTGAGGTCATTAGCGCCCTGTCATAATTGTTAGAGCACATAGAATCTAGTAAAACTCAAGGAGGGGGGGGGGGGGCAGAAAGTTCTTACAAAGATGCAGATAAAATAAGTGAAGGAGTTAGATGTCTTTGGACAAGCCAGTCAAAGTAATGAAGCGACGAACACGAGCAGCTGCTCGAGCGTCATCAACTAAAATATCCTGTAAAGTAGATGGCAGCGACAGGACAACACGAGATTGATTAAAACGGGGACACGACAATAAAACATGGCGCACTGTTAATGCATGACCACAAGGGCACTGCGGGGCTGGGTCACCGGAGAGCAGGTAGCGGTGGCTAAACCGGCAATGCCCAATCCGCAACCTGGTCAGAAGGACCTCTTCTCGCCGAGATGGTCGGGAGGAGGTTGTCCAAGCAGTTGGGAACGGTTTTACTGCCCGGAGCTTGTTTCCTTGAAGTGATGACCAAGTATCCCACCACAAAGACACAAGCCTCTTACAAACAACCCCACTAATGTCAGATGACGGGACACAATGGGAGGCTGGGCGAGGCAGGAGGACTGCAGCCTTGGCTGCAGCATCAGCAGCCTCATTCCCAGGCACTCCTACATGGCCGGGAACCCACAGAAAGCTGACAGGAGAGCCATCAGCAGCAGAAGAATGGAGGGACTGCTGGATCCGTTGCACCAAGGGATGGACCGGATATGGAGCTCCAAGGCTCTGAAGAGCACTGAGTGAATCAGAGCAGAGTACATACGATGAATGGCGGTGGCGGCGGGCATACTGAATGGCCTGATGGAGAGCAAAAAGTTCGGCCGTAAAGCTGGAACACTGGTCGAGGAGCCGGTATTTAAAGGTGCCGGCCCCGACGACAAAGGCACAGCCGACACCATCGTCAGTTTTGGAGCCATCAGTGTAAATAAAGGTGTGACCGGCAAGTCGCGCACGAAGTTCAACAAACCGTGAGCAATACACTGCAGCCGAAGTAGCCTCCTTTGGGAGCGAGCTGAGGTCGAGATAAATATGAACCGGAGCCTGGATCCACGGTGGTGACGGGCTCTAACCCTCTCTGAAGGTGGTAGGGAGGGCAAAATCCAGTTGTCGAAGCAGGCGACGAAAGCGGACTCCAGGGGGCAGCAGGGCAGACACATACAACCCATACTGACGGTCGAGAGAATCGGCGAAGGACTGATAAGAGGGGTAGTCGGCCATTGACAACAGCCAGCAGGCATACCGACAAAGCAGTACGTCGCGCCGGTGGGTGAAGGGTAATTCGGCAGCTTCAGCATAAAGACTCTCGACGGGACTAGTGTAGAATGCTCCGGTCGCAAGACGTAACCCCCAATGGTGGATGGAGTTGAGATGGCGTAAGAGGGATGGCCGAGCAGACGAGGCTCCCATAATCCAGCTTTGATTGGACTATGGACCGATACATGCAAAGCAGGACAGTGCGATCCGCTCCTCAAGATGAACCACTAAGAACTCTGAGGACATTAAGGGAACGTGTACAACAGGCAGCCAAATAAGAGACGTGCAGAGACCAACTAAGTTTCCTGTCCAGTGTGAGCCCTAGAAACTTAGTTGTTTCCACGAATGGGAGAACAACGGGACTGAGATGTAAGGATGGCGGAAGGAACGCTCTATATCGCCAAAAGTTGATGCAAACCGTCTTCTCTTCAGAGAACCGGAAGCCAGTTGCCACACTCCATGAGTAAAGGTGGTCTAGAGAACGCTGAAGGCAGCGCTCCAGGAGGCATGTTCTCTGGGCACTGCAGTATGTCGCGAAGTCATCGCCAAAAAGAGAGCCTGAGACATTAGGTGTAATGCAATCCATAATTGGATTGATCGCTATGGCAAAAAGGGCTACGCTCAAGACGGAGCACTGAGGCACTCCGTTCTCCTGGAGGAAGACGTCGGACAATTCGGAACCCACACGTACCCTAAACTTTCGATCTGTTAAAAAGGAATCAATAAAAAGGGGCAGGTGACCGCGTAGACCCCACCTGTGCATAGTGCGGAGGATACCTCCTCTCCAACAGGTATCATAAGCCTTCTCCAAATCGAAGAACACGGCTACCATTTGGCGCTTTCGCAAAAAGTTGTTCATGATGAATGTCGACAAGGTCACAAGGTGGTCAACAGCGGAGCGGCGGCGACGAAAGCCGCATTGAACATTGGGAAGTAGCCATCGAGATTCAAGAATCCAAACTAACCGAGCGTTAACCATGCGCTCCATCACCTTACAGACACAGCTTGTATGAGAAATGGGGCGGTAACTAGAAGTAAGGTGTCTATCCTTCCCGGGTTTGGGTATAGGAACAACGACGGCGTCACGCCAACACATGGGGACTTGACCTTCGGTCCAGACGCGATTGTAGGTACGAAGAAGAAAGCTTTTGCCTGCCAGAGAAAGGTGGGCCAGCATCTGAACGTAAATGGCATCTGGCCCCAGAGCAGAGGACCGGGACAGTGCAAGTGCACGTTCGAGTTCCCGCATAGTAAAGGGGGCATTATAATTTTCCAGATTCAGCGAGTGGAAGGAAGGTCGCCGAGCCTCTTCTGCCTCTTTCCTGGGAAGGAAGGCAGGGTGGTAATGGGCGGAGCTTGAAACCTCCGCGAAAAAGCGGCCGAAGGCGTTGGAGACATCCACAGGATCAACAAGGACCTCATTACCTGAAGTCAGGCCAGGTGCCGAGGAGTGGGCCTTAGTGCCCGACAGCCGGCGCAGGCCACCCCCAGACGACAGAATAGGGAGTAAAACTGTTAAAGGAGCTGGTGAAAGAGGCCCAACAAGCTTTTTTGCTGTCTTTGATGACTCTACGGCATTGCGCTCGGAGTCGTTTGTATCCAATATAATTTGCCAACGTAGGATGGCGGCGAAAGGTGCGTAAAGCACGTCGTCGAGCAGGGATAGCGTCTCTACAAGCCTCGCTCCACCAGGGGACGTCAACGTGACGTGAACAAGAGGTAGTACGAGGAATGGAACGTTGGGCAGCATGGATGATAACAGCCGTGAGGTATCCGACCTGACTGTCACAACTGAGAAAATCGTGGTCCTGAAAGGTCGCCAGGGAGGAGTAAAGTCCCCAGTCAGCTTTCGGTATGTTCCAGCTCGAAGGACGTGGGGATGGGGTGTGGTGCAGGAGACGAATGACACAGGGGAAGTGGTCGCTCGAATAGGTGTCAGAAAGGACATACAACTCGAACCGACGGGCAAGAGTGGTAGAACAGATCGAGAGGTCCAAGTGGGACTAGGTATAAGTAGAGTCCGAGAGAAAAGTCGGGGCACCAGTATTGAGGCAGACAAGATTGAGATGGTTGAAGACATCCGCCAAGAGGGAGCCTCTCTGACAGGATGCAGGAGAGCCCCAAAGGGGATTATGGGCATTGAAGTCGCCAAACAATAAAAACGGCGGAGGAACCTGAACAATCAGGTGCATCATGTCAGCCCGACTAACTGCGGATGACGATGGAGAGTAGACGGTACAAATGGAAAAAGTAAAGGCAGAAAGAGTAATACGGACAGCTATTGCTGGGAGTGGGGTGGTAAATGGGATGCGATGGTAATAGACATCGTCCCGAACGAGCAACATGACCCCACCATGAGCTGGAATACCGCCCACAGGGGTTAGGTCAGACCGCTCCGAGGTATAGTGGGGAAAAGCAATACGGTCAGTTGGGCGCAACTTGGTTTCCTGGAGACCAAGGACGAGCGGACAGTGCAGGCGGACGAGCAGTTGTAATTCCTCCCGATTAGATCGAATACCTCTTATGTTCCAATGTAACAAAGCCATCGCTAGTCAGAAAAAAGGGGGAACAAAATGGGTGTAGAGCTGGTCACCTCGACGGCCGCGGAGGGCCAGGTTTCGAGGGAACAACGCTACAACCGGCGGGAGGCGGATCCTGTTCCATCGAGTCGTCGCCAGCTGCGGCCGCTTTCCCGGGTGAGTAGGAGGGGCAGCATCATTCGCCGACGAGAGGCCAGCTGAGTGCCGGGCAGCAGAGCGTCCCAGCGAAACTGTTGACGGCCGGGAGCAGCGACTCACGGACTGAGCGTCAGACGAAACACGCCGGGGTGGAGAGAGGGATAAAGACTTCTTCTTGGAGGCCTTCTGGGAAGTCCGATGAGGCACGGGGATGGTGGGCTGGACCCGAAGGAGGTCCTCACGCGCGGGGTCCGTTTTGGAACACCAGACCTTGGAAGCCAGGGTCCGGAACGTTTCCCCGATGGACGCCTGAGAGGAGGATCGCTTCTCAGGCGGCGGAGGGGGAGGAGGAGGAAGGGTGGCCCCTGGGGCAGAGGGGGCAGGGGCCGCGAGGGAGGAGGATTTGGAAGGGAGGGATTTGGGAGGTGGAGGCATAGACCCCGGATGGGGTGAGGAGGTGGAGGGGGGGACAGGATAGGGGGGAGGATACTGTGGAAGGAGTGGACACGACTGAGGTAAACAAAGTTGTCAACATCACGGGATGGAGGCCGTCATACTTCTTCCTGGCCTCAGAATAAGAGAGGCGATCCAAAGTTTTTAATTCTTGAATCTTCTTCTCCATCTGATACTCGGGGCAGTCTAAAGATCTAGGCGAGTAGTTGCCAGGACGATTGACGCACCGAGGTGGTGGGGTGCATGTATGTTCCTCGCGAAGAGGACGTCCACAATCACCACAAAGGGGCTCAGCCTCACACCGTGACAACATGTGCCCAAAGCGCAAACACCAAAAGCAGCAGGCAGGTCGCACGTTGCACCGGTAGCACATCACCTTTACCTTTTCCGGGAGGACGTCCCCCTCGAAGGCGAGAATAAAGGTCCCAGTGTCGATGCGA
This sequence comes from Schistocerca piceifrons, assembly GCF_021461385.2. NCBI lineage: Eukaryota > Metazoa > Arthropoda > Insecta > Orthoptera > Acrididae > Schistocerca > Schistocerca piceifrons. The sequence continues at coordinate 168,756,921 of NC_060145.1, forward strand.
CAGTCTTTGGGGCCGCGCTGGACTCGCCGGACGAAATGCACGCCTCGGCGCTCCAGGTTGGCCCTGAGCTGCTCATCAGATTGCAGCAGGAGATCCCGATGAAAAATAACCCCTTGCGTCCTATTCAGTGCCAAATGTGGGACAATGGACACTGGGAAGTCCCCTAGTCAGTCGCACGCCTGGAGCGCAGCCGACTGAGTGGCGGAGGTGGTCTTTATAAGAACGGACCCCGAACTCATTTTACTGAGAGCCTCGATTTCCCTGAAGATGTCCTCGATGTGCTGGACAAAGAACATGGGCTTGGAGGTGGCGAACGTCCCCCCATCGGTCTGGGAACGGACTAAATAGAGGGCGAAGTACTTCGCCCCAAGCCGGCGGGCCTGTCCTTCCTCCCAGGGAGTGGCCAAGGGGGAAAGGGCAGGAGAACCAGAACCAGAGACAGTACCTTTCTTTTTAAAAGACTCGGCCGCAGAGCGACCCGATACACGTTGACGTTTCATCTGCGAAACGTCCGCCCCGATACCACCCACTCCGACCAGGTGCTCTCCCCACGGGCGCCACCCAGCCTCAGCAAGGGCCACCTGGCAGGATGACCATTGCCGGGAGTCCTGATGCTCCAAGGAGACGGGCATCTACTCCTTGGCCGACGTGGAGAGGGTGCAGCTCAGGTATCAGCAGTACGATCCCTGTGTTGTCAGGGGGCTACAACCTAGAGGGTACATGACGACCCCACCACAACGGGCTGGCTACCGTGCTGGATTTTGGGTGCCATGGAAAGTCCATCATGATCGTAGGTGCAGATGGGGACGCACTATGGGTGTAACTTGTGCAACCCATCAGGCATTTAGGCCCAATTTGAAGAATAGTGGGTGTGGTTACAACGCCGTTACAATGCTGAGTGCCAAGGTCGTAGTGCACTGAGGACCAGTGAGACACCACGTAAGGCGTCCTTCTCCAAAAGGTTTATACTTCTGTAGAATTTTGAAAAATGGAGGTCAAACCCCAAGGGGGACCATCACATGGAAGGCCGAAACGGTTGAAACTCCTTTTAGTCGCCTCTTACGACAGGCAGGAATACCTCGGGCCTATTCTTACACCGGGCCCGCAGGGGGGACACAAGAATTCAATAACAGCATGCTGCTTGTAACGCGAGTCGTATGTAGGAGCAATTTTGACGTTGTACTACGGCTCTGCCATCTGCCAGAACGGTTCGAAACTTCACCGGCGCACAGAACAAACATCAAATGTGAAGCACGAACAGGGGCGTTTGTCCATGTAAATTAATAGCTTCTTTTTTTAAAAAAAGATGTTGCATTACTTATTGAACGACCCTCGTTCAAAACTGAAGAGTTAATGGGAGAGGGCCAGTTTGAATTTAGGAAAGGGAAAGTAACCAGAGACGCTATGGACATGATGGGGATATTTTGAGAGAGAGTTTTGGCTGTTAAGGGAGAAGTTTGTGCCTGTTCTATAGACTGCCAGAAATCTTCTAAAGGGTCAGCTGGGCGAAATTGGTGAAAAGGAGATAGGAATAAACTGGAGTGACTGGAGACTAATTTGTACCTGGGACAAAGAGTTGAGATGAGACTGAACTACGGAGAAACAAAGGGCGTGGAAATAGGAAGAGAATCAGACAAGAATGTTATCTAACCTGGGTCTCTTCAGTTTATGTGGAGAATGGCTGGCGATAAGGCTTTGCAATAATGTGGAAATTTCATCGTAAGGAAGACGACTCATAAAGACCATCCAATATGCAAGTGACCTGGTAATGCTCGCACACATGATGAAACTGGAAGGAAGTACGGCTCCGAACTCAAAAGCGACAAATCAAAAGTGAGGCGGATGTAAAAACGGGGAAAACCTTTGAGGATAACTGAACAATCTAGAAGTGATGCAGTTCAAGTACTTGGGAAGCTCGCTTACAAAGGCTGCCCACTACACAAATGAAATTCGAACAGAACTCGCCACGACCAAACCCGCATTCAGCAAGAAGATGACTCTGGTGATCAGCAGGTTGACCTTGGAATTAGGAAAGAAACTGAGGAAGTACTCCATATAGAGCATTGCACTGTACGGAGCAGAGACGAGGTCTCTGACAAAAATGTAAAAAAGAAAATATGTGGCGTCGATAGCTACGATGCCACAACGTAGGTGCACGCTCCCGTAAGTTGGCACTACGAAAGAAGACTACGCCGACCACAGCGCCCTCTGGTCGACGCTGTGGAGCTCAGCGAGTGCCGTCTTGATTTCAGCCCATTTCATCAAGAGCAGACGGCCTGGAAATATCGCTTCTACTACCGAGTGGGCTAGCTCGCTATTGAGACTTTGTATTAACCTTGACTACGGCTTCCTACCTACGTGCTCATCCTAGCCAAAGTTATGTACGCCGGTGATATTTACTTGTGTTTTTGACTCTAGTAAAAGTATTAACGTGACATGCAGTACCGAAGTGTTTCACCTCTTCTGCTCCTACTCGCTTCCTTCACTCTCGGCCTATATTACAGAAGCAGTTCACAGGAGCAGACCCACACGCCACCTATACAGGCGGGGCACAAAAAAAATCTGGAAAATTTTAAAACGTGGTGCTTGAGAAGAATACAGAAGATCAAATTGACAGAACGGACGACGAAGGGACGATGCACTAAGAAGAGTAGGAGAGAAGAAAACTGTAGAGGGCGTGGGGAAAGATAATTCAACAATTGGATGGCATGAAAGATGTAAGGAGATACAAAAGACTAAAGGAAGAAACTAAAGACAGAACACTGGCGTCAGACATTCTCCATACAAAGACACAGATCTTCCACTAGGTACAATACTACATAACTACACTACTGGCCATTAAAATAGCTACGCCAAGAAGAAATGCAGATGATAAATGGGTATTCATTGGACAAATAAACTATACTAGAACAGATATGTGATTACATTTTCACGCAATTTGGGTCCATAGATCCTCAGAACTCAGTAGCCAGAACAACCACCTCTGGCTGTAATAACGGCCTTGACACGCCTGGGCATTGAGTCAAACAGAGCTTGGATGAGGTGTACAGGTACAGCTGCCCATGCAGCTTCAACACGATACCACAGTTTATCAAGAGTTGTGACTGGCGTATTGTGACGAGCCAGTTGCTCGGCCACCATTGAGCAGACGTTTTCAATTGGTGAGACATCTGGAGAATGTGCTGGCCAGGGCAGCAGTCGAACATTTTCTGTATCCAGAAATTCCCATACTGAACCTGCAACATGCGGTTGTGCATTATCCTGCTGAAATGTGGGGTTTCGCAGGGATCGAATGAAGGGTAGAACCACGGGTCGTAACACATTTCAAATGTAACGTCCACTGTTCAAAGTGCCGTCAATACGAACAAGAGGTGACCGACACGTGTAACCAATAGCACCATACCATCACGTCGGGTGATACGCCAGTATGGCGATGACGAATACACGCTTCCAATGTGCGTTCACCGCGATGTCGCCAAACACGGATGCCACCATCATGATGCTGTAAACAGAACCTGGATTCATCCGAAAAAATGACGTTTTGCCATTCGTGCACCCAGGCTCGTCGTTGAGTAAACCATCGCAGGCGCTCCTGTCTGTGATGCAGCGTCAAGGGTAACCGCAGCCACGTTCTCCGAGCAGATAGTCCATGCTGCTGCAAACGTTGAACTGTTCGTGCAGATGGCTGTTGTCTTGCAAACGTCCCCATCTGTCTACTCAGGGATCGAGACGTGGGTGCACGATCCGTTACAGCCATGCGGATAAGATGCCTCTCATCTACATCTACATCTACATTGATACTCCGCAAGCCACCCAACGGTGTGTGGCGGAGGGCACTTTACGTGCCACTGTCATTACCTCCCTTTCCTGTTCCAGTCGCGTATGGTTCGCGGGAAGAACGACTGTCTGAAAGCCTCCGTGCGCGCTCTAATCTCTCTAATTTTACATTCGTGATCTCCTCGGGAGGTATAAGTAGGGGGAAGCAATATATTCGATACCTCATCCAGAAACGCACTCTCTCGAAACCTGGACAGCAAGCTACACCGCGATGCAGAGCGCCTCTCTTGCAGAGTCTGCCACTTGAGTTTATTAAACATCTCCGTAACGCAATCACGGTTACCAAATAACCCTGTGACGAAACGCGCCGCTCTTCTTTGGATCTTCTCTATCTCCTCCGTCAGACCGATCTGGTACGGATCCCACACTGATGAGCAATACTCAAGTATAGGTCGAACGAGTGTTTTGTAAGCCACCTCCTTTGTTGATGGACTACATTTTCTAAGCACTCTCCCAATGAATCTCAACCTGGTACCCGCCTTACCAACAATTAATTTTATATGATCATTCCACTTCAAATCGTTCCGCACGCATACTCCCAGATATTTTACAGAAGTAACTGCTACCAGTGTTTGTTCCGCTATCATATAATCATACAATAAAGGATCCTTCTTTCTATGTATTCGCAATACATTATATTTGTCTATGTTAAGGGTCAGTTGCCACTCCCTGCACCAAGTGCCTATCCGCTGCAGATCTTCTTGCATTTCGCTACAATTTTCTAATGCTGCAACTTCTCTGTATACTACAGCATCATCCGCGAAAAGCCGCATGGAACTTCCGACACTATCTACTAAGTCATTTATATATATTGTGAAAAGCAATGGTCCCATAACACTCCCCTGTGGCACGCCAGAGGTTACTTTAACGTCTGTAGACGTCTCTCCATTGATAACAACGTGCTGTGTTCTGTTTGCTAAAAACTCTTCAATCCAGCCACACAGCTGGTCTGATATTCCGTAGGCTCTTACTTTGTTTATCAGGCGACAGTGCGGAACTGTATCGAACGCCTTCCGGAAGTCAAGAAAAATAGCATCTACCTGGGAGCCTGTATCTAATATTTTCTGGGTCTCATGAACAAATAAGGCGAGTTGGGTCTCACACGATCGCTGTTTCCGGAATCCATGTTGATTCCTACATAGTAGATTCTGGGTTTCCAGAAATGACATGATACGCGGGCAAAAAACATGTTCTTAAATTCTACAAGAGATCGACGTAAGAGATATAGGTCTATAGTTTTGTGCATCTGCTCGACGACCCTTCTTGAAGACTGGGACTATCTGTGCTCTTTTCCAATCATTTGGAACCCTCCGTTCCTCTAGAGACTTGCGGTACAGGTTGTTAGAAGGGGGGCAAGTTCTTTCGCGTACTCTGTGTAGAATCGAATTGGGATCCCGTCAGGTCCAGTGGACTTTCCTCTATTGAGTGATTCCAGTTGCTTGCTTGCTAGTGATACGAGACCGTTGGGATCCAGCACGGCGTTCCTATGACCCTCCTTAATCCACAGATTCCATATTCTGCTAACAGTCATTGGATCTCGACCAACGCGAGCAGCAGTGTCGCGATACGATAAAACGCAATCGCGATAGGCTACAATCCGACCTTTATCAAAGTCGTAAACGTGATGGTACGCATTTCTCCTCCTTACACAAGGCATCACAACAACGTTTCACCAGGCAACGCCGATCGACAGCTGTTTGTGTATGAGATATCGGTTGGAAACGTTCCTCACGTCAGCACGTTGTAGGTGTCGCCGCCGGCGCCAACCTTGTGTGAATGCTCTGAAAGGCTAATCATTTGCTTATCACAGCATCTTCTTCCTGTCGGTTAAATTTCACGTCTGTAGCACGTCATCTTCGTGGTGTATCAGTTTTAATGGCCAGTAGTGTATAATGATGCAGCCTAACAACTCAACAGATTTTACCACCAATGACAACGGTCACGAAAGAGTGCAGACTGACATGAAATGAAAAACTGTCTCCACACCCGGTCGCACCGGCGAGAAACCCGCGGGCCAGAAGAGGGCACAGTGTCCCGGTCCGTCCCGCCTCCAGGGGCTGCCCCCGCGCCTGCACGCTCGGCCTGCGCTCCTGAATGCCGCGGCGTGGCCGGCGGAGCAGGTGGCGCCCTGCGCTGCGGCTGGCAGCAGCCGTGGCCGCCGCCGCCACCGCTGCCGCCTCTAATTTAAATATCCATGGCGAGTTATTACGGTGCGCTGCGCCGGCTAATGCTACCTGCCACCGGCGCACCGCAGCGGCCCAATACAAATTATTGCCACCCGCTGATAGAACTAAATAGTATGCAAATCCGGCCGCCGGGCCGGGCTAATCCCGCGTTTTCTCGCCGCCGCCAGCGCCGCCATTCGCACGTCACCGCAATCTCGACATTTTAACTGGCAAATTGGATGCACACCGCCGGGGCGTGGCGGCGCCCGCCCGGAGGAGAAGGGTGAGTGCGGTTGGCGTTGTGGAAAGGGGGGGGGGGGGGAGGGGTAGACGAGTTTCTCCCCCACGCGGCACACACCCAAAGTTCTCCGGCAACGGCCTTGTCGCACGTGCCGATGTCGGCCGGACTCCTTGTTAATCGATCTTGAGGTCCACTCTCGTGCTCGTAGCTGGTGGGAAGCCAAGCAACACAACGGCAACGTTCAGTCGGTCGATGGTTGGCCCACAGTGGATGGGCCATCAAAAATTATATCAGTTGGCAATGACATGAGGACAAAGCAGAAAACCTTAGCCCCTATTTTTTATTAGACGAACTAGGTAATTACAAATAGACTGAGGTAACTAAGGGCATGGGATATCAATGTGCAATTTAGTGCCGGCCGCGGTGGCCGTGCGGTTCTAGGCGCGGAACCGCATGGATGTGTGTGATGTCCTTAGGTTAGTTAGGTTTAAGTAGTTCTAAGTTCTAGGGGACTGGTGACCTAAGATCTTAAGTCCCATAGTGCCAGAGCCATTTGAACGATTTTTTGCAAATTATTACACAAAGTATAAAAGGACAGAACATTGGTAGAGTTGGCATTTGTATTCGGGTGATCCACGTGAAAAAGTTTCCGATGTGATTACGGCCACACGACAGGAATTAACAGACTCTGAAAACAAAATGGTTCAGATGGCTCTAAGGACTATGGGACTTACGATCTGTGGTCATCAGTCCCCTTGACTTAGAACTACTTAAAGCGAACCAACCTGAGGAAATCACATACATCCATGTCCGAGGCAGGATTCGAACCTCCGACCGTAGCAGCAGGGCGCTTCCGGACTGAAACGCCTAGAACCGCTCGGCCACAGCGGCCGGCCAGACTTTGAACACAGTACGGTAGTTGGAGGTAGATGCGTAGGACATTCCATTTCGGAAATCGCTCGGGAATTCAATCTCCCAAGGCCCATAGGGTCAAGAGTGCGGTGACAATACCACATTTCAGGCATTACCTCTCACACTGGACAATGCAGTGGCTGACGGCCTTCAGTTAACAACCGAAAGCACCGGTTTTTCCGTAGAGTTTTCAGTGCTAACTGACATGCAACACTGCGTGAAATAACGGTAGAAACCAATGTGGGACGTACGACGAACATTTGTGTTAGGACAGTGAGGCAAATTGGTAACAGGCGATGGTAGGGTTCGAGTGAGGCGCAGATCCCACGAAACCATGGACCAACATTTTCAACAAGGAACTGTGCAACCTGCGTGGGCCACATAATGGTGTGCGCTGTATTTACATGGAGTGGTCTGGGTCCTCTGGTCCAACTTAACCGATCATTGACTGGCAATGCTTATGTTCGGCTTCTTGGAGGCTACTTGCAGCTATTCTTGAGTTCATGTTAAAAAACAACGGTAAAATTTTTATGGATGACAGTGTGTCATGCCATCGCACCACAATTGTTTGCGATTGATTCGAATAACATTCTGCACAATTAGGGCAACATTTCAGCAATTACTGGACTCGCATTCGGGAGGACGACGGCTCAATCCCGTCTCCGGCCATCCTGATTTAGGTTTTCCGTGATTTCCCTAAATCGTTTCAGGCAAATGCCGGGATGGTTCCTTTGAAAGGGCACGGCCGATTTCCTTCCCAATCCTTCCCTAATCCGAGCTTGCGCTCCGTCTCTAATGACCTCGTTGTCGACGGGACGTTAACCACCACCACCACCACCACCACCACCACCACCACCACCACCACCATTTCAGCAATTACCGACGGCTATAGAGACAGCATGATCCAATATTTCCAACGATCTGTTGCGTCCATGTCACGTGAGCTGCTGCATTACGCTGGGCAAAACGAGGTCTGATACGATATTAGCAGGTATTCTATTGTGAGTTAACGAGCATTTCGGTCTCATTTAAGTATATGGCCGAAAGATTCAGCTTTCAAGAATTGTGAAACAAACCCTGTCGTCGAGGACCGTGTGCCACAAAGGGCTCAGATTCACCACAAGACGGGGAAACTCACAGGCGTCTATTTCTATTGAGGCCTAAGCGCTATAGTGTGCGAGTGCGACAGACGAGAACCTACGTCATAGGAAAACCGAGTAGAAGCCGGTTTTTTCGCCAAGGAGACGTAGCAGTGTTAAATATGGCGGACGTAAGATCGGCCAAGAAGAGAAACATTTATGAAAACTATTTCATTCTGTACTAATGCAGGGAGTGAAGTCACAGTAATTTTAATCTGCTATCATCCGCAAATTTTCATGGTGATCCCAATAAAACGTGAAAATTGATGATATCTATAATAGTTTAGGATTTACTGTTAAAGTGAAATTGACAAGTTTTGTAACAAAGACCTGAATACTAAAATCTGAAAGCTTTGATAGATCTTAACGATCGACATTTCATTTCATATAGAAGCGCATTATTAAAGTGACAAACGTTGTAAATATCAACTCTGTAACTCCATTTGTTTAAAAGATATAGCAAATTTAAACTATCAGTATTTTCATTTAAGGATCAGATCATCATTTCCTCCAAGCAAAACACATTGAACGATGACAGCATGACACTTAATTGAATCATTAATTAATAGAATAACTGAAGTTTAGTGCATAATACTGACTTTTGTTCCTTATTTATTTATCAGAAAGGACATTGGTACAAGGCTACTGGCCGTGACATTCAGAGTTAAGAAGGAAATTGTGTTGGTTTTATGCAAAAGAATTTAACGTTTATTATGTAATGTGTATTACTTTTGCTTTATTTAGAACGTGAAAGCGGTCAAGCTTTGATGATTTAAATATGTTAAAATGTAAAATAATGTAGAATAAGCTGTAGCCAATCAGATGGAGAGCTTCAGGAAAGGAAACTGCCCCCGTCAGTTGAGCGAGGATATTTGGTGCCCGGGAAACGCGGCCGGGGGCAGGCAAAGGAACAGTGCTGCTATAGACGCGAAAGCGGATAGCTCGGCTGAAGACACTAGAGGGTACAGTACGGGTGGAGACGCGAAAGTGGACGGTCAGTTTTTAGGCTGCTAGGAAGTGAAACGACTTAGAAAATTTCGCATAGTGTGGTGTCGTGGGACTTAGTCTCTGAGCGGTGAGGAGTCGCGCGCCTGGTGTGAAATCCATCTTTTCGCGTAGTTAACGAGGTGGAGTGTTGGACTCTGAATTCACGATGAGATTATGAATGATCAAACTGTGTCAAATGGAAATGCCCTCGAGTGTAATAGTAATTCTAAATACGACCACTTTCGCTATTAGTTTGCTTTCTGAATGAACATTATTCTAACCGAATCGCAACTGCGTGGCCTACATCATTCATGGGTCGTTAATTTAGTTACCGATATTATTATTACTGTTATTATATGTTATATTAACTTTGTATTTCGCAAACTTGCCATCAGCCAGACAACTTAACCAAAAGGTCACAAGTGTCTAATTTATGGCGTGTAATGCGACATGTGCGGTTCAACCCCTAGAGTTTGAACCAAGATATTTCGACGAAGAGGAACCGCATGTGAGCCCGAACATCTGTGGGATGTTAGCTTGCACTATGCCTTTTGTCACCTGAGTGTATACTACAATTCTACGAACTTCACATTATTTTCCCAGATAGTCCCCACGCCGTTTCAGATATTTTTCCATTCGCAGCACTAAATTTAGGACGCCCCTGTTGTACAATATCTCCAGCTTATTATGGAACCACCGTCGTACTGCTGTTTTCACTTCATCGTTGAACCTGAATCGCTGTCCTGCAAGTAAAACGCCAGGAAATTTTCAATGGTTCTGTTTGCCAAATGTGGCTTCGACTTGTTGTGGAATTTAGCCACGTTGTCCACATCAGAATCCCTTGGCGCTTCTTCCTGGTGGCGGTACGTAGACGTGGCAGTGTGGAACAATAACTGTAGGCACTGCTGGCTGCACCAGTTGGCATAAAATCCAATAGGAACCGTCTACGACAATCCTAGAAGAGCATTAATATCACTTTCCCTGCAGATGGCAATGATTGGAATTTTTTGTCACAGGCGAATCCGGATGAATCCACACCATACTTTGCTGTTTCCATTCCAGCGTGAAACGCAGTAGCCACGTTTTATTGCCAGTAATAATGTGGCCCAGGAAACTGTCTTCCTTCTCGGTATACCGTTACAGATGATTCAGTGAAGCAACCATTCGCTAGGCTTTGATCATACCATCCAGCTGCTTGGTCACCCAGCGAAATGAAACCTTCCAGAACCTTAAGGACCCGTGAACTATGTAGTAAACCTTCTTATACGAAATGTCAAGGTCTTGTGCAATATCCTTGAGATAAACAACCCGATTCGCTTTCACCATTACATCCACATAAGAAACGCTGTCCTCAGTTTGCGACGAACGCGGCCTCCCCCAACGCTTGAATGCAAGTCTTCTCGGCCGTTTGAGAACTCACAACACTACCTCCTCCACCTCCTCCTCAAAGCAAGAAACTGCATTTCCCTGTTGATTACGATGGGCGATCGTTCCTTCTGCATAGCAGACAAAACACTTCTCTGCTTGTACGTCGTGGACGTGTGAAGCACAACCGCCATATTCAAGAACTAACAGCAGAGCCGTTCCGCGGAGCTGTCAGCAGATAAAGCCGGGCTGGACCAAGGAAGACCCACCAATGGGAATGGGTGTGTTGAATTTGCATTTACAGCCAAATTTGGCTAGAAAAAACTAGGGACAAAGGCTTTCTTATTGGCACTCACATTAATTACATCTTCTCCATAACGGGTAACAACCCATAAATTGTATAAATAGTGGTGATTTTTATCCAACTTTCTGACGTGAAAACGTCTATTCTCTGTGTTCGAATTTCTTGTGTGGTAAATTGCCGTAAATTTGAATCGCTTGTAACTGAGTCTCATAACGCGTATACAATGGTTAAGCCCACAACAAGTAGATCGCACCTGTGCGTGTTTGTCGCGCATTATTTCTTTTTCCTGTAACATCATCGTCCCAGTAGAAGTGCATGTGCGCCATAGTTACGAATAAGCTTTCTGAAAAGTTAGTAAATTGATTCAGCCTGAGTACGCTTTTGGCTTGGACGATTAGTGGGTGTAATAGTAGATAGCTACTGGTAGAACCAAAAGTGAGACAATGAAAATATTCTCTGGAATATATGCGAAAATCGCTATTAAACTGAAAATTAAAAAATAATGAAACTTTTCGTCCCATGCGACTCGCAAATGTGCTCTGATTTATACACGGTCTAGCCACAGTAATGTAGCCACCTGACGAAAGACTTAATTCCACATTTTGGGGCGCAGACCGCTGCGGGAGGTGCAGGAAGAGAGTCAGTGGTGTTCTGGAAGGTACCGGCGGGGATTTAGAGCCATGCCGACTACACTGCCGTGGCCAGCTGCGTCGTTTCTTGGTTGAGGCTTCAAGGCGGGAACAGCCCGATCGGGAAGGTCCACAGATTCTCGATTGGATTTCAACCCGGGAAGTCTGATGGCCGGAAGAGTACGGTAAACACATCCTGGTGCTCTTCGAATCAAGTACGTACACTGCGAGCTGTGTGGCTGTTGCACTGTCCTGTTGGTTGATGCCATCGTGCCGAAGGAAAACAAACTTCGTGTAGGGCCGGACATGGTCCCTTGTGCTGATCCATTGTACCTTCCAGAATGACGAGATCATCCAGGAAGTTCCTGACAAGTGACTTCTAATCAAGCTGCGGGCCTATGGGGTATCGTCTCAGTTGTGCGACTGGATTCGTGATTTCCTGTCAGGAAGGTCGCAGTTCGTAGTAATAGACGGCAAATCATCGAGTAAAACTGAAGTGATATCAGGTGTTCCCCAGGGAAGCGTCCTGGGACCTCTGCTGTTCCTGATCTATATGATTGACTTGGGTGACAATCTGAGCAGTTCTGTTAGGTTGTTCGCAGATGATGCTGTAATTTACCGTCTAGTAAGGTTATCCGAAGACCAGTATCAATTGCAAAGCGATTTAGAAAAGATTTCTGTATGGTGTGGTAGGTGGCAGTTGACGATAAATATCGAAAAGTGTGAGGTGATCCATATGAGTTCCGAAAGAAATCCGTTGGAATTCGATTACTTGATAGATAGTACAATTCTCAAGGCTGTCAATTCAACTAAGTACCTGGGTGTTAAAATTACCAACAACTTCAGTTGGAAAGACCACATAGATAATATTGTGGAGAAGGCGAGTCAAAGGTTGCGTTTCATTGGCAGGACACTTAGAAGATGCAACAAGTCCACTAAAGAGACAGCTTACACTACACTCGTTCGTCCTATGTTAGAACATTGCTGCGCGGTGTGGGATCCTTACCAGAAGGGATTGACGGAGGACATCGAAAGGGTGCAAAAAAAGGGCAGCTCGTTTTGTATTATCACGTAATAGGGGAGAGAGTGTGGCAGATATTACGCGAGTTGGGATGGAAGTCGTTAAAGCAAAGACGTTTTTCGTCGCGGCGAGGTCTATTTACGAAATTTCAGTTACCAACTTTCTCTTCCGAATGCGAACATATTTTGTTGAGCCCAACCTACATAGGTAGGAATGATCATCAAAATAAAATAAGAGAAATCAGAGCTCGAACAGAAAGGTTTAGGTGTTCGTTTTTCCCGCGCGCTGCTCGGGAGTGGAATGGTAGAGAGATAGTATGATTGTGGTTCGATGAACCCTCTGCCAAGCACTTAAATGTGAATTGCACAGTAATCATGTAGATGTAGATGAAGTGGCACGGAAATGTACGTCAGACCACAACTCTCCTTTCACAGCCGGTGAAACCGGTGCCTGCTGCGGACTCCCATACGCGGCAACGTTCGCTGAACCGTCGTTCAGGAGACACTGCAGGTAGCTCTTGGTTCACCTGGACCAGTGGTCGTCAAAAGTTTTTTATAAATGCCAATACTGACTTTGTGGAGTGGCATGGCGAGCATTACTTGGTAAATTACGTAAATTAGCATGCCATGAATCGCTAACAGATTAGTTATAGTAAGGGTGTGATAGGTTGGCCGCTGGCCCTCAAATCCTGATCGTTAAAAGTGGGCGTCCTTCGGAACAATTTGTGTAGACTGTTCTCTGTTTTAGTTTGCTGTCACCCTCAGCCATCGCAAAGTTGTGATACTGTAAGTACCTGACGTTGTTTTGATACCAATGTGAGGGGATGATTAACTGACTAAAAGCAGTAGTTGTACTAATATTTGAATATTTTACGCAATACGAGAGACGATCACAAGTTTGTTTACTAAATGTTTCAACTGTCTTTGTTCTACTCATTCTCTTGTATTACAGCACTCTCAATTTGATTTCATATTCCTTGTAACAAACATGTACTAAATTTGAAGATGACTGTTTCTATAATGAGCATTCATGAAACCACGCTATTTCCGTGTTACTTCCGTCTGAAATTTATACCATAGCAGCTGATCGGTAATAGACTCGCAACACCTTTAGTTGTCAGTACTGGAAGGCAAATAAACCATTCCCGCTCCCATACGCTCTAAATCCGCAGTATCTACACTTACTTATCCTCTGCCTAGGCGGGTAGCGGCCAGCTTCACTTAGCTCATACTCAAATACACCAACGTCAACTAAAATTAACGATATCTTAAAATATTAGTCCCTATAGCTTTGTTTTGGATTCAGCTGCTAAATGCTTGATGCATATTACAAGTATCACAAAATACGGCTGAGAAGCCGGCCGCTGTGACCGAGCGGTTCTAGGTGCTTTAGTCCGGAACCGCGCTGTTGCTACGGTCGCAGGTTCGAATCCTGCCTCGGGCATTAATGTGTGTGATGTCCTTAAGTTCGTTAGGTTTAAGTAGTTCTAAGTCTAGGGGACTGATGACCTCAGATGTTAAGTCCCATAGTGGTCGGAGCCATTTTTGAACGTCTGAGAATCGCAGGCCGCACGAACACTCGATTCTGGCCCACGGACAGAAATCTGACGATATCTCACCGGGACGGTCAGTTGCTGAACAGTTGCACGCCAAACAGAGGAAAGTCTGCGTCGGAAGGAATCCAGAAACCCTAAAAACTCCAGTGCCGAGAGAAAGCGAGAGCTACGGCAGCGTCGAAAATGAAACGAACGAAGCCGCAAAGGGATTACGTAGCTGCCCGTCGAGAAAATAGAAGCGAGCGCAAACTTTAATTTAACTAGTATGTAACCATTATACCACTCTGTTTAACCATTTTATTAAAGAGACTGATAATTAAATTACACTTTAATACGGAACATTTTATCCCGATTTCATCGCAAAAAAATCTGCGGCGCGGACTCGAACAGTGCACCCAGAGATCTTTTTTTGGACTCATCAGTCTTCTGACTGGTCTGACGCAGCCCACCAAGAATTATTTCCTATGACTACCTCTGCATCTCACAGTAGCAGTTGCACCCAGCGTTCTTCTTATATTACTGTACATATTTTAATTACTGAATTTTAGCGTTTACGCTCTACAGTTCCCTCAATTACCATCGAAGTTAATCCCTCATGTAACACATGTCCGTTCATCCTCTCCCATCTTCTAATCAAAGTTTTCCACGTCTTAATCTTCTCGCCTATTCTGAAGTCAACCTCAGCATTTCTTGTCTTATCAGCCTATTTAATTTTCAACATTCTTCTGTGGAATTACTTCTCAAAACTTTTTCTCGCTGACGACCGCTACAAAAAGATAAAAGGAAAAAAATTGTTACTACTATATTTTTGCATTCCACGCAGTAAAACAACTACATAAAGCTTGAAACTTTAATTTATTATTTCTTTGTTACTAACTGTATTCGTGACACATTTTGCAGACAGTACTCACGTCACCATTGTAAGTACCATTAGGTCACTGTACGCCACTAGGTTCAGAAACAACGTCACAGAAAGTGAATGCATCAGAAACTACCGCATCATTTAAGACATTTAAACTTATTACTTCGTTGCTACGAACTCTAATCTCAATACATTTCGCAGACGGTATCCACATATATGCCACTGCTTGTACCTACAAAAATATGTCACCCTACGACAAATAGTTCAGGAATATGACGTCATAAATACTGAGGTGCCTGGGAAACTGCTGCATCACGCGTGACGTGTCAGTTTGTCATTTCTTTACTGCTAACTCTGTTCGCAACACTTTTCGAAGACAGTCGGCACATATACTACTGACTGTACAAGCAAAATTATATGGTTCAAATGGCTCTGAGCACTATGGGACTTAACATCTATGGTCATCAGTACCATAGAACTTAGAACTACGTAAACCTATCTAACCTAAGGACATCACACAACACCCAGTCATCACGAGGCAGAGAAAGCAAAATTATATCACTGAATAGAACACAGTTCAGGAGATACGGCGTCATATACATTAAGCTGCGTAAAAATGAAGCTGTAGGATGATATTAGCTAGATTTATAGGTGGAATATTTCTAGAACTGCTCATGAAATATATTAAATATGTGTGACATACACAGTGAAGCGCCAGACAAAATGGTGCAGGCATGTCTACTCAAATACAAAGATATGTAAACAGGCAGACTACGGCGCTGCAGTCGGCAACGCCATTATGAGACAACAAGTGTCTGCCGAAGTTGTTAGATCAGTTACTTCTGCTTCAACGGTAGGTTACCAAGATTTAAGTGAAATTGAACGTGGTGTTGTATTGTAGTCAGCGCACGTGCGATAGGACACAGCATCTCCGAGTTAGTGATGAAGTAGGGATTTTCCCTTACGACCATTTCACGAGTCTACCAAGAATATCACGAATCGGGTAAAACATCAAATCTGGAACATCGCTGCGGCCGGAAAAAGATCCTGCAAGAGCGGGACCAACGACGGCTGAAGAGAATCGTTCAAGGTGACAGAAGTGCAACCCTTCCGCAAATTTCTGCAGATTTCAGTGCTAGGCTATCAACTAGTGTCAGCGTGCGAACCATTCCACGAAACATCTTCGATATGGGCTTTCGGAGCCGAAGGCCCACTCGTGTACCCTTCATGACTGCACGACACAAAGTTTTACGCCTCGCCTCGGCTCGTCAACACCGATATTGGACGCTTAATAATTGGAAACATGTTGCTTGCCCAGACCAGTCTAGTTTCAAATTACATCGAGAGGATGGACGTGTATGGGTGTAGAGACAACCTCATGAACTCACGGAATCTGCATGTCACCAGAGGACTGTTAAAGCTGGTGGAGCCTCTATAATGGTGTGGGGCCTGTGCAGCTGGAGTGATATGGGACCCCTGATACGTCTAGATACGACTCTGACAGGTGACACGTACGCAAGCATCCTGTCTGATCACCCGCATCCATTCATGTCCATTGTGCATTCCGACAGACTTGGGAAATTCCATTAGGACCATGAAACACCGCAGACGTCCAGAATTGCTACAGAGTGGCTCCAGGAACACTTTTCTGAGTTTAGACGCTTCCGCTAGCAACAAAACTCCCCAGACATGAACATTATTGAGCATATCTGGAATGCTTTGCAACGTGCTGTTCACCCCCTCGTACTCTTACAGATTTGTGGACGGCCCTGTAGGATTCATGGTGTAATTTTCCCTTCAGCACTACTTCAGATATTAGTTGAATCCATGCCACGTCGTGTTACGGCACTCTTGCGTGCTCGCCGGGGCCATACACGATATTAGGCAGGTGTACTACTTTCTTTGGCTTTTCAGGGTATTTGGCATGTGCGTATGCGAGCAAAGCCGCTGGTAAATAGCTCTCCTAAATTCATGGAACAATTTTTGTTCAAAATGGTTCAAATAGCTCTAAGCACTATGGGACTTAATGTCTGAGGTCATCGGTTACCTAGGCTTAGAACTACTTAAACCAACTAACCTAAGGACATCATACACATCCATGACCGAGGCAGGATTCGAACCTGCGACCGTAGCAGCAGCGCGGTTCCGGACTGAAGCGCCTATACAATTTTTGTCAAATTTGGTACACATGTCACACATATCAGTTACAATCTGGAATGGAATACTGTAGGGACACTGTATTGGAAGAGTAAAACACCGTCGACAGAGAAGGGAGGAGGAGGAAATAGGCAGAGAGAGGGGAGAGAAGGAGATGGACAAAGAAAGGAAAGAGGAGGAATGGATAGAGACGAGAGAGGAAGAGACAGGCAGAGAGATGGGGGAAGAGGAGATGAACTGGGGGGGGGGTAAATTGGCAGAGAAAGGGAAGATGAGGAAATGGACAGAGGGATGGGAGAGGAGGAGATGGACACAGAAAAGAAAGAGGAAGAGATGAACAGGGAGACAAGGAGGAGAAGATGGTCAGAGAGAGAGGGGAGGAGGTGATTGTCAAAGAGGGGAGAGGGGTAGTTGGAATTAGAGGGCGGTGAGGAGATGGGCAGAGTGAGAAAGAGCAGATAGATAGAGGAGGAGGAGAAGGAGAGTGGCAGAAAGATGGAGGAGGAAGAGAAGGACAGAGAGAGGAGAAGGTGGAGATTGACAGAGAGGGGAGGATGAAGGAGATGGATAGAGTGGGGGAGTGGTAGAGGTAGACAGAGAGAAGGAGGGGTGGTGGGACAGGATGATGGATAGAGAGAGAGAGAGGGGGAGAGATGGGTAAAGGGCGAGAGGATGGGCAGAGAGAGAGGAGAGGAGGAGGTAGATAGAGAAAGAGGTAGGAGAAAATGGACAGAGAGAGGGAGCAAGAGGAGATAGACAGAGAGAGGGGGAAGGAGGAGATGGACATGGAGGAAGGAGGAGGAGATGGACTAACAGAAATTTGGAATAAATAAATGCCCGAGCCAAGCTGGGTTTCTCATCTAGTAAATAAATAAATTCCAAATTTCTCATTCTTCATTATTTGTGACTTTCTTCAATCCATTGACGCACGGCTCCATCTCTATGATCCACTGACCTCTGCCGTCGTTATTTGCGATGCCGCTGAGTCAGTTCGGGAGCGAGTGGAATCGTTTGCTGAGGGACCCCATGTTCACCACTGTGTAGTGGACGGTGTGCTCCAAAACACGTACGCCTGCGCCAGCGCTGCACTCAGTCATCAGATCTGCCCAAATGTTTACAGGGAGGACGAGCATCCGAACTCCACGTTCTGTAATGAGGCGTGGACATCCAATAACTGGCCACCTACATACCGTTTCTCCTTCCTTCAAATAATTCCTACGGACAGTAGCACTCGAATAGCGGACCAGCTCGCCGTTTCCGATTAGCCATATCCAGGTGCCAGGCCATAGCAGCCAGTCCCCTTCATAGTGTCACTTATCAGTGGATTTCCGCATTTGCTGACACTATCGAAGCTAGAATGATTCCCCATTCTTCTCTACTCTGCTTATGTACTTGACTTAGTCAGTCACATGGCACGGAACGCAAGCAGGTGGCATTCAGTCATGCGACGGGTAGCGGTCATAATGTTTTGATTCGTTATTGCGGTCTCTTATATTGGTTTACAGTCTAAAGATTGCTTTGATGCAGCTTTCCATGCTGGTGTATCTGGTACAAGTTTCTTCATCACGGCATTTTTATTGCAACCTATATCCTCTTGAACCTGTTTACTGTAGTCAAGTCATGGTTTACTGGTCTCCCTTTACGATTATCCTCCCCAACTCCGCTCCACATACTTCTCTCCAAAACCAAATTGAGTATTGTGTGATGATTAAGAATATGTACTGTCATTAGATTCCTTTCTTTAGTGACGTTGTGCTACACATTTTCTCACAATTGGATTCAGTACCTCTCCATTAGCTACTCCACCTATGGATTCTACCCATCCTTCAGTATAACCAAATATCAGAAGTTTGTATTCTTTCTTGTCTATTCGACTGAGTTTCCACGTTTCTCTTGCGCATGGAGCTACATTACAGGTAAATACAGGGCTATTACAAATGATTGAAGCGATTTCATAAATTCACTGTAGCTCCATTCATTGACATATGGTCACGACACACTACAGATACGTAGAAAAACTCAAAGTTTTGTTCGGCTGAAGCCGCACTTCAGGTTTCTGCCGCCAAAGTGCTCGAGAGCGCAGTGTGACAAAATGGCGACAGGAGCCGAGAAAGCGTATGTCGTGCTTGAAATGCACTCACATCGGTCAGTCACAACAGTGCAACGACACTTCAGGACGAAGATCAACAAAGATCCACCAACTGCTAACTCCATTCGGCGATGGTATGCGCAGTTTAAAGCTTCTGGATGCCTCTGTAAGGGGAAATCAACGGGTCGGCCTGCAGTGAGCGAAGAAACGGTTGAACGCGTGCGGGCAAGTTTCACGCGTAGCCCGCGGAAGTCGACGAATAAAGCAAGCAGGGAGCTAAACGTAGCAAAGCCGACGGTTTGGAAAATCTTACGGAAAAGGCTAAAGCAGAAGTCGTACCGTTTACAATTGCTACAAGCCCTGGCACCCGATGACAAAGTCAAACGCTTTGAATTTTCGGCGCGGTTGCAACAGCTCATGGAAGAGGATGCGTTCAGTGCGAAACTTGTTTTCAGTCAAGAAGCAACATCTTTTCTTAATGGTGAAGTGAACAGACACAATGTGCGAATCTGGGAGGTAGAGAATCCTCACGCATTCGTGCAGCGAATTGGCAATTCACCAAAAGTTAACGTGTTTTGTGCAATCTTACGGTTTAAAGTTTACGGCCCCTTTTTCTTATGCGAAAAAAACGTTACAGGACACGTGTATCTGGACATGCTGGAAAATTGGCTCATGCCACAACTGGAGACCGACAGCGCCGACTTCATCTTTCAACAGGATGGTGCTCCACCGCACTTCCATCATGATGTTCGGCATTTCTTAAACAGGAGATTGGAAAACCGATGGATCGGTCGTGGTGGAGATCACGATCGGCAATTCGTGTCATGGCCTCCACGCTCTGCCGACTTAACCCCGTGCGATTTCTTTCTGTGGCGTTATGTGAAAGATTCAGTGTTTAAACCTCCTCTACCAAGAAACGTGCCAGAACTGCGAGCTCGCATCAACGATGCTTTCGAACTCATTGATGGGGACATACTGCGCCGAGTGTGGGAGGAACTTTATTATCGGCTTGATGTCTGTCGAATCACTAAAGGGGCACATATCGAACATTTGTGAATGCCTAAAAAAACTTTGAGTTTTTGTATGTGTGTGCAAAGCATTGTGAAAATATCTCAAATAATAAAGTTATTGTAGAGCTGTGAAATCGTTTCAATCATTTTTAATAGCCCTGTACTTGGTTCAAATGGCTCTGAGCACTATGCGACTCAACTGCTGAGGTCATCAGTCGCCTAGAACTTAGAACTAATTAAATCTAACTAACCTAAGGACATCACACACATCCATGCCCGAGGCAGGATTCGAACCTGCGACCGTAGCGGTCACGCGGTTCCAGACTGAAGCGCCTTTAACCGCACAGCCACACCGGCCGGCGGTAAATACTTCTAAAAAAACTTTGGTACACTCAATTTATTCTAGATTTTAAAATATTTATGTTTTTTGGAACCGGTTTCCTTATTATTGTCAGTCTGCATTTTATATCTCCTGTACTTCCCCCATAGTGAGTTACTTTTCTGTCCAAGTAGCGAAATTAATCTACTACCTAACTTAATTTTACCTAATTTAGTTTTATCATTCCCCAGTACTATCGGTTTCATGTTTGTTTATATTCTTACTGTAAGGATATATTCATTAATTACGCGAGCTTAAAAAAGGGGGCCTAGGGATCCAGCAAAATCGCTCCAAATCCCTTAAAAAATGGAGGGTGGGTGTAAATCGTGAGTAAGTGCACCAAGGTGACAAAAGTCATGGGATATCCATATGCTATGCACATATACAGGCTTTCGAAAACTGACAGACTTTGAACGCGGAATGTTAGTTGGAACTAGGCACACGAGATATTACATTTCGGAAATCTTAAATGGCCGACGGCCTTCACTTAACGACCGATAGCAGCGGCATTTCGTAGAGTTGTCAGTGCTAACAGACAAGCAACACTGCATGAAATAACAGCTGAAATCAATGTGGTACATACGATGAACGTACCCGTTAGGACAGGGAGGTGAAATCGGGCGTTAATTGGCTATGGCCGCAGACAACCAACGCGAGTGCCTTTGTTAACAGCACGACATCGCTTGCAGCACCTCTCCTGGTCTCGTGACCGTGTCAGTTGGACCCTAGACGACTGGAAAACCGTGGCATGGTCAGATGAGTCCTGATTATAGTTGGCAATAGCTGATGGTAGGGTTCAAAAGTCGTGCAGATCCCCGGATGCCATGGACCCTGGTTGTCAACAAGGGACTGTGCAAGATGGTGGAGCTCCATAATGGTGTTGGTCGTGCTTGCATGAAATGGACTGTGCCCTCTGGTACGACAGAACCAATCACAGACTGTAAGTGGTTACGTCTGGCTACTTGGAAACCATTTGCAACTATTCATGGATCGAACTTTTATGGATTACAATGCGCCATGTCACCGGGTCACAAGTGTTCGCGATAGGTTCGAAGAACTTTCTGGATAGTTATAGTGAATGTTTAGGTCACCAGGATCGTCAGACATGGATCCCAACGGACATTTATGTGCTAATCATGAGGTCAGTTTGTGCACAACATCCTGCACCGGCAACACTCACGGAATTATGGATGTCTATAGACAGCATGGCGTACTATTTCTGCTGGGTATTTACACGACTTGTTGAGTCCAAGCCACGTGAGTTCTTGCACTACGTCAGGCAAAAGGAGGTTTTAGGAGCAATTCCATGATTTTTGTCACCTCTGTGTAGATTACTGTCATTGATAACATATTGTTTTATAACGGGTGGTCAGAAGCAATCTGAGAAGCTTGTTGGGGTGATGCAGGCTATGTTGTGCTGATAAATAACCGTTGAGAACAAGAACGATTCTTTACGTCACCTCCGAGTTAGTTAGCATTGTAATTATCTAATCAGGCCGTTGCGCGCGCAAATTCAAGCAGTCCGCCAGGGACGGTGTCACCAAACGTGTTCTTCGTTTTCTTTCCTAAAACCGAAAAAGAATGTTATACAAAAATTGGACGTGGCACGATAGTAAGCGTCAAGTCCGAGCCAATGGCTGTGCGCAATCAACTACGCTATGAGAACAAATGACATTTGTTGAACAGCTTGAATTGGCGCGTCCATCGGCCTAATTTGCTAACTTCTGTGTTAATTAATTCGGAAACGGTGAGAAATATTAATTTTTCTAACAACTATTTTTCAGCCCAACCTACCTTGCAACATCCTTACAAACTTTTCAGTGTTTTCCTCACCACTCCCCATAGTTAACGCCGTAGCTTTCAAAACGTCACCTATGATGATACGGTGAGGACAACACAACACACTGTCCCCGAGCTGAGAAAATCTCCGACCCGGCGGTGGAATTGAACCCTTACCCATTCGGTTACCAATCAGCCACTCTTACCTCACAGCTACCGAGGACGACCATGTGTTATATTTCGTTCGAGGACTTCTCTGCCGCGCAAATCGAAATCATTACGTATCGCTCAGTGAGTCAGTGATGATAGTCTGCAACGTGTATAAGGCCACCGTCATTGTGTTCAACACAAATTTGTTTCAAAATTTTTACAATGCGTTTGTCAAGTGGCATGCCGTCAAGTATAAACACAAGTGCGAGGAGGATGTTACTCATTTGTGGAAGGAAGGTAATCTGAAGTTCACCGACGAGTATTCTCCTAGTGATCATATACGAGGTGCATTCAAGTTCTAAGGCCTCCGATTTTTTTTCTCCGGACTGGAAAGAGATAGAAACACGCGCATTGTTTTAAAATGAGGCCGCGTTCATTGTCAATACGTCCTAGAGATGGCAGCACCGTATGGCAGATGGAATTTTACAGCCAGCGGCGAGAATGAGAACTGTTTTAAATACTTAACATGGCGACGTTTTCCTTACTTGAACAGTGTGCAATCATTCGTTTTCTGAATTTGCGTGGTGTGAAACCAATTGAAATTCATCGACAGTTGAAGGAGACATGTGGTGATGGAGTTATGGATGTGTCAAAAGTGCGTTCGTGGGTGCAACAGTTTAATGAAGGCAGAACATCGTGTGACAGCAAACCGAAACAACCTCGGGTTCGCACAAGCCGGTCTGACGACATGATCGAGAAAGTGGAGAGAATTGTTTTGGGGGATCGCTGAATGACTGTTGAACAGATCGCCTCCAGAGTTGGCATTTCTGTGGGTTCTGTGCACACAATCCTGCATGACGACCTGAAAATGCGAAAAGTGTCATCCAGGTGGGTGCCACGAATGCTGACGGACGACCACATGGCTGCCCATGTGGCATGTCGCCAAGCAATGTTGACGCGCAACGACAGCGTGAATGGGACTTTCTTTTCGTCGGTTGTGACAATGGATGAGGCGTGGATGCCATTTTTCAATCCAGAAACAAAGTGCCCGTCAGCTCAATGGAAGCACACAGATTCACCGACACCAAAAAAATTTCGGGTAACCGCCAGTGCTGAAAAAATCATGGTGTCCATGTTCTGGGACAGCGAGGGCGTAATCCTTACCCATTGCGTTCCAAAGGGCACTACGGTAACAAGTGCATCCTACGAAAGTGTTTTGAAGAACAAATTCCTTCCTGCACTGCAACAAAAACGTCCGGGAAGGGCTGCGCGTGTGCTGTTTCACCAAGACAACGCACCCGCACATCGAGCTAACGTTACGCAACAGTTTCTTCGTGATGACTTTGAAGTGATTCCTCATGCTCCCTATTCACCTGACCTGGCTCCTAATGACTTTTGGCTTTTTCCAACAATGAAAGACACTCTCCGTGGCCGCACATTCACCAGCAATGCCTCAGCGATTTTCCAGTTGTCAAAACAGACTCCTAAAGAAGCCTTCGCCGCTGCCATGGAATCATGGCGTCAGCGTTGTGAAAAATGTGTCCGTCTACAGGGCGATTACGTCGAGAAGTAACGCCAGTTTCATCGATTTCGGGTGAGTAGTTAATTAGAAAAAAAATCGGAAGCCTTAGAACATGAATGCACCTCGTAAATCGAGAGATTGACAAGTTAGTGTAATCATGCGGTTAGGGGGAAGGTACAAACAGTGTTGCTTTTCATCTGCAAAGTAAATGAAGCTTCATAGACATTTTATGTATATAACATACCAATAAGAATTAAATTTTTTTATAGATTCGTCAAAACGGTTAATATTGCATTAGTGGAGAGATTTTGTCTTTCTGTCTTCTGTCGGTCCGAATATTACTCAGGGTTGGCATGTTTCAAATAGCGTTTTTAATTACTTTTTAAAAGAACTGTTTAATGTATTTTATGAATAAAACATGGTTTTGTTAAAGTTTTTAATCAAAATTTAAAACAAATATGAACTGTCATTTTTGTTTTTTTACTACACTACGAGGCACACGTTACGTGAGGGGGAGGGGGGAACACTACATCGCACCAAATATCACCAAGGGCGGAAGGGGTTCCATATTTTCAAGAAAACCCCTCTGGTAATTAATAGACATCATTTAACCTCTTTTCAGTACACTAATCCATTAGCTGATCTTCCATGTTCTGACAGAATGACAATGTAATCGGCAAAGATACCATGTTTCTTCTCCCGGAAATATAATTTTCTTTCCAGATTTTTCTTTGGTTAGCTTTACTATTTGCTCAATGTACCGATAAAGTAACATGAGGAGATACGTTACAACACGTCATATGTCATGTTTAAACGAAAAGCCTATATTGAGACCTATGTTTTTATACATTAGGTATGCAATGGATCACAAGACGAGTGCTCGTAATCACAATTTGTTTTATCAAGATCATCCCATGTACTAACACAAAGAGCGTGTCACGTAAGTTCATGCTATTGGAATTATTGGAAACATGACACTGATTTCGCTACCAAGCCGAATTTTATTATTATTTAACCACCAAATGAAGAAAATCAGCGTCAGAGCACTCTTTACATCTCGTGATAAATTGTGTTACCGACAAAGACTGAAAAATTACACGGTCAACGAGAGTAGCTCATGGTATTTATCGATGGTACTTTTCCCGAGTTCCTTTTAAATTCTTATTGACAGTTACTTCGGACATTATGTAGCTGATGCAGGACGCCTACTTTGCAATTCATGCGCACGATAACAAGTTTCCTCGACAACGAAGATTTAGGGCAAGAAATTATCAATTACAGACTAATAGCGGTCGACGCGAGGAAGTTTATTATGAACATAAAAGGGAAATTAGTAGCGCTCATTGCGAAGATGCGCGATGCGGGCGGATTAGCACATAATTGACGGCCGCTCGGCAGATTATAAACAGACACCGCTCAGCGCTAAAGGTGCATAAAAACGGAGCGAGTAGTCAGCAGGCTGGTGACAAGGTTCGCCGTGTTCCCATTCAGCGCGGCATTAATCTGAATACTAAAACGCGAAAGGATGCGAGGGGCAAGATGTAAAACTCGCTTACGCGACTACTGACAATCTGGGGAAAAGTGAGCAGTAATTCTGGAATGTGTGTTGTCAGATTGTAAGTAGTATTCCCCCAGCGCGACGATCCTCCAGCGTGTGGTGCTTGTGGCGTAGCGATCACTGTGAGCCACATTTTACGAGACTGAGTTTTATTTTCGGACCAGAGACCAGCGGCAGATTTGCCGGTAGATCTGCCCTATATTTTAAGCGACATTCAAACGAATGTCGTTAGAGTTTTAAGGTTTTATGATCTGCCCAACTTATTTCCACAACTTTTAGGGAGTTGCTCTTAATGTGTGACGTTTTCCTGCGCCTTTCTTTCAGTTCTTCTGTAGTTTTACTTTTGTTTTAACCCCATGTCTAGCAACTTTGATCGTTCTCCGTTGTATTAAGGCCTGAGGTACAGTGATGTGTGGGTCGACGCGAGTGAGTTGGGAGTATGTCAATGAGTGGCATTTTGCAGATTTTCCCCTCACTGAGTGACAGTTTTAGTTATTTTATCAGCATCAGTTTCTTTTAATGTGTGTAAGGGCCCTGATAAGCTCAGCATTGAGCACCCGTAAGCTTCAAACACACACACACACACACACACACACACACACACACACAGGCGCGCGCGCGCGCGAGCCTGCGGAGGTAGTAGTCACTTGTTTTCATGAAAATGGTTGCATCTTATTCGGTTTGTGGTAGACGCAAGGTGGAAAAACGTATAATCGGATCTCATGTAAGATCCCAGTGCGGTTACTAAGCATTGTGCAGATGCATATGACATAATTCAGTGCCAAATTACGCACAGGTTCCTCCGTGAGTTGTGGGAGAAATGTGTAAAGCAAATGGACTAGGTGTGATTCCCTTAATGGGCTTAACGACTGCACGTTGTACTTCTTGACGGAAGTAAACAAGTTTCGGTTGCATAGATCTCAGTAAGGTAACAAAATTTCTGGAACGTGGTTTTGATACCGGGTTATATCCTGTTCTTTCACTGTAGGTGAAGCAGTTGCAACTAATCTGCGTTAGTAACGGTTTGAGCTCCGAAATAAAAACTTGTGAACGCTACCCTCGTCACCACACTGAACAACTTCCATTAATAATTTGTCCATTGAGCACAGTGGAAGCACGATCACAAGGAAAAAACAGCTTTCCGTATTTATGATTATGCACTAACGGAAAAAATCACAACACTAAACAATTATTAATGTAACGATACATCGGGAATACATTTACCTAGGTGACATATTTGAGTGATTATCATCGCAAAAGCACAGGTTAATGTAAGCGGGAGATAAGCCATTGCAAATGTCGAATGCTGGTACATTAATAATCGGTTTATCCTGAAGAATGTTGAATGCAACCTTGCAAACGTACACGCATTGTGCTGTACAGATGCCTGTTCCACTTGGTCAGTCAATACAGGTACGATTAATGCTGGCCGTGGATGACGCTGGAGTTGTCGTCCTATGACGTCCTAAATGCGGTCATCGGAGACAGGTCTGGTGATTGAACAGACCAAGACAACATGTTGTGAACACTCTATAGAGCCTGTTGGGTTAAAGCAGCGGCATGTGAGCGAGCGTTATCATGCTGGAAAATACCACTTTGAGTGCTGTTCATGAACGGCAGCACAAAACTTGTAATAACTAGACTGACGTACACATTTGCAGTCAGAGTGCGTGGGATAATTAATAGTGCGCTTCTGCTGTCGTACGAAATCGCGTCGCAGACCATAAGTCCAAGTGTAGGCCCAATTTGTGCCGGAGGTTCAACGCAAGCCTCCAATTGGAGTCCTTCTAACCAACATACGGCCATGACTGGCACCGAGGCAGATCCAGCTTTCATCAGAAAACACAACAGACCTCTACCCTAACCTCCAGTGTGTGTGCTCGCTTGAAACCACTGACATCACAAATGGCGGTGGTTTGGGGTCAGTGGAATGCGCGCTACAGGGCGCTGGCACGGAGATGTCCTTTAAGTAACCGATTTGTAACAGTTCGTTGTCTCGCTGTGGTACCAACTGCTGCTCAAATAGCTGCAGTGCAATGCGACAGAACCATACGCCGAACACGATGGTCTTTCCTGTCGGTAGTGCCACGTGGCTGTCCTCAATCCGATCCGCTTGCGACCGTACATTCCTGCGACCATCGCTGCCAGCAGTCATGTACAGTCGCTACAATCCTGGCAGGTCTTCCTGCAACACCGTATAAGGAACATCCAGCATCTCGTAGCCCTATTGAACGATCGCATTCAAATTCAGTGAGGTGATGATAATGCCGTCTCTCTACCCTTAAAGTTGTTTTCAACTGACATCAACTCGTTACGTCCACTCTCAAAGGTAACTAACGCTCACACGTAATTTGAATAGACGTCATCTTTCAGATGTAGAAACACGTAACACGTCTACCAACATCCGCTTACGTCGCATAACTCTTTCTTGTTGTTGCGATTTTTTCCGTCAATGTATCTGTTA
Source organism: Schistocerca piceifrons (assembly GCF_021461385.2). Classification (NCBI taxonomy): domain Eukaryota; kingdom Metazoa; phylum Arthropoda; class Insecta; order Orthoptera; family Acrididae; genus Schistocerca; species Schistocerca piceifrons. Next base: position 168,785,046 of record NC_060145.1, read on the forward strand.
AATAAGCATCCAACTGTCATGGGAGAAGTTGTAGGAAGTAGGGGATGCACAAATGGAGTTTGGTTTCACAAATCGCTGAACTTTTATTCAAATTTAAAAACCACACGAAATTATAATGAAATGAACACCTTTAGCTGCTTACAGGCGTTGACATACGTCAACGGGGACAGGTGAAAATGTGTGCCCCGACCGGACCCGAACCCGGGATATCCTGCTTACATGTCCGAAAGAACAGATACCATCTTAGTATATAACCACACGAAATTTTATAGCAATGTTACTCTTGGAAAACCGAAACACAGAAAATTAACATGTAAGACTGAAACTAATAATGTGAGACTTTGATTGACAACGTTAGAAACACTGAAAGAAGAACAAATCAGAATTCCTCATCCACACAACTCTCATTTTCGAATAAACGGGAGAAATAACCCGCATTCAAAACGCACAAACAACCAGATAAATGCGAGTTGCTCAGAATACGTATTCTGAGAACCAAACTAGCACCTCGTAACTACAGCAAAAAGCGGCACTCACCTCTTTCGACAGCACAGTCAGCACAAGACGACAACCAGGAAGCAAATGATAGTCGGCGTCGGACGTTTCCACGGAAACGTATGACAATAATCACAAATTCTCTGCACTCATTCCAAACTCTTTTTAGAGGGGCGCTAGGAAGCTTGTAGCCAATGTGACAAACGTACATGTATCTCAGAGCATGAAAATAGAGAGGAAAGCTGCAAAAGTTTCCATGATTTGGCATAAAATATGCGTAGACGATTTGTAAGGTTAGTATCAAATGTGAACGCTCTTTTACTACTGGTTGACGAAGCATCGAAGTATGTAGGAGAGATATTACACAGAACTATACAGAAATCGGAAATGAAACGCATGATTGTTGTTGACACCCACGCTGAATAGATACTTTATATTTCTCCAATGGGTATATGGGGCGTATCTCCCAGAAACCACAGCAACAGAATACGCCGGCAGGACCTGGGAACCGCCCCAGAATAGCACCCAACACTCAGAACTGTCTGCCTTGTATTTGAAATAAAATGTACCTGAGCTGATACAGCTTCGAGAAGCCATGTGTACCAGTCATGCTACAGAGGTTATTATTCTCTGTGCAATGCCGACACCGATATCTTTTGTAAAGGCCACCATCGCATAAGCGTCACATCTCCCACTAAGAACAACAAGAAAATATCTCAAGCATACCCACTCAAAACACAAGAATATCGAGGAAGAGAGACCAGTAACTACACACATTTTAAAGTCCTCTTTTAATTTGGGGGAGATGGGGGCGGGTGTTGGTTGTCTCCTTTTCACAATCACAGTTTTACAACTAATGAGGGAGAAGGTAATGAGCTCAATAGTGTTTTTTTTCGCATATACAGAAATGGGATACTTAACCAACCACAGTTAAGTCGTCGTAATTAATCAGATAATTCTATGTTTTGTAAGGTAGTAATAAAATTATGAAGTAAATTGTCGCTATTGAGAAGTCCTGCGACTTATTCGTTAAGTCAAGTAAATATCCCGTTACGTCCATATGGAAACACAGTTCATCCATTTCTTTGTTAACAGTTGTATTTATTATCAAAAGAAAGGACCTAGAAAGTTATTCTAGATAGTTATAATGATTTACAAAACCACTTAATAATATTACAGGGGGTTTCCATAATGCTCGATTGTGGGTCCTCTACCGTTCTTGCTCCACTTGAACAATCAACCATTCTATTTTATCTTTATGCACAATGGTCTCTTTTTGTGGATGGTACAAGTATACAAGTTCAGTTGTTAAGCCAAGCATACAAGTATCAACAGAGAAAATAGAAAAACGTGTTTGAGAGTTATTAATTGTTTTTGCTCAATAATGGGCTTACTTCAAACTCCCAAAAGGTAGAGCTCGTTCTCTTTTGAAGCACCACTGAAATATATAGTTTTGTATGAATAAACATAATTCGTGAACAGAAGAAAAGTTTAAAATTTTTGAATGTACACATGGATGGAAACATAAAATTGATAAAGAAATATCGCACTATATCTTCCAAAAACTGCCAGCGTCAGTTACTTCTCCGATAACCATCGCCAGTCAGTCAGGTAACATATTGATATTCATGGATTTCGTGCGATATAATATTGTGTAGTAATGCTACAATTAGGAATAAGCACATCTTTAGCCCTGGGTCACGGGTTCGATTCCCGGCCGGGTATGGGATTTTCTCCGCCCGGGGACTGGGTGTTTGTATTGTCCTCATCATTTCATCAGCATTCATAAAAGTGGCGAGACTGGACTGAGTAAAGATCCGGAATTTGTAGGGCGCTGATAACCGCGAAATTGAGCGCTCCACAAAACCAAACATCATCATCACAACCTGAGGCTAGCATTTAATTAATTATGAACGTTAAGTACAGCTTATTTATTTACAAATAAAATTGATACCAACTGTTAGATACTGCCCAGCGCCCTGACCCGGAAAAAGTTGAAAACGCCGGTTTTTTTTTTTTTTTTTTTTTTTTGCGAACGTTGTTTATGCCTAACGAGAATTTCCGAGTACAAATAAGTAAATAAGTAGATTAGCAGTGGACGTAAAATGTAACATTCACTTGTCGCCAAGTTATGACTTTAAAAATGATGTGTAAGATGCTGAAAATCGAGACGTTGCACTAATATAAGATCAAGTGCATTTTAATGAAGCATAAAAAGGGAAGCCGGTGTTGTGACAAATCATTACTAGTAGCTGCTCTTGGCCCAATATCTTGATAATGCGGATACAAAATTTAGTTTCAATTACCTGTGGGAAGAGGTCTTTGTCCAACATCGAGATAATAATTATTTCGTGTAGCCCAGCTGCATGTGACATCCTTTCTATTAGACGTCACTTCGGCTGGTGGGCTGTCTCCTTGTAATGCTGCTACATTAGTTGTTATTTGGGCCCACTATGTAGCTCTAAGGACTAGTGATTTACCCAGCAGCTGTTGAAAATAAACTTTTGAAGATTATTGACAGGAGCAGCTCTTTGCCATGGTATGCTATTGTGGGGACAGGAAAAGGTTATTCAACATTTCTGCACCCTATTCCTGAGACTGGCCGACTGAAATTAATAATATATGGTAAAACAATGTCATGGAGCTGCAGGGAGCTCAAGAAATCGAGGGGTTGGTTGACAGACCTCTGAATGTAGGACGTAAATTATGAACCATGCGTGCAGTGAATTAGTGTCAGCTGCAGTCTCATTGCAGTAGCACGCGTTTTTGACTTTAAGAAGTCTTGGAGTGCAAATGCGTAAACTGTTTCTAAAATACAATAGAGCTCCTTTTTATTTTCATTTGAATTCTAGTATAAGGATATATAGGGAGTGTATTTACTGTGAGCAGACACAGGAGGAGCTGGTCGTAGTTCGTGAACACTTAACGGTGTTGGCCATATCAACCTTCTGACGGCTGTTGCTTCATGGTGTAGCGACAGCAGAGAAACTGACGCATCGCATGAGGCACCTCAAATATCGCCTTGGCCCAGCCAATTCATTCAGCGAATCAACACGTGATCGCTTTTTCAGAAGGGCCCCTAGCACGAAAAAGATGTGGATGAGTTTGCTAGGTATCAAGAGCTCCAACGTTAGGAGCACTATGCAGACCTTTGGGAAAATAGTGCCCAAGGCTGGAAAAAAAAATCAGAGTATGCTCTTCATGCCTACTGGGGACTAATTCGAGATGTGGCTGAAGCTCTGCCTGCAGCTATCGAAGGTGGAGGCTGTAGTAATCTGCAAGCTGTTGGCTCAGTCGACACCAATGACACTGGTCGCTTGGATTCTGAGTCATCCTCATTTCCTACAGGTGGCTGGTAGAAGTGGTGAGGACAGCTTTTCTCATGGGTTGCAAGCAGGGCTTGAAAGCTGCCTTCTGTGTTAAGAACAGATCCGTTAAGATAAGCAGTTAAAGGTAAGCAGTTAGACCAAAATCCGACTTATTGAAGCTACGATTTGTTGTATTAATGGCCAAATAAAGTTCTATAACGCAATCTGACTTCGAAATTAAGGTACAGAAATAATTCCTGTAGAGTACACTTACAATAAACGTTGCAGCAGGTAACTAGCAGGGTAATTTGTACAAATGAACATCAAACAGTGAAAACACTCGTAAAATCCTATCAAAACTACGGAGTGTAGCTGTGGTCAGTGTACAGCCAAACACGGTGCAACGGGATGGTTTCCTCGGACAGAATTATTGTTAATATCCCTCTAAAGCAATTTTTATAGCGATGTCGTTCGGGAGACAAATTCTCTATATGATAATGAGGACTGCTGACGGCATTAATACTATGCTTGTTAGAAGTAATTTATCAGAGACATGAGCACATACACGCTGCAGAAAATCTGCACTACACTTCTCTAATCAGCATAAAAACCTACCTTTCATAAGCTGAAAATTATGCACGCAAGAGAACGGGTTGTTAATCAGTATTAATGTGGGAAAGGTGTATAAAAACTGAGCTGTTTGATGGGTTTGCATAACTAACAGTCAGTGGCTAGGCAAAGGGACTACTCGCAACAGGTACGAGCAATATGACTTTACACCACAAAACGGACAGTATTATATAAGTAAAGTTCAGTAAATAGTAAAACCAAGTTTGAGTGGATACACTTATAGAAAAAGTGTGTCTGCGTGACCATCCTCCGCAGCAAGCACAGAAATATTTGACTTGAAATTCTCTTCGCGTTTGTTGCCGGGTGCTAAAATCAGCTCGATTCAATATTTCGGCGATAAATCTGTTCACCATCTTCAGGAGAACGCTGCCGCTGCTGCTGAGTCTCGCTGAGAACTCATGCCTAGGCTGCAAATCGACGTCCTTTATAAACCTCCGTACCGTATATAGCACTGCAACAGCGTATTTACGTAGCTTATACTATGAAGTACCAAGTTTGGTTTATTACGTAGTATGTCCCCAACAGAACAAATAGACCTGTCACGGAAAAGCCACGTATAACACTCCTGTCTGCTACTACTACTGCACCATAACCTCAATGCTAGAAACAGGTTGTGACATAAAACTATTTTGTAAAAGCAATTATGGTACAAAGCAGCAGAGCAGTGTTACCCTCTGGGAGGAATTTTGTTAAGTTGACCGTGTTGTACCTAATAGAGGTGGCTTATCGGAAATGAAAGTCAGAATTACGTAAATGTTTGAACAGTAATAAACAAAATTTTGCCTATCTGCACTGTTTAACGTATAAAGAAAACGGTCGCCAGCCTAATTAGGCAAAAGAATGATTAACATTCTCGTTGAAGAAAATAGTTATTATTAGTAATTTTAACGGATAAACACAACCTATACTTGGCCACACGCGAGTGCAATGAACTCTGACACACACATATGTTTATGGTAAGATTGGAACTAACAGAGCAGCAGAAACAATTTGCAAAATTATAACAGCTACCGAAACACACTATTACTTTCAGGGCTTACACAAAGTGAATGGTCTTTATAATATTACTATTAATATGCACTTCTAATACACAAGAGAGACAAACACTTAGCAAACAAGAGTGTATTAACGTTTCACAACAGCGGCTTTCTCACTTTTACTACATCGAAACACAATGTTAACAAAATTGCAAGAAACTGGCTCACCTTTTAGAATTTACTACAGATTTCAAGGTGATCATTAGCTAAGCAAAATTTTAGAAGCCTGAGTCTTAAGAACTTTTAATTTTGGAGTTGGCAACAGCACTTTAATAAGCAGTTTTAATAGGAAAATTATTTTCAGCAAACAACATTTACTTTAACTCACTTTCTTGCCATATTAACTTTAACTTTCTTTTTACTAAGTTCAAGAGGCGTTAATTAGCATAACATTGGTCATAAAAGTTCTTTCAGTAGGGACACTCGGTGATTACTTTAGTTCAAACGGAAAGGAACCTGAGAGGTGTTATGATGAGGAGAAAAATCAAGGTTGGTATATAACTTCAGATATAAATTACCTTCTATTTGAGCACAATAACACCTCCATTAAGCTGATCCTTCACTGTACATCATTATAGTATTACGTTACAGTGATTGCGCAAAGTGGTGGCAACTGCATGTTGGTAGGTGGATTCGCAGACTGAATTGCTGGACTCTTGTCATTTCTTGGTGGCGATGATAGATACAAACTCCAGAATAGTTCCAGCTATTTATCCATCCATCCGAGGCCTTGGAAAGAAGCAGGAAAAGCCTCTCTCTGAATCAGCACAATATGCACCTTTATATGGCAGTGCACGGACTCGTAGCTCGTCTCCGACTGCTGGCTCGTCCCCGACTCGTAGCTCGTCCCCGACTGACTATCCGTACCAACTTTTCCACCTAGGCCAACCAAAATTTGCGCGCGCTACACAGTTCCGTTTCCGAGGGGAACCACTACACCTCTTATACACAGAATACTAAGAGCCCTAAGTGAGGATCAGCAATTTACATAACAGTAAACAACCATTTTAAACAAAACAGAACATTTACACATATAGACATTTCTACAAAAAAATTATTCACACAAAATTACAATTATATACAGTAAGCTTTGTTCCCTCCAAATGGGACAAAGAGTTTAAATGAAAGATATGCTACACAGCATGGGACCAACCATGACATCAAAGTTTGTATAAAGAAAGCAGTATACAATTTTATGTTATCGATTCAATCACACACATTTACAGAAGCACAGCAATGTAACATTAAATGAAACAAAAGCAAAATAAATCAGTAGAGCAGTAGAGCCATGGTGTTACACGTAGACGGCGCTTGCAACGTCCATCACGGTTGCTGCGCTCCAAGACTGGGCAACTGGCGCCACCCTTAGTAGAACAACGGCGGCAACGATATATCGCACTCAGAGATGATTTTCGAACACTAGGACTGGCCACACGGAAGAACGTTCTGTTTTGATGCGGAACAGTGCAGGTTCTATGTCTTGCTAAGAGGAAACTCATTGTTTCTGTTAATCAAATTATCCGCCAACCGTATTTCAGTTGCCTCTTTATAAAAACTGTTCCAAAAACCAGAAGGGCTGACAACTATCGTAGTTTCGCCAGATTCCATACCGTGTGCCTCGTTTAAGCAATGTTCTGGTACCACTGATTTTTGCGGTGGTTGTAGCCTTGTATGACGGCGATGTTCCCCTCACCTGTCATGAACTGTGCGAATCGAACGGCCGATGTAAGCCTTCCCATCCTGACACGGAATTTTATATATACTAGGCTTCCTAAGCCCCAATTCATCTTTCACAGAGCCGAGTAGCGCCCTAATCTTGGAAGGTGGAAGTAACACAATCTTAATGTTGAAACTCCTTAAAATTCTTCCAGTCTTAAAAGATATGCCCTAGCACTACGAATAAAGGCCACCGATCTATGCTCGTCTTCGCCTGCCGGAATGGCCGAGCGGTTCTAGGCGCTACAGAAGTTAAGTTCCATAGTGCTCAGAGCCATTTGAACCATTATGCTCCTCTTCATACACCTCCGGTGACGGTCCGAACTACATAGCCCGAGGAATCTGCTTCTCAGAATATCCGTTTTCCTTAAAAACAGCCTTCAAATGTGCAAGATCTTGGGTTAAACTGTCTGCATTGGGAATAGCGTATGCTCTGCGCATCAGGGTCCTATGGACGCCAATGCGTTGGTATGTTGGATGACAACTCTTGGCATGCAGGTACCGATCAGGGTGTGCCGGCTTTCGGTGAATGCTATGTCCCAGAGTACCATCTGGTTTTTCTTGGACGTCATGGTTTAGAAGAAAAACACAAAAAGTTTACGGAGTCTCGACAGAAATATTTGTTTTGTAAATAAAGTCACCTTTCCTTGCTGCAACTGCAATTTATTTCTCCCAAAGGCGTTTCCCCTTCTTTTACTCTAAGGAATCTTCAGTAGGGCCCAGGACGATACAGTTTTGTTTTGATATATGTTATTTTTAGATTATCAAAAAGTTCCCGTCGCGTTCTTTTATGTATGTATAAGTAATTACAGTTTGTTGGCATCTCCTCTTATCTGACCTGGAGGTCGCACTACAACTACATTTACAAAACAATAAGCGCATTTTTATATTCCGAACGTATTCTTCCACACTCATCAACATGATTATCCTTATTTTTGTGGTCCACTATTACTCTCTTGCCATTAGTTTGTGAGTTAATGAGCACTTCCCTCTCATCTAAGTATATGGCCGAAAGAGTCAGCCTACAGGAATTGTGAAACGATCCTTGTCATCCAGGACCGTTTGCCAGAAAGAGCGCAGATTCGCCACGAGATGGTGAAATTCACAGGCGTCTAATGTGCTATAGTGTGCGAGTGAGACAGACGAGATCCTACGTCATAGGGAAACCCATTAGAAGCCGTTTGTGGCCGAGGAGACGTAGCAGTGTTAAATATGGTGGCCCTAAGATCGGCCATAAAGGGAAATATTTATAGAGACTATTTAATTCTGTAGTAATGCAGGGAATGAAGCCACAGCAATTTTAATCTACTACCCCTCATAAAATTCCATGGTGATGCCAATAAAACTTGAATACTGATCATATCTACAATAGCTTAGGATTTACTGTTAAAGTTAAATTGACAAGTTTTGTAACAAAGGCCTGAATGCTAAAATCTGAACGCTTTAGTCGATCTTAACGATCGACATTTCATATAGAAGTGCATCATTAAAATGACAAATGCTGTAAATATCAACTCTGTAACTTCATTTGTTTGAAATATATAGTAAATTTAACCTATCAGTATTTTCAGTTAAGCATCAGATCACCATTTCCTCCACATAAAACACATTGAACGATGACAGCATGACACCTTATTGAATCATTAGATAATAGGATATTTGTAGTCAAGTTCAGTTCATAATACTTTTGTTCTTTATTTATTTATCAGAAAACACATTTATGCAAGGCTACTAGCCGTGACATTCAAAGTTAAGAAAAAAATTGCATTGGTTTTGTGTAAAAGAATGTAACATTTGTTATTTAATGATATTATTGATACTTTATTTAGAACGTGAAAGTGATCAAGCTTTGATTATTTCAATATGTTAAAATGTAAAATAGTGTAGAATAAGCTAAGCCAATCAGATGGACGGCTTCAGGAATGGGAACTGCCCTAGTCAGTTGAACGAGGATATTCGGCGCGTGGGAAATGCGGCCGGGGTCGGGCAGGGGTACAGTGCTGGTGCAGACGCGAAAGCGGACAGTTAGGCTGGAGACATCAAATGGGACAGTTCGGATTGAGACGCGAAAGCGGACAGTTGGTCTTTAGGTATCTAGGAAATGAAACGACTTAGATAATTTCGCGCTGTGTGGTATCGCGGTACTTAGTCTCTGAGCGTTGAACAGCCACACGCCTGATGTGAACTCTTTAACTTTCGCGATGAGATTGTGAATGATCGAACCGTGTCAAATGGATATCGCTCGAGCGTAACAGTAACTCTAAATACGACCACTTTCGCTTTACTTTACTTTCTAAATAAACATTATTCTAACCAGACCGCGACTGTGTGGCCTACATCATTTATGGGTCGTTAATTTACTGTTATTATATGTTAGGTTAACTTCTTATTTCGGAAACTTGCCATCAGACAGATAATTTAACCGCAGGGTCTCAAGTGTCTAATTTAGGTCGTGTAATGCGACACGTGCAGTTCAAACCCTAGACGAGTTTGAGTCAAGACATTTCGACGAAGAGGAACCGCATGTGAGCCTGAACATTTTTGGGATGTTAGCTCGCAAATTATGCATATTTAAAAGCACAGTTTTTGAACAAATAATTGTAACTAGTGGCAAAAGAGTAGTAGTGCCCCACAAAAATAAGGGTAAACATGTTGAACAGTGTGAAATAAAAAGTTCGGAACATAAAAATGTGCTTATGTTTCGGAAAAAAGTCGTTGTGCGACCTCCAGACCAAATGAGAGGAAACTAGGATGCCAACAAATTGTAAGTAATTACTTATTTACATAGAAAAACGCGACGTGAACTGTGTGATAATTTAAAACTAACACGTATCAAAACAAAAATGTATCCTTCTAGATACCACTGAAAACACCTTAGAGTAAAAAAAGGCGAAACGCGACTGGGAGAAATAAATTAAAGTTGCAGCAAGAAAAGGCGGTCTTATTTACAAAACAAATAACTCTGTATGGACATTGAATTAATCAAACAGTGGACATAACACGTGTAATTCACAAATCTTGTGAAACTTGAGTCAACATAGCGGTAATAGTGGAAAAATAAGTGTGCTGTACACGCTTTCCAACAACGCATTGAGTAATCTAAAGGGCAGTAGAGAATGACTAGTCTGGGTGCCTAATACTCCGTATTGAACGGCTATGCCAAGGTTCCGTAATAGCTCACAAGTTACGAAAAACAAATCATCGCTGGTCCTCCCTGCTGTTTTCGCTCCTAAATGCCAGATCACGTTCGCAATTCATCGCAAGTTCAGTACGCGAAATGACTGCAAAATAACTGTGCCAATACGAGTACCACACGACGAAAATGAATGAAAACGAGCCACATTAAAAAAACACTGCAAGTAACAAACAATCTCACAAAATTTCCAGACTGCAGCCGGTGTCTGAGAACTTCTGCAGTTCCTTCTTGACTAGCTGGAACAAAGCGCGGCTTCAAGTCACTTTAAAGCATGGCAAACCTAACCATCAAGTTCTCTCAATGGCTGCAGGCGTGCAGACATCATTGGAGGTATACATGCTACATGCTACACAATGGGGCCCCCAAGAGACGTAATTAAGAAATGTAAATTCATAAGTTACGTATCGATACTGATTACAGTATGCTTTACAAAAGCTAGTTTGTGAGTTAGAGAAACAAAACAGTAGCAAAACTGAAAGCGCCACTTAGCTTGCGAATGTTCAGGCTTACTCTTTGCAGTACGTACGCAGAAATGATCGGAGCGTTTTGGTTTGGAGCTGAACGGAGGGATCCAACCACAGGCTCTGCCGATTCTTTCATGAGATGTGTTATGGTGAATTGCAGCATTCTCCTTGATAAATTTGGGGCACATTACACACAGAAAAAAATGGTTCAAATGGCTCTGAGCACTATGGGACTTAACATCTGAGGTCATCATTCCCCTAGAACTTAGATCTACTTAAACCTAACTAACCTGAGGACATCACACAATCCATGGAAGAGGCAGGATTCGAACCTGCGACCGTAGCGGTCGCGCGGTTCCAGACTGAAGCGCCTAGAACCGCTCGGCCACTCCGGCCGGCCTTACACAGAGAAAGCAGTTACTCGGGTAGGAGAGTGCGCGTGGTTTTTGTAGGCTTGGTGGTAGTTAGAGGATCTCTGATGAACACTCGCCAGTCGATACGCAGAGAATGAAATCAGATCGCTCACAAAGGAAATACACTTCGAATGCCAAATTTTATCAGTAAATTGTCGGAGCATTCGTAACAAAGTTCCTAAACTTAATGCCCTACAGGGAAGCTACGTGAAACAGGAAGTAGAAGACTTAAATATTTAATGAGGCACTGAATGCATATCAAAAAGACAGTTTAGAGATCGTAGGAGAGCCGTCCGGAGTGGTCGGGCGGTTCTAGGCGCTTCAGTCTGGAACTCGAGACCACTACGGTCGCAGGTTCCAATCCTGCCTCGGGCATGGATGTGTGTGCTGTCCTTAGGTTAGTTAGGTTTACGTAGTTCTAAGTTCTAGGGGACTGATGACCACAGATGCTAAGTCCCATAGTGCTCAGAGCCATTTGAACCATGGTAGGAGAGGCAGCGTGTATTGCAATAGTCGTAAGTACTTTATTTATCTAGATCGAAACTAAGTCTGACTGTGAAGTCAAATGGACGCGAATAAGCAGCCTTGGTGAACTGAAATTAAACCTCAGATAAAAGTTTTATTCATTATGGCTATGGAACAGTGCGACTGTTGTGAGGAAATGTTTTCAGAAATAACTACAACCATTCACGCTTTGTGAGGATTCAGTTTTTAATTTACCATAACCAGTTTCGAGTCATCTAGCGATTCTGAAGATGAGTCGTTAGGAGGTTCGAAATCGCCCATATTAAACTTGAATCATGTCAGAAACCGACTTGTTCGGGCTATTTCAGAAAACCTTTACTCATCGGATGTTTTTACCCACCAAGAGATTCGGCTGTAACACCCGTAGGATCATTCAGAGAAACACGAGACAGTAGTGAGAAAGTACACAGATCATCCAATATACTGGATACTTGGAGGAAAACACGAGACACAGTAGTGAGAAAGTACACAGATCATCCAATATACTGGTTACTTGGAGGCTATTTTAGCCTACTGACTATAGATTGGGAGGATATTCAATTTTTAGAGGAGGTACGCACAGAGGTTCCTACGAAGTAGTTCTGAAAGCTTTCTCCGCTAACTATCTTCAACTAGTTCAGCATACCACATGTGCTTGAGCCTATCTACAGAGTTAGTAAGCAGAGGACGATCAGCGACCACGACGTCATCATGGCCATGATGTTTACTAGGGTTAATAAATCGATCAAGAAGTCTGGGAGAGCTTTTATATGAGAAAGAGCAGGTAAAATGTTGCTGTCATGCAACTTCAACAATAAATCGAAATCACTGATTTCACATGTTATGGACATAGATTAATTATGCAAACGTTTAGACTGACTGTAGATCATGCTGAAAGTGTTGTTAGTAAAACTTCTCTATTTAAACTAGACAACTGCATGTGACTGCTTTAGTCTTTAATAAAACTTGCATCTGACTGCGTATTTAACTGAACTGAACTTTATCTGACTGCATGAAAATATTGTTGGAAAATTAAAACTCAAAATACACATCTGACTGCATGAAAGTTTAGTGGTCAAAATAAATGAAAGTCAACAACCTGCATCTGACTGCGTCTGTGGACTTAGCTCGTGCACTCCTCCCGTTTAGCCGATAATCAAACATATATTCGACTCAGCTGTAGTGCAATGGCATAACATTGTCATTCTAGATAACTTTACTCACTTTGGCCCTGTTTGTTACTTAATAAAAATTCTGTCCTGATCTGAATAATTTGCCAACTGTGCAATGGCATATAGATTATTTTACTCTAATAAATGAAATTATTAGCTTTACTCATGGGAACTTTACTTTAATGTACCTTTTGGCTCAATGCAAGCACAGGATGCGGAGAACGACATAAGGTGTGAGATGAAACTCTAATTTTATCTAAAAAATATTTATTGTTCAAATTTTAAGGGACATGTGAAAAACTAAAAACCTTATATAGCATGGATTTATGAGAAAGTTTCACAAAACGCTTATTGCATCAACAATGGGATTTCTATCTAGCTTTTAGACATTATTTAACCAAAGAAAACCTATTTTATTAATTACTCTTTCTAGTTTCTCTAGGTATGTGCCGAGTTTCGCTCAATATATAGCTTATTATGTGCGTAGCGCCAATTCTTACTTTGATACTGTCACGACCCGGCTGCCTCCTGCAGGCATCTATCTCCGACTCGAAACACATCTGCTGTCTCTGCGCATCTCCTCACCACTATACAAACTTTTACCGCGTGCACCTAGCTCTGTTGGCTGTCAAAGATCTTACTACTCGAAGATGTACTACTCGTCCAACCTTGCGGTTGGGAACTATCGACATTTTTCACTGGCTCTATCCTGATCGAATCTCAGCACATACCTTTCAATGCTGTGGAGAAGTTTGTGCCGAGTAAGTGGATTAAAGACAGAAAAGACTCTACGTGGTTTAATACCAGAATTCGGAAAATTCTGGGGAAAGGTTGTTGCACTCTCGGTTCAAAAACAAAAGAAATCTCCGCAGATAAAAGCTAACAGGATTTCGTGTGTCTATAAAAAGATCGATGCGAGAAGTATATAACTTCCACAGTCATAGGTAGCGGAAGATCATGCCGAGAAAAGCAAGGTCCTATCAGAAACAGCTAACTGAGCTCGAGGCTTCTATTCAGTCGCTCGTCGAACAGTCTAGTACGGTAGTAGAAGACCGCATAAGGAAAAGTGTAATGTTAAACTCGGTATTAAGAAAAACATCATACAGGAGGATAGTATAAACATACATTTGACTGAAGCAAACATTCCCGTACGGAGTACACAGAAATAGGAATTCCTAGCGTTGAAAACCAGCTGAAAGAATTGAAAACAAGTTTCAGACAGTTTCAGATAGTACTTGAGCCGTGCATGGTTCTCGCTTGTGCCATATCTTATTTTACATCCTGTTTTTTTTTTCGTGTTTCCACTTCGTTATGTTGGTTTCAATTTATGTTGTCACTGAGTTGCTGCTTTGTCTACCCGTCTGCAGCAGCAGCAGCGCCTATTGATACAGCCCTCACGTGTTATCTTTGCTGCACTGCTATTACTTCCCGGCTATCATCTGTCATGGAGTCAGTTGGAACGTGCCAGGAGGCCAGTTCTGACCTGCCAGTCGTAGAGTTGGAATGTGGCACTAGTTCAGTTGGCTTGGAGCAGCAGTGAGGCATGGATGTCCATGGCTCGCTCGACCGTTGCCGCCACGCATCACTTGAGCCGGGACGGTCGTCGTGGATCGTCGGTCGGTTGTCCTACTGGACGTGAATTGGCTCGCTGATCGATTATGGGTTGGCTGTGTGTGTGTATCAACTCCCAATTTGTCTTCGTGATTGCACAGCCACTGCTGAGTGTCGTTCAAGTCTTCATGCAAGTGTTTGCGAAACTGTGTGGAATTGGTGTCATTTTCACTGACAACTTGTTTTAAGTGATGTCATTGCACTGGCAGTGAGTCGGTCGGTTGGAGCAGATTAGCAAGTAAGTCTCCCTCCACACGGCGCAGTCAGCCGGGCCTGCTGGCGGTCTCTATGCAGTGTCGGAGCGCGCGCGCGTGTGTGTGTGTGTGTGTGTGTGTGTGTGTGTGTGTGTGTGTGTGTGTGTGGGGGGGGGGGGGGGGGGGTGCTGTTCCGAGTGCTACGAGGAACGTGGCTCACCGACCCATGACACGAAAGTTGAGTGGTGATTTTATTACCGAAGCCACGTCTGTTCACGTTGTCCCCTTGATTTGTGGTTCGCTGTTGGCGGTATTTCTGGGAGCAACAGCGAGTGTTCGAGTTGGTGAAGATTTAGGCGCTGTGTGGTGGAATTAACTATATTTGTCGATTTGAAATTCAAGTCCACCAGCGGAATTTTCTGCCTTGTGGCCGTTAGTGTTCCGTTTACCAGCCCTGGTCGCTGACGTAAATTCAGGCAATGTCCTTCCCTCACCTGTTGTTGCAGTCCAACATGGTGTGTAGTTTTTGACAGCTTAATGTATTTTTGGTTGTGGGCGGCTATGTCTGTAACGTTTTGGCTTTGGAATTCTTGTATACTGGTCGGTGGTTAGCAAGTTGTCTTGTCGGTGGGTCCCTGACTGTCTCTTGGTTGTGTTGCTGGCGGATCGAGTATAGTGGTGCTGACTTCTTGCTCACCTAAGCGAACGTTAAGATTTCAAGGGCAGACCGAGCCCCTGGAAACTTCTGAGCACCGTTGCCTATACTGCCTTTCGTATTAGCGATTTTTAATGGCTCATAGCCAATGGTTGGAATTTGTATGCTTTTAATTGTGTTTTTAAAATCAGAGGCCTTCAGCCGTTTTAAAAGTAAGTTTTCAAAATTGGGAAAGTCTTCCATCGTGTGAAGATAAAGCTTGGACCTTCTGTCTGTTGAAAATTTATTGTATTGTTTTTAAAAGCATCGCCCTCCAGCAGCTTTAAGTTTTAAGGATCTTACTTATCAAGTATTACCTTTTGGAAGATAAAGCTGGGGGCTTTCTGCCTCTTGAAAATTTATTTTAGTGTGTTGTTTTTAAAAGCATTGGCCTTCAGCCGCTTTAAGTTTTAAGGTTCCTACTTATCAACTACTACATTTTTTTTTTTTTCAAGATAAAGGTGTGGGCCTTCTGCCTGTTGAAAATTTATCGTAGTTGTACTGTTCTTAAAAAGATGGGCCTTCAGCCGCTTTAAAATTTTGGTTTCTTACTTATCAAGTTTTACATCCCTTGGGCTTAAATACTATTTAAGGTTAAAAGATTTGGGCCTTCTGCCTGGGAAAATTAGTTGCAGTTCTTTTTTAAAAAAAGGCTTTCAGCTGTTATGGAGTACGGTTTCTTATTAGTCATAAGGCTGTGGCCTTCTGCCTATTGAAAGGCTATTGTAGTTACGTTGTTTTAAATATATCCGCCTTCAGCCGCTTTTAAGAAACTTAATCTATCTGACTATTCAAGTCTTATATCGCTTGGCCTTAAATACTATTTAAGGTTAAAGCCTAGAGCCTTCTGCCTCAAAAAAAAAAAAAAAATTGCAGTTGTATTTCATTCACGGGCCTTCAGCCGTCTTAGAATTAAAGGCGTTTTCTGTCGATAGTCAAGCTCAGAAGTTGCGCTGTAACGTTTGGACAACTATATAAAGTGTAATGTTTTGCTGGCATGAGGTGATTTCACTTCCTCTCCTTAATCTTTTATAACCTAATGTTGTTCTAGTAACATCAGGTTGCTTTATGGGAGGCCTCTGCAAGTGAGGAGTCCTGTGGATATGAGACAGGCGACTAGTAGCGAGGCCTGGCGAAATGAGCTACGTGGGATACGAGCATGCCATCCTACGCAGAAACATGTGGGAGAAGAACTGTAGGTATGGCGCTTCACCTTGTCAGGCGGATGACAGTCACTTTGTCGACCGGAGAGCAGGTGGAGACGCCATTGTCAATTCATACGACTGTCGGCAGGACGGCCGAGTTAAAACGCATTTGTTCGAGAAGACGGAACTGTCTCAGCGGATGGTAGACGTTAGGTGCTTGTTGAGAGAAACCGTTAGCCAGATAGGCATATTCTACCAGCAGCTTATTCTGCCCCCCTTCCACAATTCCAACTACTTGTCCTGTCCTGCGGGTTTTGCAGGGCGTTTCAGTGGTCTTCGGCATTGGCCTCTTACTTGCTTGCATTTATCGAGAGCCACTCTCCCACCGCACCAAGTCCCAAGCGACTGGAAACAAAACAGCACGTAACTGACGTGTATAAAAAAAAGGGGAAAATGGACCAGTGAAGTTACAGACAATATTCTCAGCGTCGTTTTGCTGCAGAACTCTTGAACACATTCGAAATCCTAAAACACTGCCTAATCACTTTAATGCGATCTCTTGTCGCAGGCCTGAATAACCACATTTTGCATCGCGGACCGCTGCAGGGAGTACAGGAAGAGAGTCAGAGGGATTCTGGAAGGTGCCGGCAGGGATGCGGAGGCTTGCAGACTCCAGTGCCGTGGCCACTTGCACTAGGTTTCACGGCTGAGGATCCATGGCGAGAAGAGCCCTAACGACGGGGTCCCACAGATTATCGATTGGGTTTAAATCCGAGTAATATGGTGGTCATGGGAGTACGATAAATTCATCCCGATCCAAACACGTACAGTGCTAGTAGTGTGGTACGTTACATTTCGCCGGCACTGTGCCGCGGTAAAACAAACAGCATGTATGGGTGGGCATGGTCTGCGAGGAAAGATTATACTTGTGTTTATTCATTGTCTCTTCCACTATGACAAGATCATCAAGGGAATGCCACGAAAATTTTCTCCAGACCATAACGCTCCCTCTCTTGCTGGAGTGTGTTTCCTTCCAAACGTTTCACGCCGCACCCTCCAACGGCTAGCTGTCATATGGAGCGTGAAACGTGATTCATCTGAAAAAGCCACCTGTCGCCACTCGGTAGACGTTAAGTTGCTGTACTGGCGTGCAATTGGGAGCCTTCGTCGCCAATGAACAGCAGTCAGTACGGGTGCATGAACCAGGCTTCTGCAGCGAAGACCCCCATAGAGCAACGTTCGCTGAACGGTCAAAAAATGGTTCAAATGGCTCTGAGCACTATGGGACTCAACTGCTGAGGTCATTAGTCCCCTAGAACTTAGAACTAGTTAAACCTAACTAACCTAAGGACATCACAAACATCCATGCCCGAGGCAGGATTCGAACCTGCGACCGTAGCGGTCTTGCGGTTCCAGACTGCAGCGCCTTTAACCGCACGGCCACGTCGGCCGGCGCTGAACGGTCATTGAGGAGAACAGGCTATAGCCCCTTCGTTCATACGGGCGGTTAGTTGCTCACCAGTTGAACTTCTATTGGCCCGTACACACTTCCATAGCCGTCTTTCACCCCTGTCATCTATGGCCGATGGCGGACCACAGTTGCCTGGCGCCAGTTTTTGATAGCGCCATTTTTGCCATCCACGGTATACTTTAACCATGGTGAGACGCCCTGCTAAACCTACAGGACAGGACAGGTAGTTTAAGTTGTGAAAAGGGGCCAAAATAAGCGGCTGTCAATTACACTCGAACATACAACCATTTATTTGATCGAACATTACAAGAACCAAGAAAATTAAAAAAAAAAAAAAAAATACACAACTTTAATTTTGGAAATTAATTAGCGACTGAAAGCCCCGTACAATCTCACGCCTTAAGGGCAAGACCACTTTAATTTAAAAACGGCTGAAAGCCAATAACTTATCAGAAATTTAAAAGGCACAGCTTTATCTTAAAACAGTTCCTTAATTAGGCTCTAGGCCCAATGAATCTGACACTTTAAGAGGAAACAACTTAAATTTAAAATCGGCTGAAGCCCCAACACTTAAGACAATGACATTAATTTTTAAAATGCCAAAGGCTTTACGTAAAACAGTTCTTAAATGAGGCTGAAGGCCCAATCCATCTTATGCCTTAAGGACAAAATAACCTTAATCTAAAAATCGGCTAGAAGCCATACAAGTACAAACAACAAGAAAAGGCTGTACACCCAAGGGCGCTCAGAAGTTCCGAGGGTCGGCCTGGAATTCAAACACTAACCCTCGCTTAGGTGAGACAGGGAGAACCCAACCGACAGACAGTCAACGGACCCACTGACAAGTTAACCTCTCCTTCACCCAACCTGCACGCAACAGCGAGTTCAATGGAACAACGTAGAAGGTATTGGCGCTCACAAACCAATTATCTATTGAGCTGTCAAACTACACACCGTGCTGGACAGCGACAACACGATGAGACACTGCCTGAATTTACGTTAACGGCCAGGTGAGGTAGTCAGCACGTTAACGGCCAGAAGGCAGAAGATTTCGCTGGTGTACTTCGATTCAAATAACCAAGTACAGTTAAACTCCACCAGAGGGTGGCTAAAATTTGCCAACTTGAAAACACAGGTTTTGCTCGTGGGAATATCCCAACAGCCGACAACGAACTCGAGACGACAGAATGTGAAGTCATGACTTGCTGGTAGATTAAGTCAATACTCAACTTTGATGTCCAGGATTGGTGAGCCACGAACCTCGTAGCAATGGGAACAGCACCACACAGCCGCAGTGTAACACAGAGGCCGCTAGAGGGCCCGGCCAAACTATGCGCTGCGGAGATTTCTTTGCTAATCCACGCCAACCGACCAACTCCACAGGCCAGGAAAAAGTGAAGGACCAAATATACGTCGGCCGATGAGACGACCAACCAACGGTAGTCCCGCTCCAGTCTCCCTCCGTAGGACAGTTCATATGTGTCGCCAGCTGTAGGCGAGCACTGGTTGTCGGCGCCTCACCGGCGCTCCGTCCCCGACTTCACTGCTGCTGCGTGCCGACTTCACTCCTGCTCCGTCTGCAACTGACTTCCAGACACTCGACGACCTGGAAATACTATCGGTCGCTCCAGAGATGGTACGACAGTGCAGATATCGATACAGGCTGCTGCTGCCCCTCATGGGCAGGTAAGCAAGAAAGTTAGTGACGCCAGTAAATGGAATAAGGAAACGAGGCGGCAGTACCGTAATAGAAGACGACAAAGAATAAATGGAATCAACGCGAGCCGTGCACGGCTCACATAGTGGTATGCGAACAGTTTACAGACTTAGCGGTTTCGTAAATGCCTCCACCCTTGGCTTGGTTGTCAGATAAATCACTCCGTTTCCACGTTATTGTTACTGCGCTGTTTTCCGTGTCCCACTGACACAATTTATATACCCTCCACTATTAGTGCTGACATCTGTTCTCTGTGAATGGTTATCGTAGCCAGTGGTCACACTGACGATGACTCGAAGGTGTACAACCAGTTTACGTGAAAGAAAGATGTAATAAAATGGAACACTTACAGCCGTCCTTAAGATGTTATTTACTATATCACCACCGGTTTCGGTGTTTCAGACCACCATCCTCCGGCCTCAACTGATGCTGAGGGGCTTAGCTCAAATTGTATTCACGATTCCATCAGTGGCCAACATACATGAACTGGTTTTCACAGACTACCTACAACAACGATCTTGTGTCTCCAACCATTAACTACTAACTAGAATTGTTACAGGTACCCTGCGAAAACCATTTACTAGATGTACGATTTAACTCCCTCAGTGTCAGTTAAGACCTGAAGATGATACACTGAAGCAGCGAAACTGATAGCTAAATAATAAATAACATTGTAAGGATGGCTGAAGGTATTCCATTTTAATTACACAAGTGAACGGCCAGAGGGACGGTCATACAAAATATTGAGAGAAAAAAGGTTCTGTCCGAAAGTCAGCACACATTTGGAAAGTATCTCTCAGCTTACTCTTTTCTCCCACCATACCCTGCAAACCATGGATAAACAGCAGCTGTCTGCTACATACAACTGGATTTCTGGAAAGCGTTTGATACACACTCATGCTCATAAATTAAGAATATTACTGATACATGATGAAACAACGCTCTGGTGGGCGGTTTGCGGGTTTAAATCACCTAGAGGTATGACCACGCGGTGCATTTGACCTTCGGTCGTCGCACGGTGGTGCTGTGTAACATCATAGATTAAGGGTCCACCTGCGACAGCAATCGCACAACTTGCGTACGGGCCGCTAGACGCCGCCGCGAGCGCTAAGAATGCATTGCGGTCGTAGGCGCGCGTGTTGCGTACGGGCCGCGAGGTGCCGCCACGAGCGAAACCGTACCGGTATATAAGTGCCGACGGAGTTCGGCCAGCTCTCATTTTGTTGGCATCTCATTTTTGCCTATTCTTATTTGCTTAGTTGCTTAGCTCTTATTCGTTTATGGCTCATGTTATTGTGCTCGCTTTCAGCCACTCTGATACTTTTGATTTACTTCCAATTGAGAAGTGCTCATTTTGGCATTTCACTTTTACATATTTCTCATTTTGTTAATAATATGCTCCTTAGCTTTTTACGGTTGAATTGATTAACATAGTCTCATGTACTGTTTGTTCATTTCAGCCTGTTCATATTTTGATGTTCTTTAAATACTGTAATAATTATCAGAAGCATTTCTTCCCTTAAACTTCTGTAAAGTATTCTCGATGTAGAATTTGTTCTGTGACACAGGTGTAAGGTTTTGAATATAAATTATATACGAAACTGTGCTTTAAAAGGAATTTATTTCTTCAGTTTGTACTACATCAGACGACAATTTTGTGATATGAGGGAGAAATTTGAGGGGCGAACCCATGGAAATAGTCTTAAGTGAGCCCCTCTAAAAATAAAAATTTGTGTGACACTGAAAGACGTGACACTGTAGGCAACGAAAATTTTTATATGTAAAACCAATACGTCACAGCTGGCAGTACACATATGCAGAGGTGTGTTGGTGCATGTCAGAGTACGGTGCAGCGAGTAAGTGTGCAGACGTTTTGAGACGTGCTAATGGTGACTGTGTGTTGAATATGGCTCAAAGAACACATATTGATGACGTTATGAGGGGTAGAATACTAGGGTGACTGGAGGTTGGTCAAATACATCAGGTCGTAGCACGGACTCTCCATGTGCCACAAAGTGTAATCTCAGGATTATGGCAACGATTCCAGCAGACAGAATAGGTGTCCAGGCGCTACAGTACGGGACGCCCACAGTGTACAACACCACAAGAGAACGATATCTCACCATCAGTGCCCGCAGGCGGCCACGGAGTACTGCAGGTAGCTTGCTCGGGACCTTACCGCAGCCACCAGAACAGTTGTATCCAGACATACAGTCTACAGACGACTGAACAGATATGGTTTATTCGCCCGGAGACCTGCACGTTGCATTCCCCTGACCCCTGGTCAGAGGAGAGCCCGTAAAGCCTGGTGTCAAGAACACAGTACATGGTCACTGGAACAGTGGTCCCAGGTTATGTTCACGGACGAGTCCAGCTGTAGTCTGAACAGTCATTCTCGCTGGGTTTTCATCTGGCGTGAACCAGGGACCAGATACCAACCCCTTAATGTCCTTGAAAGGGACCTGTATGGAGGTCGTGATTTGATGGTGTGGGACTATGATTGGTGCACATAAACCCCTGCATGTCTTTGCCAGAGGAACTATAACAGGTCAGGTGTAGCGGGACGTCATTTTGCACCTGTGTGTCTGTCTTTTCAGGGTCCCACCTTCCTCCTGATGAATGATAACGCACGGCCCCACCGAGCTGCCATCGTGGAGGAGTACCTTGAACCTTGAAACAGAAGATATGAGGCGAATTAAGTGGCCTGCCTGTTCTCCAGACCTAAACCCCATCGCGCACGTCTGGGATGCTCTGGGTCGACGTATCGCTGCACGTCTTCAAACCCCGAGGACACTAGGACACTTGAGCAGCTCCGACAGGCACTGGTGCAAGAATGGGAGGCTATACCCCAGCAGCTTCTCGACCACCTGATTCAGAGTATGCCAACCCGTTGTGCGGCCTGTGTACGGGTGCATGGTGATCATATCTCATATTGATGTTGGGGTACATGCGCAGGAAACAGTGGCGTTTTGTAGCACATGTGTTTCGGAACGGTTTTCTCAACTTATCACCAATACCGTGGACTTACAGATCTGTGACTTGTGTGTTCCCTATGTGCCTATGCTATTAGCGCCAGTTTTGTGTAGTGCCACGTTGTGTGGCACCACATCCTGCATCCACTCTTAATTTATGAGCATGAGTGTATTACCACTCTGTATAATGTTATCGAAGATCCGAGCGGTCGGAATACGTTTTCGGAGATGTGAATAGCTTGAGAACTTCTTGTGTAAGTACGTCTTCCTGGACGAAGAATGTTCATCATAGACAAAAGTATCGTCAAGAACGCCCCAGCGAGGTGTAACAGTTTTGTAACGGTTTTGTTCTCCATACACACAAACAATGTGACGGACAGAGTGAGCAGCAGTGTGTGACTGTTCGCTGATGGCACTGTAGCGCACGAGGGAGTGTCGTCGTTGAGGGACTCAGGGCGGATACAGGATGACTTAGACCTTGTTTCAAGTTTGTATGACGAATGAAACCTTACTCTGAATATAAGCAAATGTAAATTCGTGCAGCTGAGTACGAAAAAAAAAATCTGTAATGTTCGAATACAGTACTTCAGGTGTGCTGATTCACACAGCCAAGTCGTAACGTTGCACCGATATGTTGTTGTTGTTGTCTTAAGTCCTGAGACTGGTTTGACGCAGCTCTCCAAGCTACTCTATCCTCTGCAAGCTTCTTCATTTCCCAGTACGTACTGCAGCCTACATCCTTCTGAATCTGCTTAGTGTATTCATCTTTTGGTCTTCCCCTACGATTTTTAACCTCCACGCTGTCCTCCAATACTAAATTGGTGATCCCTTGATGCCTCATAACATGTCCTACCAACTGATACCTTCTTCTACTCAAGTTGTGCCACAAACTCCTCTTCTCCCCAATCCTATTCAGTACCTCCTCATTAGTTATGTGATCTAACCATCTAATCTTCAGCATTCTTCTGTAGCATCACATTTCGAAATCTTAAATTCTCTTCTTGTCCAAACTATTTATCGTCCATGTTTCACTTCCATACATGGCTACACTCCATACAAATACTTTCAGAAACGACTTCCTGACACTTAAATCAATACACGATGTTACAAATTTCTCTTCTTCAGAAACGCTTTCCTTGCCATTGCCAGTCTACATTTTATATCCTCTCTACTTCGACCATCATCAATTATTTTGCTCCCTAAATAGCAAACCTCCTTGTAACCTCCTCACAGTAAAATAATATAAATAATATTCACATTTAGTGTAACCTCCCAACAGTAAAAAATATAATTACTTATAGCGTTCAGCGTAACCTCCAACAGATAAATTCCGTAACCTACCAATAATACAATGTGACTAACCTCTCAATTAAATTGCGTCTCACTTAAATAACCTTTCAATAACTGACTATGAATTTAAACTGGTAAACTTTGGACGTCAGCAGTGCTGCGACATGGCCCTGAAAATTCATTACGAATAAATTGAAAAATCTTACCTGAATTAGGTCGCCGGATAACGCGTATATATCTGCTTCTATAAGAAATTTTTCTGTCGCAGCTCAGTGCAATGCTGGCACATAGATTTGTCATGTATAAAAGAAACAACTGATTTTTCTTTTTCAATAATCGGGATGACCAAGGATTGTAGAAATTAGTAAATTCTTTAAATTAAAATAAATGATTGTCAAAAGTTACTTTTTATGAGAAAGATTATTATTAAGCGATTTTTGTAAAACATTTACATGGGACTTGATATAACGATACTACGTATGCGCGAGGCTGCTCTTACCTTATATTATATCGCACAGGCTCCGCCATCGCTCCCCCACGACCGGCCCAGCCAACTCGATACACATGACTGCAAGCTACTACTTACTGCTACTAACTCACAGTTCCTACTGCAGTCAACACTGCTCTTTGGTCTGAGATTCTCTTTTAGCTTACATATCGCAGGCAGCGCGTGAGCAATCCATGAAAATTACATCTGCTCGAGTGCGCTAGCGAGAAATTCCTCAATCATGGACCTCATACATCCTTTACTACTTTGAGTGTCTCATTTCCAAATCTAATACCCTCAGCATCACCCGACTTAATTCGACTACATTTCATTATCCTCGTTTTGCTTTTGTTGATGTTCATCTTATAGCCTCCTTTCAAGGCACTGTCCATTCCGTTCAACTGCTCTTCCAAGTCCTTTGCTGTCTCTGACAGAATTACAATGTCATCGGCGAACCTCAAAGTTTTTATTTCTTCTCCATGGATTTTAATACCTACACCAAATTTTTCCTTTGTTTCCTTTACTGTTTGCTCAATATACAGATTGAATAACATCGGGGAGAGGCTACAACCCTGTCTCACTCCCCTCCCAACCACTGCTTCCCTTTAATGCCCCTCGACTCTTACAACTGCCATCTGCTTTCTGTACATATTGTAAATAGCCTTTCACTCCCTGTATTTTACCCCTGCCATCTTCAGAATTTGAAAGAGAGTATTCCAGTCAACATTGTCAAAAGCTTTCTCCAAGTCTACAAATGCTAGAAACGTAGATTTGCCTTTTCTTAATCTAGCTTCTAAGATAAGTCGTAAGGTCACATGTTCCCATATTTCTAGGGAATCCAAACAGATCTTCCCAGAGGTCGGCTTCTACCAGTTTTTCCATTAGTCTGTAAAGTATTTTGCAGCTGTGACTTATTAAACTGTTAGTTCGGTAATTTTCACATCTGTCAACGCCTACTTTCTTTGGGATTGGAATTATTATATTCTTCTTGAAGTCTGAGGGTATTTCGCCTGTCTCATATATCTTGTTCACCAGATAGTAGAGTTTTGTCAGGACTGGCTCTCCCAAGGCCGTAGTAGTTCTAATGGAATGTTGTCTACTCCCGGGGCCTTTTTTCGACTCAGGTCTTTCAGTGCTCTGTCAAACTCTTCACGCAGTATCATATCTCCCATTTCATCTTCATCTACTTCCTCTTCCATTTCCATAATGTTGTCCGCAAGTACATCGCCCTTGTATATACCCTCTATATACTCCTTACACCTTCCTGCTTTCCCTTCTTTGCTTAGAAATGGGTTTTCAGCTGAGCTCTTGATATTCATACAAGTGGTTCTCTTTTCTGCAAAGGTCTCTTTAATTTTCCTGTAGGCAGTATCTATCTTACCCCTAGTGTGATAAGCCTCTGCATCCTTACATTTGTCCTCTAGCCATGCCTGCTTAACCATTTTGCACTTCCTGTCGATCTCATTTTTGAGACGTTTGTATTCTTTTTTGCCTGTTTCATTTACTGCATTTTTATATTTTCTCCTTTCATCAGTTAAATTCAATCCATCTTCTGTCACCCAAGGATTTCTACTAGCCCTCGTCTTTTTACCTACTTGATCCTCTGCTGCCTTCACTACTTCATCCCTCAAAGCTACCCATTCTTCTTCTACTGTATTTCTTTCCCCAATTCTTCTCAATTGTTCCCTTATGCTCCCACTGAAACTCTGTACAACCTCTGGTGTAGTCAGATTATCCAGGTCCCATCTCCTTAAATTCCCACCTTTTTGCAGTTTCTTCAGTTTTAATATACAGTTCATAACCAATAGATTGTGGTCGGTGTCCACATCTGCCCCTGGAAGTGTCTAACAATTTTGAACCTGGTTCCTGAATCTCTGTCTTACCATTATGTAATCTATCTGATACCTTCTAGTATCTCCAGGCTTCTTCCATGTATACATCCTTCTTTTATGATTCTTGAGCCACGTGTTAGCTATTATTAAGTTGTGCTCTGGGAATATTCTACTAGGCTGCTTCCTCTTTCATTTCATTTCTTACCCCCATCCATATTCACCTAATACGTTTCCTTCTCTTCCTTTTCCTACTATCGAATTCCAGTCACCCATGACTATTAAATTTTCGTCTCCCTTCACTATCTCAATAATTTCTTTTATCTCATCAAACATATCTTCAATTTCTTCGTCATCTGCAAAGCTAGTTGGCATATAGACTTGCACTACTGTAGTAGGCGTGGGATTCGTGTCTATCGTGGCCACAATAATGCGTTCACTATGTTGTTCGTAATAGCTTACCCGAACTCCTACATTTTTGTTCATTATTAAACCTACTCCTGCATTACCCCTATTTGATTTTGTATTTATAACCCTGTATTCACCTGACTAAAAGTCGTTCCTCCTGCCACCGAACTTCGCTAATTCCCACTATATCTAACTTTAACCTATCCAATTCCGTTTTTAAATTTTCTAACCTACCTGCCCGATTAAGGGATCTGACATTCCACGCTCCGATCCGTAGAACGCCAGTTTTCTTTCTCCTGATAACGACGTCCTCTTGAGTAGTCCCCGCCCGGAGATCCGAATGGAGGACTATTTTACCTCCGGAATATTTTACCCAAGAGGACGTCATCATCTTTTAATCATACAGAAAAGCTGCATGCCCTCGGGAAAAATTACGGCCGTAGTTTCCCTTTGTTTTCAGCCGTTCGCAGTACCAGCACAGCAAGGCTGTTTTGGTTAGTGTTACAAGGCCAGATCAGTCAATCATCCAGACTGTTGCCCCTGAATTTACTGAAAAGTCTGCTGCCCCTCTTCAGGAACCATACGTTTGTCTGGCCTCTTCTCTGCCTCGTGATGACTGGGTGTTGTGTGTTGTCCTTAGGTTCTACATTCTACATTCTACATTGATACTCCGCAAGCCACCCAACGGTGTGTGGCGGAGGGCACTTTACGTGCCACTGTCATTACCTCCCTTTCCTGTTCCAGTCGCGTATGGTTCGCGGGAAGAACGACTGTCTGAAAGCCTCCGTGCGCGCTCTAATCTCTCTAATTTTACATTCGTGATCTCCTCGGGAAGTATAAGTAGGGGGAAGCAATATATTCGATACCTCATCCAGAAACGCACCCTCTCGAAACCTGGCGAGCAAGCTACACCGCGATGCAGAGCGCCTCTCTTGCAGAGTCTGCCACTTGAGTTTATTAAACATCTCCGTAACGCTATCACGGTTACCAAATAACCCAGTGACGAAACGCGCCGCTCTTCTTTGGATCTTCTCTATCTCCTCCGTCAACCCGACCTGGTACGGATCCCACACTGATGAGCAATACTCAAGTATAGGTCGAACGAGTGTTTTGTAAGCCACCTCCTTTGTTGATGGACTACATTTTCTAAGCACTCTCCCAATGAATCTCAACCTGGTACCCGCCTTACCAACAATTAGTTTTATATGATCATTCCACTTCAAATCGTTCCGTACGCATACTCCCAGATATTTTACAGAAGTAACTGCTACCAGTGTTTGTTCCGCTATCATATAATCATACAATAAAGGATCCTTCTTTCTATGTATTCGCAATACATTACATTTGTCTATGTTAAGGGTCAGTTGCCACTCCCTGCACCAAGTGCCTATCCGCTGCAGATCTTCCTGTATTTCGCTACAATTTTCTAATGCAGCAACTTCTCTGTATACTAGAGCATCATCCGCGAAAAGCCGCATGGAACTTCCGACACTATCTACTAAGTCATTTATATATATTGTGAAAAGCAATGGTCCCATAACACTCCCCTGTGGCACGCCAGAGGTTACTTTAACGTCTGTAGACGTCTCTCCATTGATAACAACATGCTGTGTTCTGTTTGCTAAAAACTCTTCAATCCAGCCACACAGCTGGTCTGATATTCCGTAGGCTCTTACTTTGTTTATCAGGCGACAGTGCGGAACTGTATCGAACGCCTTCCGGAAGTCAAGAAAAATAGCATCTACCTGGGAGCCTGTATCTAATATTTTCTGGGTCTCATGAACAAATAAGGCGAGTTGGGTCTCACACGATCGCTGTTTCCGGAATCCATGTTGATTCCTACATAGTAGATTCTGGGTTTCCAGAAATGACATGATACGCGAGCAAAAAACATGTTCTAAAATTCTACAAGAGATCGACGTAAGAGATATAGGTCTATAGTTTTGCGCATCTGCTCGACGACCCTTCTTGAAGACTGGGACTATCTGTGCTCTTTTCCAATCATTTGGAACCCTCCGTTCCTCTAGAGACTTGCGGTACACGGCTGTTAGAAGGGGGCAAGTTCTTTCGCGTACTCTGTGTAGAATCGAATTGGTATCCCGTCAGGTCCAGTGGACTTTCCTCTATTGAGTGATTCCAGTTGCTTTTCTATTCCTTGGACACTTATTTCGATGTCAGCCATTTTTTCGTTTGTGCGAGGATTTAGAGAAGGAACTGCAGTGCGGTCTTCCTCTGTGAAACAGCTTTGGAAAAAGGTGTTTAGTATTTCAGCTTTACGCGTGTCATCCTCTGTTTCAATGCCATCATCATCCCGTACTGTCTGGATATGCTGTTTCGAGCCACTTACTGATTTAACGTAAGACCAGAACTTCCTAGGATTTTCTGTCAAGTCGGTACACAGAATTTTACTTTCGAATTCAATGAACGCTTCACGCATAGCCCTCCTTACGCTAACTTTGACATCGTTTAGCTTCTGTTTGTCTGAGAGGTTTTGGTTGCGTTTAAACTTGGAGTGGAGCTCTCTTTGCTTTCGCAGTAGTTTCCTAACTTTGTTGTTGTACCACGGTGGGTTTTTCCCGTCCCTCACAGTTTTACTCGGCACGTACCTGTCTAAAACGCATTTTACGATTGCCTTGAACTTTTTCCATAAACACTCAACATTGTCAGTGTCGGAACAGAAATTTTCGTTTTGATCTGTTAGGTAGTCTGAAATCTGCCTTCTATTACTCTTGCTAAACAGATAAACCTTCCTCCCTTTTTTTATATTCCTATTAACTTCCATATTCAGGAATGCTGCAACGGCCTTATGATCACTGATTCCCTGTTCTGTACATACAGATTCGAAAAGTTCGGGTCTGTTTGTTATCAGTAGGTCCAATATGTTATCTCCACGAGTCGGTTCTCTGTTTAATTGCTCGAGGTAATTTTCGGATAGTGCACTCAGTATAATGTCACTCGATGCTCTGTCCCTACCACCCGTCCTAAACATCTGAGTGTCCCAGTCTATATCTGGTATATTGAAATCTCCACCTAGTTAGGTTTAAGTAGTTCTAAGTTCTATTGGACTGATGACCATAGATGTTAAGTCCCATAGTGCTCAGAGCCATTTGAACCATTTTTGTCTGGCCTCTCAACAGATACCCCTCTGTTGTGGTTGCACCTACGGTACGGCTATCTGTATCGCTGAGGCACGCAAGCCTCCCCACCAACGGCAAGGTCTATGGTTCATGGGGGGTGCAACGACATACGAGATGGAATGAACACGTAATGTCGATAGCACAGAAGGGGATTCGTCGGCATTGGTCTGTTGTAAGAATTTTAGGAAAGTGTAGCTCATTTACAAAGGAGATCGCTTGCAGATCATTTGTGCAATGCATTCTTGAGTATTTTTTTGAAGTCATCGTTCTTCTATGCGGTTTTATACAGCCCGCCACGAATTCGTCTCTTGTGCCAACCTTTTCATCTCAGACCAAGTCTTGTAATTATTTGCTGGATGTATTCCAATCTCTGTCTTCCCCTACAGTTTTTATCCTCTACTGCTTCCTCTAGTACCATGGAAGCTATACCCTGATGTCTTAACAGATGTCCTTTCTTGCTGTCCCTTCTTCTCATCGGTGTTTTCCATATAGTTTTTTCCTCGCCAATTCTGCGGAGAACCTCCTCATTCTTTACCGTACCAGTCCACCAAATTTTCAACATTATTCTGTAGCACCAAATCTCAAATACTTCTGTTCTTTACCGCACAGTCCACGTTTCACTGCCATACAGTGCTACGCCCAGACACACAATCTTAGAAATTTATTCCTCAAATGGAGGCCTATATTTGATACTAGTAGACTTCTCTTGGCCAGGAATGCCCTTTTTGCCAGTGCTGCTTTTTATACCCATTTTGCTTCGTCCATCGTGCGTTATTTTGTTTCCTAGGTAGGAGAATTCGTCAAATTCGTCTACTTCGTGATCGTCAGTCCTGATGTTACGGTTCTCGCTGTTCTCATTTCTACTAATTCTCATTTTTTCGTCTCTCAGCCTGTATTCTGTACTCATTAGACTGTATATTCCATTCAGCAGATCCTGTAATTCTCCTTCATTTTCACTCAGGACAGCAATGTCATCAGCGAAACTTATCACTGATATCCTTTCACCCTGAATTTTATTTCCACTCCTGAACTTTTATTTGCGTCATTGCTTCTACGATGTATAGATTGTAAAGTAAGGGCGAAAGACTACATTTCTGTCTTACTCCACTTTTAATTCGAGCACTTCGTTCTTGGTCTTCGACTCTTTTTGTTCCCTCTTGGTTCTTGTACATAAAGGCAGTCGTTTTTCCCTCGCTCTGTTTGTGAGAGGAACAGGAAAGAGAATGACTACCAGTGGTACGATGTATCCTCCACCATTCAACATATGGTGGCTTGCGGATTAGGTATGTACAACATGTAGATGTAGATACAGATGTAGATGGCGTATGATGTGATATTTTACCTGTTGACTGTATAAAGTTGATAGTTAGTGATCCTCACTGATTGAAAAAGACATTCTGCTGTTACAGAAGTGGTTCAAGAGTTCAAGAGTGCATTACCATGTGGAACCTAAGCTCATCACTTCCCTCTGCTTTGTGCGAGTGTTATGATTTAGTTGCCAAACAAGTGCCCAGCTTCACAGCAGAGCGTGGAGATATTATCTAGCTGGAGATGGTGTTTGATAAATGTGGCAGTCTTGCTGCAGTCAATAAATTCTACTTACTCCTGTCAAAATGACACTGGGGTCACTAAGACACAAGAATATGACGTCTTTCTACGAAAAAGCTCCAGTGAAGATCCGTACTCATTGTGGACGACGAGATTGTGGAACGAGTTCCAACCTTCAGGTAATTGGGCTGTCGAGCCTAACTAGATAAAAGAAAGTGAATTTGTTTGGAAATATGTGATAACATGCAAAAAGGGTTTGAAAACAAAGACCAGAAAGGTAGGAGAGCAATCATTTACAAAGTACTAACTGTTTTAGCACATGGTGGTGTTACTGGGCACCTTGTGAGCTTACAAGCTGTGGCGGGTGTTTAGAGCGGCAGTTTGCCTCCGCAGAGCACGCAGCTGGCGGTTGCTACGGGGCTGCGTCGATGGGCTCGCGTCTACGCGGCCTTGGAAAAACCCGAGCGGAGGCTCAACAGGGGCGCGTATGGCCGTGCTTGGCGCTTGGAGAAATTTATATTCCAGAGAAAAATTGATAAAAACAGAACTAAGAGTGACACGGAGGAGCGAGTTGACACTCATCGACAGAAAATTACGTGAAACTAAATTATCTAGACATGCCACAAAAATGTATAATCGTTTAAAAGTTATGTCGTCTTAAAAATTGTAAATTTATGAAAGTTCAAAAGCTAATATCTCGGCAATGCTTTGGCCGAGTAACATGAACAATGTGTCTACGGATGCGACTAGTAGAGCTGCATAGATCAGCCATAGCCGATTTAGCAGGCTATGTACCGTTCTTGAATGAGAGTTCGGAATATAGGATTCGACTGAGAGAAACTAGCGGCAGATTTCTAAAGTTTAAAGAGGCAGGTGAGTAATTAAATATGTATTTTTATTTGTTTATTTATGTTTAGTATCATATGTCTGGGAAAAGCAAAATCACGCCACAGGAATATTATCTGTGGGAAAACGGTGGCAGATACAGAAAATTGGACCTAAACGTATTATTGCCAGAAAATTTTCCACATGTTTCAATGTATCATGTGTGTTTTTGTGTTTAGCTTTAGAATATTCATAGCTATTTTTTTGTCAAACATCGTTTTGAGTCAGGCAGTCGTTCCGAGGGTGTATAGGGCGGCCATCTTTGATGACAGCACAGTTGGTTCTGAGCGATGCTAAGAGGCGGACGTGGCGTGCATCTGGGGTAGCAGTGGGTTGGTAGCCACGTTCGGGGACAAGTATGTAGCGACGTTCGAAACCGATCAAGTGGAGCGCAATATACTGGATTACGACAGCAGACAACAGTGTATTTTGTGGAGTGTGAACAGACTGTCGAGTGTCGTGATCGTGACACATGAATTTTATAGTGAACTGTTGCAGCGTCAGTTATTAACTGCCGCCCTTAAGTAGAAGTCCCTCAGAATTCATTTTAAGAGTTTACTCAATATATCGAAGGAAAATAAACTACCTGCTGAAATTATAAATCAAAATGAGTGACTCAATATTATAAATTTCACCACAATACCCTCCTGCATTGTGTTTTTATATATTATTTCAGCTTAAGAATTGAGTTTACGATAGGTGTGAGCTGTCACCCTATGACGATAAACGTGGCCACATATTGAGATCGGCCACATATCTGGGCCACTCAATTATGCAGAGTGTAAAAAAATATACAGTTTAGTGCCATAGCACGTGGGAGCTCGAGCGAAACTATTCAAACTTGAATGTGTAGTGCCCAGTACCGTCGTAACCTACACATTGAAAATTATGTTAAGTACAAAGTTAAGAAATGAAATTTCTGATAGGAAGAAGAGCACCTCACGCCATAAACGAAATAGCGCAACAAGAAAGAAAAGTAGAGTCCATTGGATATAGAACTGGTCACGACTGAAACTCCTGGTACGTCCAAGTGCAGATGATAGATGAGATGTAGAAAGAACTAAGCAAAGATACCTAGACCAATTGTGAAGACAGAACAGGCTTAGTCTATTCCAAGCAGAAGAATAAAATTAACCTGGTGAGGGCTACTGGGTAACATACACGAACGTTAGTGAAACATCAGCCTCATCTATCTCTTTCGTTATCTCTTTCTTGTCACTTAGGCGTGGCTATACATGCCTTATAATTTCGTCTAAATCAAATCAAAGCGGCTGGTGGTCGATACGTCAGATCAGAACTATTGTTTCAGACAATACCTTGTTGCCTATCTAGCCTAATATGAACCGTACTTCGAAATTCGAATATTCTGTCACAGTCGCTAGTGAGGAATGACTGAAGTAACATCAACTTTGAAAAAGTAGAAATTGGGTATTTGTCCTTGCGTGTGAATTTCAAAAGGTTCCAGTGAAATGAGTAGTATTTTCACGTTTTCCTCTGGCGGACTACCATGACCGGGCGAGAATATTACAGTTTTTGCAATGAACTTTCACAAAAGAATTATTTTTTGCCTATCAATAAGATGGAAAAACTTAGGAGGCAATTAACCGTCCGTCTGTTTATATCGAGTGAAGGCACCTCTGCCAAGGGCATTGAGACTACTGTAGATATGGGTAAACGAGCGACGAAGTCCCTACATGGACTGATTTTGAGCAGTAGGATAGTCAACAGACCAAAACAATTATGTTCCCCGTAATATTATGGAGCATATATTCACTTAAT
Source organism: Schistocerca piceifrons (assembly GCF_021461385.2). Taxonomy (NCBI): domain Eukaryota; kingdom Metazoa; phylum Arthropoda; class Insecta; order Orthoptera; family Acrididae; genus Schistocerca; species Schistocerca piceifrons. The sequence goes on from NC_060145.1 coordinate 168,819,148, forward strand.
ATGCAGAACTGTGGCCCCTTAACGAATAAAGGAGGGGACAAGATCAGGACAATGGAATTATATTTTATGAGAAGATGGGCCCAGGTCACCTGTAAAGTAAGATCAAAGCCTCTAAAATGAGAGAAGAAATGGAATGACACATTCTATGACGGTCAGACTGTAGGGAAAAAGTTTAAAGAATGAGCTATGGCAGGTGGCCTATAAAGTTTTAAAGTGGATCCCAACAAGAACTAAAAGGGGACTTCCACCGTTGTCACTGGAATTATATGTTGCTCAAGCAGTGCATGAGATGTTGACCTCAACTGCTGTAACTAAGACTACCGGAAGGAGATAATGACTAATCTCTAGTGGGAAAATTGGAAGAAGTAGAAGAAGAAGATAATGAAGATTATGATGATGATGATGATGATGATGATGATGATGATGAAGGTGTCTGGATTGGCCTGACTCAGCTCCAACACTTCCGCTACTGCTTCGCTTCTGCACGATTTTTAAATGGGCATGAGCAATCCCAGATCCCAACGTACTGCACCCTTTGTCATGTTCAGAACGTTTTACAGCATGTTGAAAACCAATCTTTCCACTTTTTACACGAGGAAACTGATACGTCCATCACCGAGCGCCAAGCCTCTTCCACTTCTCATGCGATAGTCGGTTCTTCGCAGAGAATGGTCTACCATTTCGTTCTTCGTCATTCGTATTTATTTCAAGCACAAGAAAAGCTCCTTCGCCATCCGACCACTGCTTCATATGATGGTGCATTGTTGCTGTACTCATCCCTGCATTGTTGCTGTACACATCCCCTCCACTTCTCATGCGATGCAAAGAATGGTCTACCATTTCGTTCTTCGTCATTCGTATTTATTTCAGCACAAGAAAAGCACCTTCGCCATCCGGCCACAGCTTCATATGATGGTGCATTGTTGCTTTACACATCCACCAACTCGACGGGGATTGTTGCAGCGTTTTTCTTCTTCGAATGCAGAAAAAGAATTACCACGTGATACTCTACTTTGTCAGTGGGTACGCCATTTGGTTTTGGCTCCTCTAGCCGTCGTGCTACAGTACTGTGGAGCGGGCATTTCAGTTCCTACCAGTGTACCAGGACTGCAGGCATATACTGTACCTGCAGGAATACCGTAATTTTTTTCGTGGTGATTATTAAAACCTTATGACTGTCCCACGTCAGTAGGTTCACAGAGTAAGCCCGAGAGAGGTGTAAACTTGTGCAGGGTGAGGCCGTTTTCCCGTAGGGTCAGCAGTGGTGCAGTATTCATACCCAGGGAGGCAGTGTGTGGGAAGCGGCACCTGCCGACTGCGCCCTCACTGAACAAACACCCTACAAGACGCTGCCCTCATCAATATGCATTAAGCAGGAGCTTCTGGTGTCGGTTCAGACAGCGGAGTATGCATCCAGTCTTCAGTCCGGTGGAGAGCTACCCCAGGCGGTGGGGCGGTTGGGCTCCGTATGGTCGTCTATGTCAGCGTGTACGTCTTTACTGTGCAGCCCAGTGTGCAGTTACGATGCTATAATAGCTATTAATTCGTACACCTTAATGGTCCATATATTTACTTTAGTGAAGTCAAAACATGTCAGTACTCACTGGGGTGTAAAACGTAAGAGCGAAAGAACTTATCTCATGATATTTTAGCTGCATGTAACATAACTTGATGAAACAGTTAATACAGTATACCACAGAAGATATCTGCAAGATAAATGCAACTGAACGAACAGAAATGACACTTTTATTCAAAGACAATAATTACAGAAAATCACCGCGATTTATGATGATTTCCTGGACATTTCATAAGGGTGGACATGGTTCTTAATAGGATTCCGTAATAACTGAACGTTCAGTCCTGTCACGGTCGCCACAAATAACAATATTCCCTAATAATTTAACCTTTAGTTCGTTCACAGGAAAAGTCACGTATAACACTAACGTGCAGTGAAACACGCTAATGTTACCTTCTGAGAGGATTTCAAAGCTCTACTATGCATGTGTCTAATGGAAAGGGGTATCGGACTATAATTACGAATTTTGCGAAGTTAACAGTAAAACCATACGGGCCTTCAGCTTGGGAGCTAAAAGAAGAGGAAAAATTATAAGTGAGTGAAAAAAATGAACAGTCGCCAGCATAATTAGGCACATTAATTGGAAATATGTATTTGAGAAAATTGGATATTAGTTATTAAAGTTACTTTTGTTGAGATTTCCCTTTGAGTAGCAAACAGGATACAAACTGAGCCAGTGCACACTGTACTGGGTGTAGCAGCAGTTGCCAATAACACACACACCAATAAATTATGGGGAGCAAAATTGCACTGAGCTCATGTTAATGATGGTCACAATCGTTAGCATTACTTAATCAAAGTACTGAAACATCACTGCATGAAGTTTAGAACTAATTTTGGACTTGAGAGGCTTCTATCTTGACTGACATGAATAACATAAATTAAAATGAATAACATCTCAAATACACTATTCTGAATGTGCTCCTCTACATATAGCAGTTTTCCTTAGCAACAGTAATAGTTCATTTCTTTTCTTAATAGGAGGACAATATGATGGGGACCCATAAACTGGTATAGTTTCACTAGCCATGGTTCTTTGATTATTGCAAAAGTAAAAATTATCACTAAAAGCTAATCATTTACTTAAATTACTTTGCAAGGTAGTAAAATGCAACACTGGACTTAATTAACTTCAAAAGGAACCATTCATGATGGGTACCACAAATACACTATCTTTGAAAATATGCATAACTGCACTTCTAATAGTGCTACCGCAAATCGGTTCATTAAAGATTTATATGTACTTGTACTTAAATTACTTGTGAAGCAGGTATTCTTGGCAGTATTATTTACACAATCTTGTTCTTTAATCCTACAAAACTATATTTTATAATAAACTAAGCATACTTTAGCAAATGGCTATCCAACTTCACTCTATGGTTTTAGCTTTTGAATAATTAAGGTATTCACTTTCCTATTCATTGATCTTTAAATTTTTGTTCTTAAACTTCCTACCTTAACAATTTCACTTGGAGTAGTTCATAAACAAAGCATCCAAATTTTACTCTTATTTTAACTTTTGCTACTCCTTTTAGTTTAGACAATAAATCACTTTTAAACACTTGAATGCCAGAATTGTTCATTTAAATCAGAATACTCGGTTTTAGTAGCACTTAGGTGAGGACTCTGCATAGGTTCTTGATCAGAATTGACGTTTTTCGAACACAATTTGACATTTTGTTTGATTATTATCGAAGCAACACACAAATTAACTGGTCCATGCCAGTATACATTACGTAACTGAATATAAGAAGTCGATAACCAGTGGCGAAGATTAGTGGTAGATGAAATGGCGGCTAACTGTACTCATGGCTCTTGATGTGCGAATGCTCTATAAAATCTCTTCCTGGCGTCGCAGTTTCAACATATTAGAGCCATTCCATTGTTCTGTGAATACCAAATAATGGCCAGATGCACATCCGAGGCAAATTCCTTCTAACGCAGCTTCCAGTTGCCTCTCTTAGCACCGTCGAGCTGAACCGTGCTAAGGCTAGCCACACACTGCGTGCCGTTCACACAAAGGAGCCGCTTAGACCAACCGCCAAACCCACCTTCCACATCGCGCCATGCCACTTTCGTTGTGGAGTGTCTTCCCTACAGCGCTTACATGTTACAAATACAAGAGCCCTAAGCATGAACCAGCCTTTAACAAACATACTTTTTTTTGTAAACATACTCATATTATGATAATTTAAAATTTCAACATATCTTTGTGTTTTTTTTTTTTTTTTTCATATATGCATTGTAAGGATGCTATAATTTCGCACCTTATAAGCACTCATCCACATACTTTGCGATGAACTACAACCACAATTAGGTATCATCTGATAGGTTGTACATCGTATATATGAATATTTAAAGGAGACTGACGTTGTCACGTACGCCTTGTAAATAATTGTTAACGCTTATTGCATGAAAGGTGACGGATTGTCTTTATTATAAGAACGGCGTAATGAATGATTGCCTGTACTAGTAGAGGTTGGAACGCCAGTGGAGACGAAACGGCACGCAGAACTCAAGCTCTGGGTGGAAGGTCCGCACAGGTGTTGGTCCTGCTTAGAAACAGGAAGTAGCTAGACAGACCTCGTAGCACCTGAGCTCTGGAGCACAATAGGGTGACGGACGGCCGCTATTGTAGCAGGACCTGAAGGATAACCAAGACTCTGCAAATCTTGGATGCAGGTGAGAGGAACGAAGAAGCGGCACCTCGTAAACTACGGATGCTGGGTTATTTCCAAGCATTTTTACTCAGAAACGTACCACTGTACGAATATAGATTTTTCCTCGCAAACTTTCCGTGCTGGACGACAAAAGACTAAAATATGGTTGGTAGGCGTTTGAAGGAATCTGTAGAGAAGGAAAATATTCCGTGGTTTCGGTAATATGATTCGTTTTCGGAATTACGAGGGTGCGGAGCCGAGCGTTGCTGAGAAGTCAGCGGTGGAGAGTCGAGATCTTCCGTTGTGAGCGCCCGTGTGTGACAGTCGCTCGGTACCAGCTTTGTTGGTACAGAAGGTTCAAAAAATGACTCTGAGCACTATGGGACTCAACTGCTGTGGTTATCAGTCCCCTAGAACTTAGAACTACTTAAACCTAACTAACCTAAGGACATCACACACATCCATGCCCGAGGCAGGATTCGACCCTGCGACCGTAGCAGTCGCACGGTTCCGGACTGCGCGCCTAGAACCGCGAGACCACTGCGGCCGGCGGTACAGAAGGACTTGTTGCCTTTGCTCTCAGGAGCGTTTATAGTTAGAACAGTTCGGCACTGTACTGTTGCGAACCTATACAATTCTGGACCTCACCTCCAGGTTGGAAGTCGTCGTTGAGTACGCAGCATTCAGTAATTGAGAGCGCTTCCTCTGCCTATACTTACGTTGAGACGTTATCCGAACTCCATCCTTGTGGAAGGGAGTTCGCGTTTCCCGTCTGTAGAACAAAGAGAGGAGAAGACAGTATTAGGGCATATTAGTCAGAAGACCGCGTTCTGCCGTCCTAGTGATTGAAAGAGTTTATTTGTGGCTGGAGTTCTTCCATCGTCGCAGACGAGTACGAGGACCATTACTTCGACGCACCGGACGCAGTACATACGGTGATATCGCATATTGTCCCGTCTTATTAGGGCTATAAAGCTAAAGAAGAACCATGGGCCTTGCCGTTGGTGGACAGGCTTGCGTGCCTCAGCGATACAGATAGCCGTACCGTAGGTGCAACCACAACGGAGGGGTATCTGTTGAGAGGCCAGACAAACGTGTGGTTCCTGAAGAGGGGCAGCAGCCTTTTCAGTAGTTTCAGGGGCAACAGTCTGGGTGATTGACTGATCTGGCCTTGTAACACTCACCAAAACAGCCTTGCTGTGCTGGTACTGCGAACGGCTGAAAACAAGGGGAAACTACGGCCGTAATTTTTCCCGAGGGCATGCAGCTTTACTGTATGATTAAATGATGATGGCGTCCTCTTGGGTAAAATATTCAGGAGGTAAAATAGTCCCCCAATCGGATGGGGACTACTCAAGAGGATGTCGTTATCAGGAGAAAGAGAACTGGCGTTCTACGGATCGGAGCGTGGAATGTCAGATCCCTTAATCGGACAGGTAGGTTAGAAACTTTAAAAAGGGAAATGGATAGGTTAAAGTTAGATATAGTGGGAATTAGTGAAGTTCGGTCGCAGGAGGAACAAGACTTTTGGTCAGGTGAATACAGGGTTATAAATACAAAATCAAATAGGGGTAATGCAGGAGTCGGTTTAATAATGAATAAAAAAAATAGGAGCGCGGGTAAGCTACTGCAGACAGCATAGTGAACGCATTATTGTGGCCAAGATAGACACGAAGCCCACGCCTACTACAGTAGTACAAGTTTATATGCCAACTAGCTTTGCAGATGACGAATAAATTGAAGAAATGTATAATGAAATAAAAGAAATTATTCAGATAGTGAAGGGAGACGAAAATTTAATAGTCATGGGTGACTGGAATTCGGTAGTAGGAAAAGGGAGAGAAGGAAACGTAGTAGGTGAATATGGATTGGGGCTAAGAAATGAAAGAGGAAGCTGCCTGATAGAATTTTGCACAGAGCATAACTTCATCATAGTTAACACTTGGTTCAAGAATCATAAAAGAAGGTTGTATACGTGGAAGAAGCCTGGAGATACTGATAGGTTTCAGATAGATTACATAATGGTAAGACAGAGATTTAGGAACCAGGTTTGAAATTGTAAGACATTTCCAGGGGCAGATGTGGACTCAGATCACAATCTATTGGTTATGAACTGTAGATTCAAACTGAAGAAACTGCAAAAAGGTGGGAATTTAAGGAGATGGGACCTGGATAAACTGAAAGAAACAGAGGTTGTACAGAGTTTCAGGGAGAGCATAAGGGAACAATTGACAGGAATGGAATGGCTCTGAGCACTATGGGATTCAACATCTGTGGTCATAAGTCCCCTAGAACTTAGAACTACTTAAACCTAACTAACCTAAGGGCATCACACACATCCATGCCCGAGGCAGGATTCGAACCTGCGACCGTAGCGGTCACGCGGTTCCACACTGAAGCGCCTTTAACCGCACGGCCACACCGGCCGGCTCACAATTGACAAGAGTGGGGGAAAGAAATACAGTAGAAGAAGAATGGGTAGCTTTGAGAGATGAAGTAGTGAAGGCAGCAGAGGACCTAGTAGGTAAAAAGACGAGGGCTAGTAGAAATCCTTGGGAAACAGAAGAAATACTGAATTTAATTGATTACAGGAGAAAATACAAAAATGCACTAAGTGAAGCAGGCACAAAGGAATACAAACGTCTCAAAAACGAGATCGACAGGAAGTGCAAAATGGCTAAGCAGGGATGGCTAGAGCACAAATGTAAGGATGTAGTGGGTTATCTCACTAGGGGTAGGATAAATACTGCCTATAGGAAAATTAAAGAGACCTTTGGAGAAAAGAGAACCACTTGTACGAATATCAAGAGCTCAGATGGAAACCCAGTTCTAAGCAAAGAAGGGAAAGCAGAAAGGTGGAGGGAGTATATAGAGGGCCTATACAAGGGCAATGTTCTTGAGGACAATATTATGGAAATGGAAGAGGATGTAGATGAAGATGAAATGGGAGATACAATACAGCGTGAAGAGTTTGACAGAGCACTGAAAGACCTGAGTCAAAACAAGGCCCCGGGAGTAGACAACATTCCATTAGAACTACTACGGCCTTGGGAGAGCCAGTCCTGACAAAACTCTACGATCTGGTGAGCAAGATGTATGAGACAGGCGAAATACCCTCAGACTTCAAGAGGAATATAATAATTCCGATCCCAAAGAAAACAGGTGCTGACAGATGTGAAAATTAGCGAACTATCAGTTTAATAAGTCACGGATGCAAAATACTAACGCGTATTCTCTACAGACGAATGGAAAAACTGGTAGAAGCTGACCTCGGGGAAGATCAGTTTGGACTCCGTAGAAATACTGGAACACGTGAGGCAATACTGACCCTACGACTTATCTTAGAAGCTAGATTAAGGAAAGGCAAACCTACGTTTCTAGCATTTGTAGACTTAGAGAAAGCTTTCGACAATGTTGACTGGAATACTCTCTTTCAAATTCTGAGGGTGGCAGGGGTTAAATACAGGGAGCGAAAGGCTATTTACAAATTCTACAGAAACCAGATGGCAGTTATAAGAGTCGAGGGGCACGAAAGGGAAGCAGTTGTTGGGAAGGGAGTGAGACAGGGTTGTAGCCTCTCCCCGATGTTATTCAATCTGTATATTGAGCAAGCAGTGAAGGAAACAAAAGAAAAATTCGGAGTAGGTATTAAAATCCATGGAGAAGAAGTAAAAACTTTGAGGTTCGCCGATGACATTGTAATTCTGTCAGTGACAGAAAAGGACTTGGAAGAGCAGTTGAACGGAATGGACAGTGTCATGAAAGGAGGGTATAAGATGAACATCAATAAAATCAAAACAAGGATAATGGAATGTAGTCGAATTAAGTCGGGTGATGCTGAGGGAATTAGATTAGGAAATGAGACACTTAAAGTAGTAAAGGAGTTTTGCTATTTGGGGAGCAAAATAACTGAGGATGGTCGGAGTAGAGGAGATATAAAATGTAGACTGGCAATGGCAAAGAAAGCGTTTCTGAAGAAGAAAAATTTGTTAACATCGAGTATTGATTTAAGTGTCAGGAAGTCGTTTCTGAAAGTATTTGTATGGTGCGTAGCTATGTATGGAAGTGATACATGGACGATAACTAGTTTGGACAAGAAGAGAATAGAAGCTTTCGAAATGTGGTGCTACAGAAGAATGCTGAAGATTAGATGGGTAGATCATATAACTAATGAGGAGGTATTGAATAGGATTGGGGAGAAGAGAAGTTTGTGGCACAACATAACTAGAAGAAGGGATCGGTTGGTAGGACGTGTTCTGAGGCATCAAGGGATCACCAATTTAGTATTGGAGGGCAGTGTGGAGGGTAAAAATCGTAGAGGGAGACCAAGACATGAATACACTAAACAGATTCAGAAGGATGTAGGCTGCAGTAGCTACTGGGAGATGAAGAAGCTTGCACAGGATAGAATAGCATGGAGAGCTGCATCAAACCAGTCTCAGGACTGAAGTCTACAACAACAATAACAAAGCTAAACAGCTGTGATCACGTTAGTTTGTTTCCACTGAGGTTCCACACCATTGTAGATGATCTTTGAAAGTAGTGTCTTGTAGTGTTTGGTACGTAGATGATGTTAATCGTTTCGCATTAGTGGTATTAGAGCGCATAGCCATAATAAGGGGCAAAGTTGGGCAATTGATTAATAAATTTATTTAGGAAATACAGACAATTGTACTAAAGGGTTGATTTTTTGGTTGTAATAAATATATATTGAACAACAACTTTTATCATTTAGTAGTATTAGTTGCCTTCACTACTCATTTATGTTTAGATTGTAATTTATATGTTAAAAATAGCATTAAGAAATCCTAAATTCTACTTTAGGGGATAGTTAGACAGAGCCAAATCATCATTTTACCGTTTCTTATTTTCCGTTGCGCACATTCATTTTACACTCGCCTGGAGTACCATCTTGTAACATTACAAAAATCTAATTTTCTTGCCATACATCAGAGAGTTCAAACAACACAGAATGCACACTTCAAAAATTGCAGATACACAGTAACTTAAAATAAACCAACTCCTAATCGATATAAGTGTTACACGTTACGTGTTTCCTGCTGCCCACAATTCTGGTAAGGAGTTCTTGTGGTTGGGTGTTCTATTCCCCCCCCCCCCCCTCCCCCCGCGACCACCACCAGCGTGGTTAGCAACTGCTGGGTCGTCGCTGGTGCATTTGAAAGTGTAGCAACGCGTCTCCCACAGGTGCTCGATGGCATTTAAGTCAAAGGAGCGGGCAATCCAGTCCATTCGCAGAACATTTTCTTGTTTCGGGGCCTCCTCCACCACAATTATTATGTTCGACCATGTTTGTGGGTGCATTACGTGTTACGACCTCTCACCACATGAAGGTGAGTCCACCATTGTCAGCTATGATTGGTTTGGTAGCCCTGGTGTTACGGTGTGGGTAGACGTAATCTTGTATGGAAGTACTGACCTCCAAATCTTAGAGCACAACACACTTACCGGTCAATACTATTTTGACACTGTACACCTTCTCGATGTGCACCTTTCCAAGAGTGGAGTTAGTCCTGACTTCATTTTTGTGGATGACAATGTGCGATCGAGTCGAACAGTTCATTCGCAGGTGGTCCCAGGATTTTCGGCGAATGGACTAGCGTCCCCGTTTCCCCGACTTACTCCCCATGGAGCACATGTGGGCCATTCTGAGGAGATCTACTGCAGCACACCTACATACATCAACGACCATCCAGCTTTGCCAGCCGCGCTTGTCACAGTAACTCCTTACCAAACTTGTGACCATCATGGAGGCACTTCGCAGAGGATGCATTTGCGATCGTGGTGATTACATACTCTGTTGCAACGTCCAGGAGACCATCATAAATAGCGGTGAGTTCAGTGTAATTGTTGCCTTTGAATAAAAGTATCATTTCTCTTCGTTCCATTGCATGTCTATTTCAACTGTCTTCTATACTATATTGCAGCAATTATTTCTATGTATTGTCCAAGTTTCTTCCAGCTATGTTACTTGGTAGTGATACACTATGCGCAAGTTACTTTCGACCTTAAGTTTTGCACACCAATGTAAATGACCTCTTACATCCTATATCCCCCCCCCCCCCCCTCGCTCTCTATCTCTATCCCTCTCTACCATTCTATCAATAGCACATTGTTATCTCCCGCACAATGAGAACTGTTTACTTGTTCAGTTTTTACATTTTGCTTACCTAAATGACATCAGTAACAATTCTTTTTTCATGTTTTCACTTGTAGAGTCACGAATGTTCGCCCCTGCTGCCATCCACACCTTCTCTATATTTTATGTTTTGTTTTATCTTACTGTTCTGAGTCTTTTCTTGACCCCCGTCTCAATCTGTTACTGAGCGGGCGCTGAAGACCTTGCCGTCGTGCGTCCATAAAACCCTCTCCATCCATCCATCCATCTTAGTCCTTGATACTAATGCCAACTCTCTATGTGCTCTTTTATATGTACATATTGCTCTTGCAAAGACTCCACAGTCTTGTGATTCTAATGTGGGCCGTTATATATTATGCATTGCACATTCCTTTCAATATGACATTGAAAACATAATATTAATCATCTACAGATAATTTCTTCAGTCTTGTTAATAGAAAAATCCATAAGTTTAAAAAAAGTAAGAAGAGTGAAGTAGAAATGAAAGAAAAACTTATCACCACTTGACCCTCCATCTCTATTCAGGTACAGTGGTAATCGGCAACCTTGGTATTGGTCAAGACTACTGGCAATCTATGATGTAAATGAAATGAGCGTTTGGCGAGATTGGCCGGAAGGCCCCTTGCGGGACAGGTCCGGCCGCCTTTGTGCAGATCTTATTACATTCGACGCCACATTGGGCAACCTGCACGCCGGATAGGGATGAAATGATGATGAAGAAAACACAACACCCAGTCCATGGGCGGAGAAAATCTCCGACTCAGCCGGGAATCGTATCCGGGTCCGTAGGATGGCAATCCGTCACACTGACCGCTTAGCTGTCGGGGTGGACAATCTGTGATAATCTCTACACTAAACTACTGCCTAACAACCTGCGCGACTCGGCAAGACTTTGGCCTTCGTGTTACCATTTGGCTTCCTATGCCTAACTTTTCTTACGTTCGTTTTAAGAACCGTGGACTGGAAATTAACACGTAAAGCCAGAAGTTGCCTACTCTTTGGTGTCCCATACTGACTCATCATCATTTCTATCCGAATTGTTGAACTCCACGAGGCGGCTGTTTTTATTGTACGGGGCGCTCCAAACCTCTTTGATCTTGACCTGTTTTGGTTATCAGGTACACTGCTCCATATTTCGAGGAGGAGGAGATTGATATTTAACGTCCCGTCGACAACGAGGTCATTACAGACGGTGCAAAAACTCTGATTAGGGAAGAATGGAGAAGGAAAGCGGCCGCGCTCTTTCCAAGGAACTATTCCGGTGTTTGCCTTAAGCGGTTTAGGGAAGTCATGGAAAGCCTAAGTTTGGATAACCGGACGCGCTTTTGAACCGTCGTCCTCCCGAATGCGAGTCGATTGTGCTAATCATTGCGCCATACCGTTCGGTGCCCTGTAACTTCTGCATCGATATTCCTCTTGTTTCCTCTTGCGAAACTCGTACTGCAGTGCTCTTAGTAATCTAGTTACAGCAGAGTTAAGTAACTTCCACCCGACGGTCGTGATCATTTCTGTCCAAGTTCAGATCGTCCAGTCTGTTCTTCCTTCCTAATTGGCGTAAATTAAGATGATGCACCATACGTTCAGGCATCCATATTTCTCCGCAGTTTCATAGAGCTGTTACCTGTCTCCCCATTCCCAGTAGGTAGAAGGCGTAAGGGGAACGTCCGGTAAGGATTTAATAGCACTACTGTCGGGGAAGGTTATTCGGCGGACCAGGATCAACTCGCTGCATCGCTAGCTTAAAGAAATATTTTCTGATTAGATTCGCCAGCTTTTCATCAGTCCGTAAAACAGGATTAAAGTGTTAAAATTCTGTCGTAACTGGCCACTGCTTGCTGCAATCTGATTACACTCACATAACTTCCAATGTCCGACTACTGGAGCGGTAACATACAGTCTTTTAAGTAAGATCGTGGTCGAGTTAATTATTACAGAAATGTATTTGAAAACAAATTAAAAGAAGTACACGCATCATATATAAATAAAAGGAAAATGAATTTACTATTTATAATACGTCCTGCCACTCGCAGTGTCGATAATTGCTTGTTGTCTCAGAAGCATGCTTGAAATCAAGTTTTCCGAGTATTTACATGGAAGATACCTCCAAAGGCGTCAAACCTGCTTTACAACTGTTTCAAAGTAAAGATCTTTTTCCCTTGCAACTTCTTTTTGATGTAAGACCATACATTATCTGTAGTATTAGGCGACTGTGACGGCCAGTACAGTACCTACACACTTTGCTCCTTTTTCCAGTCACTGCGAAGCCTGCTGCGGTGCTTTGGATCATTGTTCTCCCGCAATATCCACTAGTCACTTTTGTCAATGAACTAACTTTTGGCAGTCATAATTAAACATAGTTGATAAACGCGACAGGTGCAGCACTCATGTCTCTTGTTGTGTACCTCAGTCAAGAATTCAAAGTAAACTGATGCTTTATGCACAATGTATAAAGGACAAAGGGTCCCTCTGTTGGGTTGTAAAAGCACTAAGGCAATATCTTTTACCCTCAGAATGTAACGCCGACCATTCTCTTACTTAACATACTGTACATCGCCTACGTTTAACGTACAACTGGCGCGAGAAGCGTCCTTGACAATCTTGTAAAGATATGTCACATATAAATAATTCGAATGTGTGTAGGTAAGACTGTAAGGGCAAAAGTCGAACACTCCAGTTTCCTCGGAAACAATACTGTTTATCATCGTTTCAGTGCAGTCCATTTCCCCCTATCAGTACTTCCTCAAGCCAGCTATTACTTTCCTCATGTGATACCAGAGTGGCACAATGTTATTGACAATAAAACAGGTTGGGGTACTCTCGACTTTGGGAGGCATATCTGTCGATTGCTATTACAAAGTTGTCGTCGCAAAGCTACACACACCAGCCTTAAGCCTACAAAATCCATCCTTAAAACTGGGATCTATCGAATGATATCTCGTGTTCAGGTCTTGCTGATGCTGATTCATTCCCTTCACGATGGTTCATGGCCGACATTCTGATTTTCCGAATTCAGATAAACTCTGGTGATGTCTTAAATATATAGGTTTCTGCGCTGTAGTTGCAAAATCCTCGACTTGTTTACCACCCAGTGACATTTTCATTACTTTTACCCTCTTTAACGACAACAATCAGATCACAGTCGTCACTCTATTTGCTAAAGGGGTAACATTGTGAATAAGAGTGCCACTATAGAGTCGGATCGCACCCACAGCTGTAAACAAATTGCATATCCACTGAATAGATTTTGAAGATTCTGCCTTGATCGAAGCACAGTTTCTTGTTCTTCTTTCCCTGCAATCACGTCATCGACGAATTTCCATCAATTTTGCTTGACAGCACGTTCTTGTTATTCTTGTCGTCGCCTGTCTTCTGTAGCGCATTTGATATGTCAATGCAATTTGACATTAGCGAATTTTTTGTTTGAGTTTGTGGTTTCCACATTGTAAAAACGGTATGAGTATTCGCGACACGCTAACTGGTTCGCTGTTTACAACACATTCAACAGAGTATCCGAGTTCCTGTGCAGTTCGGAATGCTTTTCGAAAATCCAGCTTATGCTCACGATCCACTGCAACGTGAATGAAGCACGTAATAGTACTCTCCAGATTAACATTGGCATAGAATAATTACTCCATTACAATTTACGCGGGAAAGACGCCTTACGTGTAGTACAATTAGTCAGACGGTACGCTCATCTAGCTGGAATATTTAAGCTAACCCTCCTCCTTTAGTTTGGTATCCAGTAAACTCCGACCCCCGATCCTGTAACTAATCGAACTCCCATGAATAAAATGTCGTACTTCTGGACTATGTGTCGTGCCATGATACAATTTTGCAGGTATATTCACTGCTATACGTGGTCACTGTCTACAAAATTCTTCGCAGTAAAGAAGTAATACCACGCCCGGTTGGCCGTGCGGTCTACCGCAAGGCTTTCCGGGCGGGAAGGAGCGCCTGGCCCCTGCACGAATCCGCCCCGCGGATTTGTGTCGAGGTCCGGTGCACCGGCCAGCCTGTGGATGGTTTTTAGGCGATTTTCCATCTGCCTCGGCGAATGCGGGGTGGTTCCCCTTATTCCGCCTCAGTTACACTATGTCGGCGATTGCTGCGCAAACAAGTTCTCCACGTACGCGTACACCACCATTACTCTACCACGCAAACATAGGGGTTACACTCGTCTGGTGTGAGATGTTCCCTGGGGGGGGGGGGGGGGGGGGGGGGGGGAGGGGGGCGGCTCCCACCGGCGGCCGAACCGCACAATAACCCTGGGTTCGGTGTGGGGCGGCGGAAAGGTGAAGCAGACTGCGGTAGTCGTCGTGGGGTTGTGGACCACTGCTGCTGCTGCGTGGACGGAGCTTCTCCGTCGTTTCTAGGTCCCCGGTTAACATACAATACAGTACAATACAAAGAAGTAATAAATTAAAACGACATGTCTGATGCTGCCGTTCTACTGCATGAACAGCGAAAATACAGGTAAAGATAATCTTTTTTCCCATCATCATTTGGGTCGAAGGGGAAGGCTACTTGTAAAGTTTGTTGGAAGTCACTGTGTGCTTTCATTCTCAAATACGGGATGACTACATTCTGGGTAATTTGCGCGCCATGAGTATCGCTGCCTCAGGCCGTACACACAGTTTCTAACTTGAATACTTTACTTATTGAGCAAAACTTTTTAACATAAGAGTTTAGCTCGTTATGAGTAGATTACACTGACGTGAAAAAAGTGTTGGAGTACTTACTAATATCGTGTCAGACTCCCTTTTGTCTGGCATAGTGCAGCAACTCGACGTTGTATGGATTCAATAAATCGTTGGAAGTTCCCTGCAGAAATTTTGAGCTATGGTGCCTCTATAGCCGTCCTTAATTGTGGAAGCATTGCCGGTGCAGGATGTTGTGCACGAACTGACCTTTCGATTATGTTCCATAAATATTCGGTGGGATTCATGTCGGGCGATCTAGGTTGTCATACCATTCGCTCGAACTGTCCAGAATTTTCTTGAATACAATTGCGAACAGTTCTGGCTAGGTGACATGTTTGTGTACATGAAGACGAAGAATACCTGAAAATGGTCTCCAAGTGGCCAAACATAACCATTTCCAGTCAATGATCAGTTCAGATGGAGCAGAGGAACCAGTACATTTCATGTAAACACAGCCATCCCATTACAGAGCTTGTACTGTGCTTTCTTGACAATTTGGGCCAATGGCTTCTTTGGGGTCTGCGCCACACTCAGACACTACCATCAGCTCTTACCAGCTGAGAACGGGACTCATCTGACCAGGCCACGGTTTTCCAGTCGTCTAGCGTCCAACCGTTGTGGTCATGAGTCCAGGAGAGGCGCTGCAAGCTATGTCGTGTTCCTAGTTAAGCCACCCGCGTCGGTCGTCTGCCGTCATAGCTCATTAACACGAGATTTCCATTTTTGCAACGCCAAATTTCGCCGCATTGTCCTAAAGGATATGATCATCGTACGTGCCACCCTGATTACAGCAATTATTTCACGCACTGTTGCTATGTGTTTGCAATGACAACTCTACGTAAACGCTGCTGCTCTCGGCCTTTAAGTGTTGGCCTTCGGCCACTGCGTTGTCCGTGGTGACAGGTAACGCCTGAAATTCAGTATTCTCGGCACACTTCCCACACTGTGAATCTCGCAATATTGGATTCACAAACAGTTTCAGAAATGGATGTACCAAGCTCCTAGCTTCAACTATCATTCCGCGTCGTGCGGCCGTAATCACGTCGGAAACTTTTCAGGTTAATCACCTCAGTACAAACGATAACTCAGTAATGCACTGCCCTTGTATACTTTGTGTACAAGATACTACCGCCATCTGTATATGGGCATATCGCTGTCCCACGACTTTTGTCCCTCAGCGTATGAAAGCACTTACATTTTTAAATTTCAGTCGATAATTATACGAAACCGAGGAAATCGTATTTTTGTCGCCCCTGGAAGCCGTTAGATAGTATCCTGCAATTGGGATCGGGATCCAGATTAGCTGTTCTTTAAAAAACATACACTAGACCAGCATTTGGGAGAACTACCGTTGAAATCGCCGTCAGGCTATCCAGATTTATTGTTTTGGTGATTTCTCTAAATCGCATAACTATCGGACGGGTTTCCTTGAAAAAGGCAGGTCTGATTCCTTCCCGCAACTTTAATGACCTCATCGTCGGCTGAACGTTAAGTGATACTCCTTGTTACCTTCCCTTTACTGTGGTTTTTCTGATCTGATTCTAGAGACATGTATTTGATTTAGCTATACGAGGGGCGTTTGAAAATTCCGTGCAAAAATAAAAACTACTTACGTGTTTGGGGTAAATTTATTTTTCAATGTAGTCTCCTTTTAGACTTATACACTTCGTCCAACGCTGTTCTAATTTGAGGTGCATTGTCGTGATGGAAAAGGACCTTTTCGTGGTCTAATCGCCGGCGTTTTTCTTGCAGCTCGGTTTTCAAACGGTCCAATAACTATGAATATTATTCACCGCAATAGTTTTACCCTTTTCCAGATAGTCGATGAGGATTATTCCTTGTGAACGCCAAAAGACAGTTGCCATAACCTTTCCGGCCGAAGAAATGGTCTTCACCTTTTTTGGTGCAGATTCCCCCTTGATAACCCATTGTTTAGATTGTTGTTTGGTCTCAGGAGTATAGTAATGTATCCATGTTTCATCCGCGGTGACGAAACGAGGCTTAAAGTCCTGTGCATTCTTTCAGAACAGCTGCAAACCATCCTTACAACACTTCACACGATTCCGTTTTTGGTCAAGCGTGAGCAGTCGCAGAACCCATCTTGCGGATAGCTTTCTCATGTCCAAATGATTATGCAAAATATTATGTACCCGTTCATTCGATACGCTCACAGCGCTAGCAATCTCCATCACCATATCAAGTATTTTATCAATCATTTCTGGAGTCGTAACCTCCACAGGGCGTCCAGAACGTTCAGCATCACTTGTGCCCATATGGCTACTCCGAAAATTTTGAAACCACTTATAAACTGTTCTAATCGAAGGTGCAGAGTCACCATAATGTTTATCAAGCTTCTCTTTAGTCTCCTGAGGCGTTTTGCCTTTCATAAAGTAATGTTTAATCACCACACAAAATTCTTTTTCGTCAATTTTTTGACAATCACTCGACTTCCTTGATTCACACGAATGTCAAACACAAAGAAATAGACCAAATTTGGTTGAAACTTGGTGTTCGTTCCTTCCAAAGACGTTACTAAATAAACATGACCTCCATACGCGCCTGTGGTGCCATCTCCCGGACTTTGCACGGACTTTTCAAACGCCCCTCGTATGTTACAGCAGTTCGTTAGTATCAGCAACGTGAATCCGCACGTAAGCTGTGTTCACCTTACTGACCGGCAAACTGTTCCTCGGAGGTGGCAAGACGGTTGGGGGGCTGGTTTGACTTACTGCGATGGCGATCTGTGGGAAGCAACAGGGCGGAAGACAGCCGCGTGTGACAACGGAATTAGCGTATCAATGGCGGAAGGTGGGCTTTGTGCAGGCGTCAGCCGCATGCGGTTTGCTCCTGCTCTAACTACTCTCCAGTCTCCCTTACCCACCCCCACCGCAACCCCCTCCCCCCATTCTCCCTCCCTCTCTCTCCTTCCGTCTCTCTCTCTCTCTCTCTCTCTTCCACACTCACTCACACACACACACACACACACACACACACACAAACACACACACAGACGTCGCTTGTGACACTGCAGCGATACACATGTGGATTTCGCGGGTCAACGAAAGTGTTCGATTCCACCCATTTGTTCTGACCTGCGTTGCGTTGTGTTGACGTCATTGCGGTGCTTCGTGTTCGAAACAGATTGCGTTTGCAGAGGGCGTGTTGGAGTTAGCGCTAGCGCACTCTAGTGTGAGATGTTTACGTTTTCTGAATTGTCTCTGAGTGCTGTTAATGAGGCATTGTACTCACTCTTGTGTGTTTCTCGTTGTTCTGGGAATTTGATTTTGTTGCCTTGGCAGTGAGTTAGTTTCATCATTATTGTTGGTTATTGATTACTGATTAGTTTTCGGTTTTTAAATTGTTAGTCATTGTTCTATCTAGCTTTCTCTCAGCAATCTCACCTGAGGGATAATTTATCTTGTTAAATCTAACACGTGCATTCTGAAAAACTGAATCAGGTGTAACGCGCATTGCAGCCACACAGTCCTTGAAAATGACGTTGTAGCTCCGTAACACGTTGAACGGTAATTAAAAAATAGATCTTTGTTACTGATAACTGAATTCTATTAATTAAGAATCTGTAATCTGTGGGTTACTGATTGTGGGTTCTTTGTATTGCGGCCTTCGTTTGAGCTATGTTTACGCCAGCAGCGTTGGAGGGATTGGTCCTTCAGAAATCCTTCGACTCTTCGCGGTGTGTTGGCTGACTGGTGCCATGGCGGCACGAGACTCTATGGTGCGATACACCTTCCCGTTTTGTCTGCCTGGGAGAAAACCATTTAAAACCGTACAGCCGGCGCGACTTGTTAGCGCCCCAGCAGTGGTTATTTGAGAGTTCTCTCTTCTTTGGGGAGATGCTTGCTTGCTCACGCGATGACTGGAAGAGCAGGAAACGAGGCCCTTGTTATCGCAAAGAGATTCATCTGGAAATATTCTTCAAAGTGTTCTCTGAGCTGATCAGTCATTAGCCATGGCTCCGTATGCAACCGCCATGTGGCAAGACATTGCTCACAAAATACACTCATGCTCATAAATTAATGATAATGCTGATATATGGTGGGCGATTGGCGGTTTTAAATCCCCTCTGGGTATGACCATGCGGTGCATTTGACCTGCGGTTGCCGCACGGTGGCGCTGGCAGCAGTCCACATATGCAGAGGTGTGTTGGTGGATGTCAGAGTACGGTGCAGGGAGTAAGTGTGCAGACGTTTTCAGACGTGCTGATGATGACTGTGTGTTGAAAATGGCTCAAAGAACACGTATTGATGAGGTTATGAGGTGTAGAACACTAGGGCGACTGGAGGCTGGTCAAACACAGCAGGTCGTAGCACCGGCACTCCGTGTGCAAAGTGTGATGTCAAGATTATGGCATCGATTCCCGCAGACAGGAAACGTGTCCAGGCGCTACAGTACGGTACTTCCACAGTGTACAACACCACAAGAAGACCGATATCTCACCATCAGTGCCCGCAGACGGCCACGGAGTACTGCAGGTAGCCTTGCTCGGGACCTTACCGCAGCCACTAGAACAGTTGTCTCCAGACAGACAGTCTACAGACGACTGAACAGACATGGTTTATTCGTTCGGAGACCTGCAAGGGGCATTCCACTGACCCCTAGTCATAGGAGAGTCCTTAAAGCGTGGTGTCAAGAATACAGTACACGGTCATTGGAACAGTGGTCCCCGGTTATATTCACGGACGAGTCCAAGTGTAGTCTGAACACTAATTCTCGCCGGGTTTTCATCTGGCGTGAACCAGGAACCAGATACCAACCCCTTAATGTCCTTGAAAGGGACCTGTATGGAGGTCGTGGTTTGATGTGTGGGGTGGGATTATGATTGGTGCACGTACACCCCTGCATATCTTTGACAGAGGAACTGTAACAGGTCAGGTGTACCAGTATGTCCGCCTTTTCGGGGGTGCAGTGGGTCCCACCTTCCTCCTCATGGATGACAACGCGCGAACCGACCGAGCTGCCATCGTGGAGGAGTACCTTGAAACAGAAGATATCAGGCGAATTAAGTGGCCCATTGAGCACGTCTGGGATGCTCTCGGTCGACGTATCGCTGCACGTCTTGAAACCCTTACGACACTTCAGCAGCTCCGACAGGCGGTACATATTTCGATAAACAACGAAATTTTCCACTCTGGGGTGGCGAAATCTGATTGGCTAAACACTAAACTTCAAGTGCAAAGGGAACAGAAACTTCTCGTTTTTCTCAACTCAATGCTGTACCGGTGGTTGGAAGATCAGGCAAAGCAAGCTACACATTTTTCTTGCGAGAGGATATATCAAACTGAGATGGGCAGTACGAAAAATAAATTCTGTTGGAAAGCTCCTAGCAAAACTTGAGATTCCTCAATGCTGGTGACCGATCCCGAGTGGCGCGACTTTTGGGGCCTGGAAGCAGAGACCGATGGGTGCTGACGCTGTCTCCACCCTGCGGTGGCGGACGTTAAGCGTGGCATCACACCGTATAGGACCCTAGGCCCTAGCCGAGTTTGTTAAGCTTCACGGAACGTATGGAAGCGCGGGTTTCACTTAGCTTCGTTCTGTTAATTCAATTAGTCGCATGTCTTCAACTCGTGTGTGGACGACAGATCAGTGATTGGTCATCCACTGCGGAGCAGATGCAATTTCATTTGAGCCATGCTTAACTAACATTTCTATAGTACAATATGATCAAAGCAATTCCTTGCGACCCAACCACCACTGTAAAATGTCCATATCTTAGGCTCTTTGAAAATGTAGATCAGTATTCAGGCGTCCGTTGAAGATGTAGATAACTTAAAGAACCATTACTGCTATTGTAATGTTGACAAGAAATGAGGGTTATTCTTAATCGTATGGCTAGGGCCCCCCGTTGGGCAGACCGAACGCCGGGTGCCGGTCTTTCAATCTGACGCCACTTCGGCGGCCTGCAGTCGATGAGGATGATAGGAAGATGATGAGGACAACACAACACTCAGTCCCTGGGCGGAGAAAATTCCCCGACCCAGCTGAGATTCGAACCTGGGCCCAGAGGATTGACAATCAGTCAAGCTGACCAATCAGCTACCGGGGGCGGACGAGAAATTTGGTGAAGAGTTTCAAAACCTGTCACTTTCTATGTCGTTCATACTGTGTTGTGCATCCCATTCGGTTATTAATATCAATCTCTACCACGTGCTGAAAAGTAATCTTGTGTTAATCAACCACATGCAGTAACGTAAGGCTTAGAATATTACAGTGAATTTCAAATCCTGCAACGTGAAAAGAACTATTTCCTTTTTGTCCGTTCAAAACCTGCAACATATATGCACCTATTATAATGCTTCACGCCGAGTCCAGTCTCGCTGCCTTGCCTCTAGGGTGTTAGAGCAAGCGTCAGTCAGTCTTTTGAGTGTTTTAGTTACGAGTACTGAGTGCGCTGACAGCCAAGAGGGAGAGCTAGACGTAGCCCAAGTGAAGCGAGGGAGAAACTTCGACAGCCACATGAATGCAGAAGGACGATTCATAAAAAGCCAGCCGGCAGGTGTGGCCGTGCGGTTCTAGGCGCTTCAGTCTGGAACCGCGTGACCGTTACGGTCGCAGGTTCGAATCCTGCCTCGGGCATGGATGTGTGTGATGTCCTTAGGTTAGTTAGGTTTAAGTAGTTCTGAGTTCTATGGGACTGATGACCACAGATGTTAAGTCCCATAGTGCTCCGAGCCATTTGAACCATAAAAAAGCCTATTACTCAACTTACTATTGCTCTACAAGATGATTTGGCCACAAGCCACCTGCAATGCCGGAATGCGATCATAAATCTAAACCAGTTGTAACGTTACGCGTACCTACGTGAGCTAATCGGCCGCCTGGAATTGCTACGAGGTGAGGTGATTTTAATGCGAGACTGAAAGCTAGCTTCCGCCCCAGGCCAGCTCAGGCCCAGAGACAAAAGGTGCGTCGCTGAAAACTCGTAAATCCCAGAGCTGGGAATCTGGACGGCTGACGCTCGCATTACCTTTTTGCAGAATGTGCTCCAGGAAATGGCGGAGTGCCAGACGGTCTTAAAGATGACCAAGTTGCAGCTCTTTTAAACTAACAATAACTCACATCAAATATTAATGCAAATCAGAATACATTTTCGATCTATGAAAAATGCGGCGCATCCAGTGACACAACAATTTCCCAGTATCTTTAAAATTACAGAATTTAATATCTCTTAGGAAATAAACATTTTCACAGTGACGCTCTGAATTAACAACTTTTAATTACATCATGCGATTTCAACAAACGTTATTTCAGATGACAGCATTGCACTGTAGCTACCATCCCTGAACCTGCGTATCTGCATCTATTTTGTTTATTGATTTACTACGTCTTTTATACCTTTTCCATTATGCAAGTGTTTGCCAGAAAATCTTACTCTTCACATTTACACAGAAAATGAATGCAGCATGAATACCTCACATTTCGTCATAATTTTCTTTTTATTTAATGAACAGTTTATTAGTTTGACAGTAGCTTTATTTAAATTTTGATTGCAAGTGCTATTAAACAACTGTGCTTATTTAAAAGTGGTCAATCACGTGTGTTAGAGGACACCATCTTTGTAAAAGAATGCCAAAAGGCACTTCTGACAAGCAAGCCCAAATAATTTTTTGAACTATATTTAATTACAGTTCGTTGTTATTTAACGTGAGCGCACTTGCGCAAGAATGCTGGCGTGTTCATCTATGAACCAAGCATTACTTATATTTATTGTAAATGGTCTGAAAGTAATCGAATGTTTATAACATTTATTTTGTTCAAATATTGGTATAATATATTAGTTTAGTGCGGGAAGTGGTCAAGGGGGACAAAATATGTGTAGAGTTTGAGAACGATGTATTTTTGGTGGGGATGGCCTTCAGCCATTGAGAGCCGAACAGTGGCAGAACACTGCTGGAGTCGAGTGGAGACCGGGACTTCTCGAGTGAAGAGCGCAAGGGAGCGGTTCTGTACTTTCACTCGGGTTCTGGAAGGATACAGATCTGCCTGTGGTAACGAGTGGTATTCGACTGTGGGGATGATGGATTGTGGGTGGTGAACCGCTACCCTACTTTAACTTCCGAACTGACTTATATTGCCAGAAGTTTGGATGTGCTCTAGAGTAGGGCTGTAGCTTTTGGTACTTGATTTACGGAACTGAGAAGAGACACAGTATGAGTTACTATTCTTCGTGTCGCTTCTGTTAATTTGCGAATCGTCTTGTTGAATTCTGAATCATTTTGAGCTGGCGAATCTTTCGTGTATTGTGATCACGAAATGATGACTATTTAGTATGGGAATTTTGCTACCATTCTCGTATCGCTCTCAACGTGCATTTGATAAGGGTACTTTCTGTCTGTCTTTTAATTTAATCTCTTAGGATCAGCCGGCCGCTGTGGCCCAGAGGTGCTAGGCCCTTCAGTCCGGAACCGCGCTGCTGCTACGGTCGCAGGTTCGAGTCCTGCCTCGGGCATGGATATGTGTGATGTCCTTAGGTTAGTTAGGTTTAAGTAGTTCTAAGTCTAGGGGACTGGTGACCTCAGATGTTAAGTCCCATAGTGCTTAGAGCCATTTGAATCTTAGGATCATTTCCCGTTTATTTGAGGTGTCTTTTCTTGGATAAACATTATTCAAGATAATTCTCCGTCGTCTTCATCAATTACAGACGTTAGAATAGAACCGTTTCTATTATATCGTTATTTGCCGTGTGTGAACTTTATCAACTCATATTTTTAGCCAATGCATACACTTTTGGACTGCAAGATCACGGTTAAAGGTAATTTCTGCAGCGAATTCTTTGCTGCAAGGCATGAAAGTAGCCGTGCGCGGCTCGACTCTGTGACTACTATACCGAGTTTTTTTTTTTTAAAAAAAAGAAAAAAAAGCACAGCCTTACGTAGCCCAAGCATCTAAAATACGAGTAGTCGCAGATAAAGACGCAAGCTGGTTTGCTTATGTGGGATGGCCTCTTGAATAGCAACTACGTTCTGCAGTAAAGATTTATCCTTTTCACTGGCTTTAAGGACCAGCCAGTTCGGGGTGCATTTTTATTGAAGCTAAGACGCGTTTCGGTCTTTTACCCATATTCACTTAGCGTGATATTTGAATTTTCAAACACTATGTATTTACCACATCAAATGGTTCAAATGGC
Source organism: Schistocerca piceifrons (assembly GCF_021461385.2). NCBI lineage: Eukaryota > Metazoa > Arthropoda > Insecta > Orthoptera > Acrididae > Schistocerca > Schistocerca piceifrons. The sequence goes on from NC_060145.1 coordinate 168,843,389, forward strand.
TCTGAGCACTATGGGACTTAACATCTATGGTCATCAGTCCCCTAGAACTTAGAACTACTTAAACCTAACTAACCTAAGGATATCACACAACACCCAGCCATCACGAGGCAGAGAAAATCCCTGACCCCGCCGGGAATCGAACCCGGGAACCCGGGCGTGGGAAGCGAGAACGCTACCGCACGACCACGAGATGCGGGCTTTACCACATCGCCAGCAGATTGGATGCTGCTGCTGGTCTGCGCAAAATAACACTTTTGTTAGCTGCTACACTTCGCGAGATATATATTTACGATGTATTGCGTTTTAGAGGAAAGTAAAGCATTATGCTAATAATTACGAAAGTTGCACTTGCTGTACAAAATACTACAACACTATTTTTACTGTTCCTTTTAGTATAACTTTCAAAACTGACAACGTGCAAATAAAATGCACAAAATTTCGGCAACAATGGTTTTAAATCTCTAAATATTCTGGATACTTATGGAAGAAAATGGAAATGTCGTGTGGCTAGGGCCTCCCGTCGGGTAGACCGTTCGCCTGGTGCAGGTCTTTCGATTTGACGCCACTTCGGCGACCTGCGCGTCGATGGGGATAGGATACTTATAGAGTTCAAGGCTAACAATTAATTCATTAAATTTGAACTGCGTATGTAAAATAGTTCAGAACTTACACGTTTTTCTCATTTTTCGTAAAATTTTCAAAAAGTCTCGTGGGAGATATTGCAATTCACCCCGTCAGATATTTCATAATCTAATGTATCGTTGACTTATAGTTTCCTTTAAGTAATTAGAGTCAGCAAACGGACTCGTTTCAAGTTTTACAGACATTGTGTTCCATATGTAAGTAGGCTGTTTAGGTTTTCTTATTGGTAACGCCACGTAGCGCTCTGTATGAAAATCACTGGCAGTGTTGTGTGCAGTCTGTGGCTAGTTTGCATTGTTGTCTGCCATTGTAGTGTTGGGCAGCGGCAGCCGGATGTGAACAGCGCGTAGCGTTGCGCAGTTGGAGGTGAGCCGCCAGCAGTGGTGGATGTGGGGAGAGAGATGGCGGAGTTTTGAAATTTGTCATGAACTGCTATATATATTATGACCTTTGAGCACTAGTAAGGTAAATACATTGTTTGTTCTCTATCAAAATCTTTCATTTGCTATCTATGTCTATCAGTAGCTAGTGCCTTCCGTAGTTTGAATCTTTTATTTAGCTGGCAGTAGTGGCGCTCGCTGTATTGCAGTAGTTCGAGTAACCAAGATTTTTGTGAGGTAAGCGATTTGTGAAACGTATAGGTTAATGTTAGTCAGGGCCATTCTTTTGTAGGGATTTTTGAAAGTCAGATTGCGTTGCGCTAAAAATATTGTGTGTCAGGATAAGCACAGTCTTGTATAATTGTTCAAAGGAGACGTTTCATATGTCGACCCTTAGCCGAGGATACCTCACTGGAATCTTCTGATTTTTTCTTGTAGTTTGTGTAATTAGTGTAGCTTTTGTTTATTGCTAGCGCGCAATTATCGAGATAATTTCCTTTGTAGTTGTAGTTTTTCATTGTGGTACAGTAAAACAGTTGTAGGATGCATGCAGTTTTACACCAAGTATTTCTCAGCTGTGCGTGCAATTAACTAGATATTTTTTCAGTGCTATGTTAATGTGTTCTTTATTTATGCTCTTCAAATTGTGCTTTTCTGTGTTATCGTGTGAAATATTGTGACAATAATGGCGTGTGAAAAACGTAACACTAGGCTCCAAAGTAAACTGAGAAATGACAGCGAAGACGAAAGCAGTGTGTTGGCGCCACCGTGTAATGAATTACCTAATGTTGAAAGTAGTAATTTGGTAATTGTGCATAGGGAAATGGAGCGGGCGGCAAACAATGGCGTAGGCAGTGAAACAATTAGTGAACAGGGAAGCATTATCGATCGATCGCTCGGCAACAGCTCACCTCAGGAATCCGAAATGACAGGACACAATTTTGCAAATACTGTAGATTCAGGTTTTGGGTCCTCACCGTTTTCGCAAATAAGTCAAGACACATTTTCTGCTTGTCAAAATGTAAATGTTGCCGGTGCAACTTCACTGCCGAAAAGCACCGAGGAACATGTTTCAGACACCAGTGCATTGTTATTACAGTTAATGCAACAAATGGGACAAAGGCTACAAAAGTTAGACACAACGCTTGAACAAAATCAGAAACAAATGGGACAAAATCTTCAAAAGTTAGACACAATGGAACAAAATCTTCAGAAGTTAGACACAATGGAAGAAAATCAGATACAAACACAACAAAAGTTTCAAAAGTTAGACACAGTGGAACAAAATCTTAAAAAGCTGGACACAATGGAACAAAATCTTCAAAAGTTAGACATGACGCTTGAACAAACACATGAAGATTTAACTACTGAGTTACATAACATCGAATCGAAATGTCAAAAAGTCTGTAATGACGTAAAAACACAAATTTGTGAGCATTTCCAACCTATTTTTTCGCGTCATGAAAATGCATTACAGAATCACGAAGCAGCCATAAAAGAACCGCAAACTATTGTTCATGAAAATCACGACACCTTGCAAGCTAAAATTGGCTCAGTTGCATCTACCGATTCGGTTACGCAACTTGCAAATAAGTCAAGACACATTTTCTGCTTGTCAAAATGTAGATGTTGCCGGTGCAACTTCACTGCCGAAAAGCACCGAGGAACATGTTTCAGACACCAGTGCATTGTTATTACAGTTAATGCAACAAATGGGACAAAGGCTACAAAAGTTAGACACAACACTTGAACAAAATCAGAAACAAATGGGACAAAATCTTCAAAAGTTAGACACAATGGAACAAAATCTTCAGAAGTTAGACACAATGGAAGAAAATCAGATACAAACACAGCAAAAGCTTCAAAAGTTAGACACAATGGAATAAAATCTTCAGAAGTTAGACACGACGCTTGAACAAACACGTGAAGATTTAACTACTGAGTTACATAACATCGAATCGAAATGTCAAAAAATCTGTAATGACGTAAAAACACAAATTTGTGAGCATTTCCAACCTATTTTTTCGCGTCATGAAAATGCATTACAGAATCACGAAGCAGCCATAAAAGAACTGCAAACTATTGTTCATGAAAATCACGACACCTTGCAAGCTAAAATTGACTCAGTTGCATCTACCGATTCGGTTACGCAACTTGCAAAAACTCAAGAAAACTTAAAGGACACAGTAGATACGATTTCAACACAAATGGACACTCTGAAACTTGGTTCAGAAAAACACACTGAGGAAATAAGTACACTATCGGAGAAAGTAGCCGAACTTTCGGATCAGTTCACTAACTTATCTGCAAAGGTAGATGATGATCTGAATAACACAAGACCTGTAGCCATCACTGACACAGAAGAGTATGAACAAATTAAGAAATTTAAACAAAATCAGAATCAAATTAATACACAATACGAAAGAGAAATCCGGGAAGTACAAGATCAGTTGGCACAAGTAATACAAAAATTTCATATTTCAGAGGACACTCGCGCCCCAATACGGGAGGAGGGACATAGAAATACGGAACAGCCACAAAATAATAACACAGCGCATTTCGGAAATTATGAAAGAAATTGGCAAGGTACACCAAATTTTGAGATGGAACCGCCGAAACTACGTAACAATGACCGACAAGCGACTAGCCGACATGATGATTCTGACTATAAGCTGTTTATTACTACACGTAAATTCAAAACATTTAAGAATTCTGGCAACGACATTCATCCACAAGTGTGGCTCCATCAATTCTCTCATTGTTTTCCTCCCAACTGGTCATTGCAGCACAGATTAGAATTTATGTGTGGCTATTTAGAGAATGAACCAGCTGTAAGAATGCGATCGGTCATTCACGATTGCCACAGTGAAGGAGAATTTTATCATGCCTTCCTCTCAGCATATTGGTCTCAAACTACACAAGACCCCGTAAAACATAGCATCATAATGATGAAACAGTTCGAACAATCTGAATTCTCCAGTCTTGTGAAATATTTTGAAGACATGTTGCACAAGAATCAGTACCTGTCAAACCCATACAGCCCCTCAGAACTCATCCGCATTTGCTTAATCAAATTACCTGAACATTTACGACACATTATTTTGGTAGGACGTTGCAAAGACGACATAGAAGCTTTTCAGGAACTGTTACAAGAACTGGAAATTGACACTGACAATCGCGGAACGCGAAAACAGGAGCACAACAATTACAGATCACATCCGTCACAATTCCGCGATGACAGAAATAATACACGACAAGGCTATTCTTTCAGCGTAAATCGTGACCAAAACAGACACCACCTGTATGACAAACGTTGGCAGAGTAGTAATAATTACAGGGAAAGATCACCTCTCCGCAGTAATGACTATCACAGAGACAATCAGAGAAACAGACAATATGGGAACCAAAACAATTATTATTACGGGAGACAGAATAACTTTAGATGCAACGGTCCAGCGCGCAGTTACGATTCAGGGAGAAATTCTCCACCACTTAACCGACAAGAAAGAAACTACAGGAACTACCGAAATGACGACAGACGATATGATCGTAACGACAGACCTGAATTGCATCAGAACTGGCGGGATTCAAACAGAGCAGGGCCCTCTCGACAAGGTGAATTTGTAGAAGTTAGGTCTCCAAACCCCAATAAAGACGCGCGCCAACAAAGAGACAATAGGCAATGACTCATACCGCTGGGAGCCACAAAACGTACGTATGAAACTAACGACGCAGCTGCCGTAGCTAGTAATTACGTAAAAATGGAAGACATTAGGGACATCTTACTCCAGGAACACAACATAAAACATAACAACATTGCATATCCTGTGATTCACATTACTGTAAATGACGTAAAACTTACGGCAGTACTTGACTCTGGCAGTCCCATTTCAGTAATTAATGAAACAGCTTTTAGCAAATGCAACAAATCGAACGATTGCCCCACACTTCCGTTACGTAAGATTAAATTACAAGGTGCAATCTTTGGAAAAAGTGTAGATGTACGCCAACAAACCAATTTAGAATTCTTTTGCCAAAGCCACAGCTTCTCTATGAACTTTCTTATTGTTCCATTATTGTCGACGGAAATTATATTGGGAGTAGACTTTTTGAATGAATACAAAGCAATCTTAAACTTTCACGATGCGGAAATGAGTTTAGAGAAGGAAGGTAAGTCAATAGCTTTGAAATTTGAAGATTGGCTCTCAAACCATGATGAAGAAATTAATCGGCTTTACCTCCTGTTAGACAACAGTTCGGAATTTTCGACGGAACTTGACACTAACAATCACTCTGCAAGTACTGACATGGATGATATCGACGGCGCATTTGATACTAATTAGTTAATTCAAAATGAAATTCAAACAATTGAGAATTGTAATGACACTGATAGGCAAGACCTTTTTGAGATTTTACAAGCACATTCCACAGTTTTTACTCACAAAACAGGAACAATCAAGGGATTTCAATACCAATTTCGTGTTCGTGAGCATACTAAATTTTGTGTTAGACCATACGTAATTCCGGCACATTATAGGGACCGCGTTAGAACATAAATACAATCTATGCTTGACGAGGGCATTATTGAGCCTGCAGTAAGCTCATACAACAATCCATTATATGTTGTTGAGAAGAAAAATGGATCGATCAGGCTTGTCTTAGATTCGAGACAAATCAATACTATCATCATTCCTGAAACAGACAGGCCGCAAACGTTGGGATAACTTTTTCAAAATTTTAATGGTGTAAAAGTGTTGTCTTCTATTGATCCCAGATCCAGCTTTTATCAGATCGAACTTCATCCAGAATGTAGAAAATACACAGCTTTCCTTTGTTTCGGCGTTTGTTATCAATTTCGGAATCTTCCTTTTGGTTTGAACATTTCTTCGGCAGCGTTCATTCGCTGGCTAAATTCCATATTACCTGATTTCTTAAAACGTCACATCACCTTATATGTGGATGATATTCTAATAGCAGAAGCCTCATGTTAACAACATAATCGCATCCTCAACAGTTTGTTACGTATTTTTGCAGAATCTGGAATTAGAGTTAACTTGGAAAAGTCTGAATTCGGTAGGACAAAGGTGAAGTTTTTGGGACATATTATTTCTTCTGAAGGCATTCAGCTGGATCCTGAAAAGTTAGAAGCAATCAGAGCCATTCCAGTTCCATCCACAAAAAAAAACAAGTCCGCAGTTTTCTGGGTCTCGTAAATTTTTACCATCGTTTTCTGAATATGCAAATTCTAGTTATACCGAAACTTTGTTCTCTCACTGGAAAAAATACTATTTGGAACTGGGACGAACAAGCACAGTTGGAATTCAATTCTTTGAAAGAATCGCTACTTAACGCCCCAATACTAGCTCATCCAGATCTGTCACAAGATTTCTGCCTTAGCACGGATTCATCTAAAGTCGGTCTTGGTGCCCATTTATTTCAAGAAGCCACAGAAAATGACACTACTGTTCAGAAAACCATTGCTTTTGCTAGCCGAGTGCTAACAAAATCTGAAAAAAATTATTCCGTTACTGAATTAGAAGCTTTAGCTATCGTTTGGGCATTTAAAAAATTCCGTTTCTTTCTTTCTGGTAAGCACGTAAAAGTATACAGTGATCATCACAATTTCTTATGTCTTCAAAATTAAATCATGACAGGTTAAAACGTTGGGCATTGTTTCTGCAAGAATTCCACTTCACAATAGTCCACATTCCCGGCAAGGAGAACATTGTTGCGGACGCACTGCCACGCGCACCGGCTGGCCTTGAGAAAAGTAACACAGAAGGCAACCTCGAGAAAAATTTCAGTATTCTTTACATTCAGAAAGTCGCCTTTGAAAACTTCATCACCACATCTTTAAAGGATGAACAAGATAAAGATCCGATTTGGAAAGACATCAAAAGTAAATGGCGTGAAAAGACACACACACAGATTTGGCATTATTATCTGGTTAGAAACAACACACTCTTCAAACGCTGCACTGTTGATGACAAGCTATGGGTACTTTGCATTCCAGATGATTTTGTTAATAAACTCATTTGGTACATTCATTTCAGCTACGCACATTTTGGTCCACGAAAATGTTATCATATTCTTCGAACGACTTGTTATTTTAACAATACGGAAAAGAGAATTCGAAGAGTCTTGTGTATTTGTAAACTTTGTCAAAAGGCGAAACCATCTACTATCTCACATCGTGCTCCGTTGTTTCCTATCATTCTTTCTAAATTAAAAGAATTTGCTGCTGTTGATCTCTTGGGACCATTTGTCAGAACATCGAATGGATTTTCGTACGTTCTAGTCGCTGTTGAACTTACTTCAAAATTTGTTTCTTTCACTCCGTTGCGTAAAGCCACTGGACGGTCTGTATCGAACGCCTTTGTTGAAAATTTCTTACGTGAAGTTGGCCACGTTGCTAAAGTCATTACAGATAACGGACCGCAATTCAGATCTGCTGTTTCGTCACGCATGCTTCGGAATCATAAAATCAAACCTGTTTTTATTTCATTGTACTCACCACATTGTGACCCGTCTGAACGGTTTATGAAAGAAATCAATAAGCTTTGCAGACTTTATTGTCAAAGAAAGCATCAGCATTGGGACAGATATTTACACTTATTTCAAAACGTGCTGAATGAAATGCCTCATGACTCCATTGCTTTACCACCTATTCTTGTACTAAAGAATGAAGAACCACCGAACAGAATCAGAGAGCTTGTACCTTTTCTGAATACACGTAAACTTCGACACAAAGACACAATTGATTTAGCTATTAAAAATATAAAATCTGCAGCAGACAAGGGGAGAAAACTACATGATGAAGCAAATCCAAAGAAATTATATATTGGTCAGAAAGTTCTCATTAAAGCTTATTCATTGTCACATAAGAAGAAACACTTGAGTCACAAATTCTTTCTAGTTTACACTGGACCTTACAGAATCCGACATATACCACATGATAATTGCGTTGAAGTTGAAACTCTGCGTACTAGGAAGACTAAAGGATTGTACCACATTTCACATGTAAAACGGTTTACTGAAAGATAATCTGCTTTTTAACTTAGTCTTTGCCATAAAATTTTTCACTTCATGCTACTAGTACAATTTGTCACACTGAGAAACTGTTAACATGCAACAATGTTTGAAGTTAAATATCCAGTCAAGAAACAAGAGAACTTATTTAAACAGAAATTACGAATGCATTGTTATAGTGAACAGACGACACAGTGTTATTGTGTGTGTACATTCTTGCTTGTTAATTGCATGATTATGTAACGACTATAAGGCTTACATACTTAGAACATATACTGCTAATGAGATTTTAGTGCAACATTTTGGTTTAGTTGAAAAGGCATTCTTTATTTGAAGTACTTTCTTTGACAGCTACATGATTATATCACGGCGCTACTAATATGTTACACAATTTACATTGTTGCTTTTGTGGTGTATCTGTTTTATATCTGCACAGTTTTTCTGTATTATTCTGGAAAGTAAAACACGTTATAGTAGTAACTTTTGTGGTATAGCTACAATGAGACAGCTTTTTCCGTAGCACAACAATACGTTACATTATAGTACTTTCTTGATCACGGTAAGATACGTAATAACTACGATATCTATACGCAAAGCATTTCACTTTCGTTTATGATGAGGTAAGTACACTGACTTCAGCAGAACTTTGCTTACAGAGGACGATAACTACGACACTTCCACAGAATTATCTTACAGCAAGACGCACATTTAGCGCTACAGGACACGCATTTGAGTGATTAATTTTGTACTTAAACCATTTATTTTTCAAGATTTTTGAATTACAAAGAAAGTTTTCCGTGATACATTTCATTCCATTGCTGTAATCTTAACACCTAGGGGTATAATTACATTAATCCTCAGGGGGCTACACGCTTACTTTGTGTACCATGTGTTTGGCAAGCACAAGAAGCCCTAGCTAATATGGTATTTGCTTACACAACTTTACACATCGGTACCATATTCCTCTAACACAGAATTACACAGCTATCTGCTTATTTAACAGAGAAAGAAACATTTTTTTTACTACGTCAGTGACAGATGTTTACGTAATTACACAGTTGGATATCTTCATACTTATGAAATTGTACTTTGTCTGTACTTTGTGAACTGTTCATATATTTTTCGGAACCATTGTGATACTATGAGAGCTCTGAATGATGTATTTGGTATGGGACCATGTTTTTAAAGTACATTTGAGGTAGATGACACTACTGAAATGAGCAGAGAATTTTTTTTAGGTTTTGAAATTATTGCGGAAAGCTATGACGTTTTTGAGATTTGACTGAGGTGTTATGATGTTATTATTACGACGACGATGGTATTATGCTGCTGAGGTATGTTTATGATCATTAAAATGATGCTAACGTATATGAGGAATTTGATTATGCTACGAATTTCTTATGATGAAATATTGAAGAAGTGTCGACGAATATGTATATGTGTAATAAGGTAAGGAATAATGAGTAGTGGTTAGGGACTCTGGCTTGTGAAAAAGGATGTTGGAAACGGAGAATCGTACTTTAAGAGTTATGAAATCTGAGTAAATGCGTGAATGTACCACAATGCTGACGAAAATTTTTTGGACACTTATATTTACAAGATTTTGTTTCTACACATTTGTAACGCAAATTCTCGACCTGTGAATTTTTTATATGAGACTGTCACTGTAGCGGAAACTGGTGTTGTAAATATTTCGGTAAGAAAGCTAAGTGACCTTGATGTAATGCGTTGTGGCGCCCAGCTGGGCCAGCCGCCTGGAGAAAAAGCCATTAGGTGGAAAAAAGAGGCCATTAACCTCGCTTCTGACATTCCTTTGTAGAAAGCATCGCAAATACGACACGCTCATTACTTGGGAACATATCGTACTTTCTGATATTTACTGAAATGCTTAATGAAATGACAAGAAATAGTTTGTCTACACACCTGATTATGACTACTGTCTTTCTAGATGAGATATTTTTTTACTACTTGTGAAATGCCACATGGCTATTGAACAATGTTCTTATGCTTTGCTTTGTACATAGTTGCTTATTTCATTTGATATCTAGTTTCTAGCTGCACTGCAGCATTGGTTAAAATAAAATTTTATAGATGTACTAATATAAATATTTTCTGTCTACAGATCGAGTAAATAATTATTTTTTTCAAAAAAATGAGTGAGCACAAAAAGACATTTACCTTCACAGGAACTGCATTCATAATTTTCTTTTCAACTACTTGGTAATATCTTTTGTAGAATTAGTTTTGTGGTGCACCACTTTAATGACATAGATATTAAGATGTGAACAGACATTTCCCTTATCTGTGTTGTTGTCTTTAGTGTACTATTTTTTCTGCTTGAGCTTTGTCATGTTTAGGTTTATAGCATCTGCTGCTGCTGCTTGCCAGGCATAGTGCTACTAAATTTGACTTTGTATTCCTCTGTTAAGCCAGTTTTACTAATGATTTATTTTTATTGTTTGCTGCGCATTGCCTTATATTAGTTGTAATATTGCAATTGGTCTGCTAATTTAGATTTAATGCTGCTAGCTTTGCCAATTTGCATTTTTTTAATTGCTGTTTGTATTAATTGTTTTGCGCTGCTGCATTGCCTCGTCCCTTAGTTTAGCATCTGAGCTCAGTAGATTTAAGTTAGTCTAAGAGGGGGTAGACTATATAAGAGAATGAGTTGCAATGAATTGGAAGAAATGCATTGAGAAGGTATAAGAAAATGGTTTGGCCAAAAAAGTAGTGCACATTGGAGAAAAACTATTTTTGAAAGAGGATGTGAACAGAATACAGAAAGCAAGCTTGGATAGGATTTTTTTTTTGGATGGAGCAAATGTTGAAATAAGAGGGACGATCTATGGAATGAAGTTCTGGGCTGGACTGCAGCACCAAATGTTACACTGAAAACAAACCCTGTCCTTTCCTTTTGTGTTATCCCACTATTTGTTTGTGTACCCTTGTGTATTTGTTTTCTTTCTGTCTCTGTGTACTGTTTCATAGAATTTTTTCTCTTCTAATACTAAGCTACATTCACTATGATGAGGAATACTGTTATCCTCAAATATAATTTGCATTAATAATATGTTATTTACTTCGTAAAGATGTTTAGACATTATTTATTCCATTTTGTTTTAATGTTCATGTGTGAACTTGATGTTTCAAAAATTATTCTGATCTTTTATGTATGTACTCATGTCATAATTCCTGTAACACTGATGTATATATCATTTCGATTCTTTTGTAAAGCCTGTACTACAAATGTTATCTGTATTGTTATGTTCTTTAATGATGTATTTTGTACCTTTGTTATTGTGTTTTTATGTTATCAAATTGTAATTGTTACCAGTTCTTCAAATTAAGTAACTTGTAAGTTACATTTCACTGCACACGTTTCTGTTGGTCATAGTATATGGACAATATGTGAGAAGTAGGGACTGATAGTGTTTGCACCTGTGTTAATAATTCAGCAAGGGACTGGATAACAGCATTGTTGGTTCTAAGGACAATTCTAAAAACTTTGTGAGTGCACAAGTGGTGGTTATGGACTTGCTATATTATCTGCAAGACTCTTCAACGGTGATTGTGCACCTGCACAGTCACAACAGATGGCTGCTGGCCATCTCTACAAGGACTACAGTGGGTCTGCATCTTTGATGACCCACCAATACCATTATTTCTACAAGGACTACAGTGGGTCTACACCTTTGCTGACTCACCAATACCATTATTTCTACAAGGGCTGCAGTGGGACTGCACCTTTGATGACCCACCAATACCATACTCTCTACCAGGACTACAGTGGGTCTACTCTGTGATGACCTACCTACCAATATTCTTCAAAACTTCGACTGACTCTGTGGTGGGTTTGCTCTGTTGTGGACCATTACCAGTCTGCATGTCAAGAGTCAGCACTGTCTTTCCGTTGGAAGGACAACACTACTTCTTCAAGACTGCACGGAAATCCACTACTTCCGTGTGCATTTTCTTTTACTGCTCAGACTTTGAGAAAAACACTGCTATTTTACTGTGATGAACGATTAGGACTGTCTTTATGGACTGTGAGAAAATTTTAGCTTTTGACCAACATTGTATCAACAAGTGTGTGCGTTTGATTTCTTTGTTATTGTAATTATGAAAAAATTTATCAAATCATTATTGGGCACTGCCCAAAACAATTTGTAAAATTTTTTGTGGGGAGCATGGGGGCTATGTAAGTAGGCTGTTTAGGTTTTCTTATTAGTAACGCCACGTAGCGCTCTGTATGAAAATCACTGGCTGTGCTGTGTGCAGTCTGTGGCTAGTTTGCATTGTTGTCTGCCATTGTAGTGTTGGGCAGCGGCAGCCGGATGTGAACAGCGCGCAGCGTTGCGCAGTTGGAGGTGAGCCGCCAGCAGTGGTGGATGTGGGGAGAGAGATGGCGGAGTTTTGAAATGTGTCATGAACTGCTATATATATTATGACCTTTGAACACTAGTAAGGTAAATACATTGTTTGTTCTCTATCAAAATCTTTCATTTGCTATCTATGCCTATCAGTAGCTAGTGCCTTCCGTAGTTTGAATCTTTTATTTAGCTGGCAGTAGTGGGGCTCGCTGTATTGCAGTGGTTTGAGTAACGAAGATTTTTGTGAGGTAAGCGATTTGTGAAACGTATAGGTTAATGTTAGTCAGGGCCATTCTTTTGTAGGGATTTTTGAAAGTCAGATTGCGTTGCGCTAAAAATATTGTGTGTCAGGATAAGCACAGTCTTGTATAAATTTTTCCAAGGGGACGTTTCACACATACAGGGAGAACTTTAATAAAACCGACAAACTGCAGGGACGGAATCCTCACTGGAACTGGAGGAAAAAAGTCCTACGAAAATGTTTCCAGAAACAGTTGGCGTGCAACTACAACATATTGTCGCAGAAAACAGTACGGAGTTATCGCATCCACGTCACAACAGATGTTCAAAATGGCCTCCATGGGACTGCAGGTGAAAGATATAGCAACGATCGTCATGCAGGATACACACAATCGTACTTTGGCTTATACCAAGTTGGCGGGGCACTTGCCTGGGACTTGTATTAAGAGTTCGCCTCAATGTCCTGTAGAACCGCGTCCTTTAAATCTGGTGTACGCACAGTCTGCCGGCTCCCTGCACCATCGTCTGTCTGAAAGGACCCACGATTATACAGACGCTCAGAAATGGCTTGAAACGTTATGTGATGTAGACAACCTAGAAGGTGGGCACCCACAGCTATTGGTATTCATCTTGGGTACCAATAACCGCTTCAACTGTATTAAGTTCTTTATTACTGGATCATTACCGGTTTCGTGGCACTAAGAACCTGAAGATGTGGATCTTCAGGTGAACATATGATTAAAACATTAGAGCGGAAAAACTCGGAATATTTCAGCCAACATTCGTTGTAAAAAAAGAAATAAAAATTTAAAAAAAACGATCGTTTCCGTCTTCTTGGCCATACACGAACACCATATCAGCTTGTTCCCAACATGAACACCGAACTATTCTGCTGCTTGCAGTAAGCTGCGTCAATCACACAGCCTGCAACACATGAAGAACACATGGTACGTGGTCAGATGAACTGCCATTCGTCAGCGCCATCTACCATGCCGTCAGCCCCCGGTAGCTGAGTGGTAGCCGGCATGGTAGCTCAGCGTATTCGGTCAGAGGGTTAGCTGCCCTCTGTAATAAAAAAAACTGGGTTAACTGAGTTAATGGATCAACGATGACCCTGAACTAGCATCATGAGACGTCCGCCCCGAACAAATACAACGAACATTAACGAACAAAATGAGATCGGAAAAAAAAGTCTGCGTGACGTATTGTCAATCCTAAGGGCTCGGGTTCGATTCCCGGCAGGGATGGGGATTGTCTCCGCTCGGGGACTGCGTTTTTGCGTTGTCCTCATTATTTCATCATTCATGAAGATGGCCGACCGGATTGGCCGAGCGGTTCTATGCGCTAAAGTCTGGAACCGCGCGACCGCTACGGCACAGGTTCGAATCCTGCCTCGGTTTAAGTACTTCTAAGTTCTAGGGGACTGATGACCTCAGAAGTTAAGTCCCATAGTGCTCAGAGCCATTTGAACCATTTTTCATGAAGATGGCGAGGTTGGACTGTGTAATGATTAGGAATTTTACATGCCCTGACAACAGCGTAGATGGCGCTCCACAAACCAACATCATCATCATGATCCGCCTCTGCAGTTTGTCGGTTTTACGCTAGACTCTCACTAATCCGGCCATTCCTGGCACATATGGGTGCGGGACTAGCGGAAGTGCTGGATTACTGAATGTCTGAAATTTACTTTATTTATTTATTTCGTTTTTTATTGATTTTGAAAACGTATGGGATACAGTGTACTGTACTTTATTAAACCGAAGGATTCAATTTTAAAACATAGAGGATATACTTAATTAAATCCAAAAATACATTAATTTTCAAAGAAAACTTAGTCTTTGAGTCTATACTGCACATAATTATACAGTCGTATCACTCACTATGAAACATGTCCCTAATTTTTAACTGTCGCAATGATGATAGGCGACGGTGGCACGCTTTATCACGCAACCGCTTTACATGCATTACATCGGTACTGCATGTATCTGGTTGTTGCATAATGTACTCCAGGAAGACCTCGGCAGCTTCAGCACCATAAGTGTGAGAAATCTTCACGCTCTCTCCTACTGTCTCCTCTTCTCCATCACTTTCATCATTACTTCCTTGCACGCTTTTGAGTATTTCTTCATCTGTTAAAGTTTGATCCGTACCACAGCTTTCCTTGTTCAGCCACTTAGTAACATCTTCTTCATCAATTGCTTCTCCTCCTGGAAGGTTGTGGAACAGTCAGTGTACAAAGTAATTGATAATTCCGAACTGAATGGCTTATCGCTGTCACTCACTACTCGATCCAACTCGGCATCAATGGATGGCCACAATTTTCTCAAGCTCTTCAGTATGATAGCGTCTCCACTTTACCCCACGTTTCGGCTGCTTGGATAACAACATCATGTATGTTAATTGCTTTCCACGCCTTCAGCATAGTCTCAATAGAGTCGTTTTCACTTTCGTTCAGCAAGGAGACGAGAAGTAAACGTCGATAATGACGTTTAATTGATTCCAAAAATCCGTGGTCCATGTGCTGAATTAGGGCTGCTACATTGGGTGGGAGAAAGAGTGCTTGTACATGTGTACCAGCGGACTTTAGAGAAACATCTGAAGGATGACTGGGAGCATTGTCAGTTATAATGAAAGCTTTCAGTGGAAGCTTTTTCTTCTTTAGATCTTTTCTCACTGCTGGTACAAACGTTTCATGGAACCACCGAGAGAATATTTGTCTGTCCATCCACGCTTTCTTCTAAGCTCAGTACTGCACTGCTAGAGTATTTGTATCAGTGTGTTGAAACCAACGTGGATATTGGGATTTTACAATCACCATAAGCGGTAGTTTATGACTTCAATTTGCATTACAACAGCCATTAATGTTACGCTCTGTTTCTGTTGCTTGTAATCGTGAGCTTCCTTCTCGTTCTTGGCAGCTAATGTTTTTGAAGGAAGCATCTTCTAACAGAGTCATGTTTCATCAGCATTCTACAAGGCATCAGCAGTTGAATCTTCTTCCTCTAATATCTTCCGTATCTTGCTTACAAACTCATCAGCGTTCGTTTCGTTAGCTGAGCGACTTTCCCCGGTGACTGTCAGCTGCCGAATGCCATGCCGTTTTTTTCCAGTTTGATAGCTAACCTTCGCTCGCTGCAAACAAGTTGCTACCGCCAAGTTGTTTCTTAAATGAAGCTGCTTTTTCCTTTATAACCGTGCTACTGACTGGAATTCCTTTACTGCGTTGTTGTATGAACCATCTAGAAACTGTTACGTCCAGTTCTTCATTCTCACTCTTTCGCATAACCTTCCGTTTTCCCAACTCACTATCCGTTAGTGTTGAGTACTGTCAAATAACATCATCTTTCATTTTTATGTGATAAATAGTTGCTCGTCCAATATTGAACTCAGCAGCAATGGCTTTCTGCGAAAAACCTCGATCTGACTTATTTAAAATTTCGAGTTTCAGCTTGAGGTCTAGCGTAACGTGTGTCCTTTCAGAAGAAATGATTCCGAACTGTAAAGAAAGCTACAATTTCATATAGAGTATATAAAGCATTGTTTAACTAAGCATTGTTGCGCACGATAATTCTTTGTGCACCTGTTTTGGGATGTGCGCCGGATTACTGAGAGGCCGGACTACTGAGGGCCGGATTAGCGAGAGTCTAGTGTATTAATATTCACCATGTATATGTGGTGTCTGTTCTTCTAGACATATTCGAAAGAACAGACACATTTTGATTCTGCACCCATTATGAATCAAGACAAATGGTTCAAATGGCTCTGAGCACTATTGGACTTAACTTCTGAGGTCATCAGTCCCCTAGAACGTAGAACTACTTAAACCTAACTAACCTAAGGACAGCACACACATTCATGCCCGAGGCAGGATTCGAACCTGCGACCGTAGCGGTCGCGCGGTTCCAGACTGCAGCGCCTAGAACCTCTCGGCCACCGCGGCCGGCATGAATCAAGACACAAAGGAATTAATTACGTTAGTTGCTAATGGGAATTGATTTAGATTAGCGGGGAAAGTTGAAAATTTGTGTTCGATCGAGTAAATAAAAATCGAGTAAATAAAAAAGAAAGCAACAAGGCGCGATGCAATTTAAAATCAGCTACTGGGTAACTAGGCGTTAGTCGAAGGAGTTGTGGGTAAGCAGTGTGGACGTAAACACAGTTAAGAGGAGCCGCAACCCCAGCTGGAGCAGGCGGCTTTATTAATACAGAAGGCAGCAGTCAACAAGTGCCGTGACGGTGCCGCGCGGCGCCCCCCACCGGCCGTCATTTCGGCGGCGGAGCCCGCAGCTGGCGCTGGCGCTTCCCTTCCCCTCCGCTTCCAGCCCGATGGCCACACCACGCCGTGACACGCCGCCACAGTGCGCGCCGGCGACATATGGCAGCGCTAATCCCCGCCGCGGGGCGTCGCATATGGCGCCAACCGCGACACAGTCTGCGCGCCAAAGGATTACCCGCAAATTGGAGTCGGCCGGCGCGCAGATGCTGCCGCGTTGGGTGGCTTCCCTGTCCACACTGCTGACCTCACCGTAACGATACTGTGCTGGCAAATTGCCGCCACCTTGCCGCATCCCCATTCGAAATTGTTCGTCACGGCAGCTCCTGTCGTGTCGAGAGGGGGCCGTACCAGATTTGTACTGCCAGAGGACGCTCTCTTGCGAAGAGCACTCTGTCACCCACTCGCATTGAGGGGTTGAGAGGGACATTATGGTATAAGGTCTTCTGATCACCAGGATCGTCAGCTGAGGACACACTGATGAGCGAAACATTGCGACTTCCTTCTTAGCCCTAGGACGCCTAATGGAGGGGGGTGGTTCCTTGAACCCATAATTTTTTTATGTCCCCTGCTTTTGCCCAAGTAACTTTCATACTACATATTCCCTTTGAGTTATTGTTTGTTGGCTATTTTATGAAACTTATTATGGGTCCAACAACCGCCCCCCCCCCCCCCCCTTAGGCTTCCATGCTATAGAAGATTTCCCTTAGTAGGATTTCGTATTTCTCATCTCTACAACAATGCAGGTTAGTTTCTTGTTGGTTGGTATTCTTGATATTCACAACAATCTTTCACTTTCTTTTACTTTCAGAGGAAGTGATTGTTGATGTCAGTCACTTGCAGTGAGTTAGTGCAGTTCCCAACACGTAGGCCTGCAGCAACTTTGGTGTCCTACACAGCAAAAACGAAACCAAGTAAAAACTTACTGATGTTGTCAACAATGCACCAAGATAAGGCACTGTTGGAGGAGAGAAGAATAAAACCGAGATAAATGCATATTATAATTCCACTAAAGGTGGAATTGATACCATTGATCAAATGGCGCGTATGTGCACCTGCAAGAGGAGAACAAAGAGATGGCCTGTATCTGTATTTTACTCTCTCATCGACATTTGTGCTATCAATGCAACCACCATATTCATCCAGCAACATCCAAGACGGAATGAGAAGAAACACAACAAACGGAAACTTTATCTTCTGCAAGCTGGGATGGAACTAGCGAAATTACAGGTAGAAGAAAGAAGTGCCAATGCAAGAGGGTTATCTAACCAAACTGTTCAATCAATGGAGACTATTCTACAAAAGAAAATCAAAGAAGTGACTACAGAAGCACGTCAGCCTCCTGCAGGGAAAGGTCGCTGCCATATTTGTGTGAGAAAAGCTAAAACAAAGAAGCAGAAGTACAACAATCTAAGTAA
Organism: Schistocerca piceifrons; assembly: GCF_021461385.2. Classification (NCBI taxonomy): domain Eukaryota; kingdom Metazoa; phylum Arthropoda; class Insecta; order Orthoptera; family Acrididae; genus Schistocerca; species Schistocerca piceifrons. Next base: position 168,861,744 of record NC_060145.1, read on the forward strand.
ACCAAAAAAGTGTAGTGGACAGTGTCATAAACATGTGTGTAACACACTTTCGGAAAAAATTGTGAAGTGTGTCTCTTGCCTTGAAGTTGAGGACTCAGAGTAGTCTATTGTATATGAACACATCTGTATTTTGTAATGTAATATGCCAATTTTTTATTCACTCAATCCCATATTTATAACAATTAACAACATTATTAAACCGATGCCTTAGTTAAAATACGTAAACCATTTTGAAAGTTGTAATTTTTCGGCAGTAAACTTATTTATGACATGTGGGCTCGCCGAACCCCCCCCCCCCCCCCCTTAGGCATCCAAGTTAGAAAAAAAGGCTTGGGCGACCTAGGGTTAATGGTGTCTTCATTCACAGGGGCCATGTGTCTTGCAACACAGCGTCACTACTGGCGAACTAATGTTGCACCAAGGGATGGGCCTGATCAGCGAACAGGACTATATAATCCTCGGCCGTAATGTGAGCTTGCACTCATGGAGGTCATGGAATATTACGATATGGCTGCCCAAAACATCACCGAACGCCCGCCATGTTTCACTCCTGGGGCGTAAATTCCACCAAAAGTTGGAAACAAAGTGCAGGTCCTTGTTCAATGACTATGCCTGTGCATGTGGTGAACCAAATTGAAAATCATGAGACAGTCTTGCTTTAAGTCAGGTTAATCAGTTTTAAACAAATACGCTGATGAGCGAAAACATTATGATCGTCTCCTTAATGGTATGTTCAACCACCTCCGCTACGCAGTGTAGTAGCGATATTGGGGGAGGGTGTTGTAACTGCGACCAGGACGGTCGCGGGGTAGCAATGACGGAAAACGCGGCGGGACCAGCGGAGAGGCCCCCGAACGACAACACAACGGAAGAGGACGGAGACGACCAACGAAGGACAGAACGACTACAACAAGACCGAACTACAGAGTCACAAGGAAACAAACACGTCCACTCGTACATGAACCAGGAAGTAAGCAGTCTAGCGCAAAGCGAGGTGTTAACCGACGTAAGCGAGATTAGACTGACTGGCTGAGCTTTTTTTCTCTGTATTGTGATTTCATTCCCCTGCCCCATATGGGCAGCGGAGGGCTGTCAGCGGCACGATCCGTCGCCCTTCAGCCGAGTCACATGACAACTTAAAATAAGAATAAAATGTTACATACATAAGGCGATAAAAAGGAACTTAAAACAGAATAATGGGAGAAAATGGAGGTAAAAAATAGACTAACACGGAGACGTTCATGGAGGACAGTTAAAAAAGTCACCAGAAAGTTAAAAAACATAGTTGGCGATCCTTCAAAACTCAGAGAAGACACTGAATGGACATGCACAGGTTAAAAGTCAGCCACAGTAGTAAAAATACTCTGGAACAACACACTTAAAACCCACTTGGAGCACACATGACGAAGAATAAAACTGCCAGGTGGGACCTGCCGAGGGAAAGGTCAGAGGGGATGGAAAAGGAGGGGAGAGCATGGGGCAGCAGGGGAAGTGGCGGGATGAAGAGAGGAGGGGCATCTGTGGGTACACAAAGGCAGAAGACAGGTGGGGCAGGAGATGAAGAGGGAACACAGGGCAGGAGGGAGTGCAGAGACACTGAAAGGAGGCACAAGAGATGGAGGGGGCATAGGAGGGGAAAGCCGCTCAGGAGGAGGGAGGGGGAGGAGAGGGAGCACTGAGGAGGAGGCAGGAAGATAGGGTTAGAGTTGGCAGGAAGGGTAGATGTCAGGGCAAAGCTCATCATCTGGGAGGGGTAGATGGTGGAAGTTGTATCAGGAAAGGAGATGGAGGGTGTGGAGATGGAGAGAGGGTGGGACAGAACGGTAAAGGTGTGGCAGCTGGTTGGGGTTGGAGAGGAAGGGAGACACCAGGGGTGAGGGGGATCAAGGCGGTGGACAATATATAGTGTGCGGATGTGTTCAAGGAAAAGGAGAAGGTGGGGGAAGGGGATGAGGTCGTAGAGGATGCGCATGGGGGACGGAAGGCAGATGCGGAAGGTGAGGCAGAGTGCATGGCGTTCGAGAATTTGGAGGGCTTTATAGAACCGTGGAGGGGCGGAAATCCAAGCTATGCTGGCATAACAGAGGATGGGATGGATCAAGGATTTGTAGGTGTGAAGGATGGTGGAAGGACGCAGACCCCATGTCTGGCCGGACAGGAGTTTCAGGAGGTGGAGGCGGTTGTGAGCTTTGTTTTAGATGGTAAGGAGAGGTGGCGGTCAAGTGTGAGGCCAAGGTATTTGATGGTAGGAGTGAGGTGGATAGGACGGCCATAAACGGTGAGGTAGAAATCATGGAGGCGGAAGGAGCTGGTGGTGTGGCCTATGATGATCGCCTGGGTCTTGGAGGGATTGACACGGAGGAACCACTGGTTGCACCAAGCGGTGAATTGGTCAAGGTAGGTTTGGAGGGTACATTGGGGCCGTTGAAGGGTAGGATAAAGGGCTAGGAAGGCGGTGTCATCAGTGAACTGGAGAAGATGAACAGGTGGGGGAGGTTTGGGCATATCAGCAGTATACAGGAGGTAGAGGAGATGGGAAAGGACAGAACCTTGGGGCACGTCGGCAGAGGGATAGAAAGTACGGAAGTTAGAATTGTGGATAGTCACATAGGAGGGACGATGGGAGAGGAAGGAAGCAACGAAACAGACGAAGTTGATGGGGAGAGCATAGGTCTGGTGTTTGAAGAGGAGCCCGGGATGCCAGACATGGTCATAGGCGTTCTGGAGCTCAAGGGAAACAAAGATAGCGGAGCAACAGGAGTTAAGTTGGAGGGAAAGAAGATTGGTAAGGTTAAGGAGCTGGTCATCGGCGGAGAAGGAAGGCCAAAAGCCACATTGGGTAAGAGGAAGGAGGCGGTGCTGGTTAAGGTGGCGGTGAATACGGCGAGAGAGGAGGGCCTCGAAGACCTTACTGAACACGGAGGTGAAGCAGATGGGACGATAGGAAGAGGTATAAGAGGGGGGTTTGTTAGGTTTAGGGAACAGCAGGACATGGGAAGTCTTCCACAGGTTGGGGTAAAATTCAGTGGAGAGGAGGACATTGTACAGGGTAGCAAGGACAGACAGGAAGGATGGAGGGGATTCCTTGAGGTGACAGTAGGTGACGCCATCATGACTGGGGCGGTGTTGCGTTTGGAGCGGAGGACGAGTGTGATGTATTGTGTGGTGATGACTGGCTGAGCTTTTTTTTTTCTTTATTGTGAATACATTCCAGCAGCACAATCCGCCGCTCTTCAGCCGAGTGACACGACAACTAAAACATGAATAAAATGATACATACATAAGGAGATAAAAAAGGGGAACATAAAACAGAGTAAGGGGAGAAAATGGAGGTAAAAATACACAGACATGGAGACGTTCATTGGAGACAGGTAAAAAATTCACCAGAAAGTTAAAAAACACAGTTGGCGTTTCTTAAAACACAGAGAAGACACTGAATGCGCATGCACAGGTTAAAGGTCGGCCACAGTATTAAAAACACTTCAGAACAACACACTTAAAACTCACTTGGAGCATACACGACGAAGAATAAAACTGTCAGGTGGGACCTGCCAAGGGAAAGGTCAGAGAGGATGGAAAAGGAGGGGAGAGCATGGGGCAGTTGGGGAAGCGGCGGGATGAAGAGAGGAGGGGCATCAGTGGGTTCACGAAGAGGCAGGAGACACATGGGGCGGGAGCAGAAGAGGGAAGACAGGGAAGGAGGGAGTGCAGAGACACTGGAAGGAGGCACAAGAGATGGAGGGGGGGTAGGAGGGGTAAGCCGCTCAGGAGGAGGGAGGGGGAGGAGAGGGAGCCCTGACGAGGAGGCAGGAAGATGGGGTTAGAGTTGGTAGGAAGGGTAGATGTCAGGGTGAAGCTCATCATTCAGGAGGGGTAGACGGTGGAAGTTGTGTGGGGAAACGAAATGGAGGGAGGGATGGAGAGAGGATTGGACACAACGGTAATGGCGCGGTAACTGGCTGGGGGTGGAGAGGAAAGGAGACACCATGGGATGAGGGGGATCAAGGCGGCGGACAATATATAGTGTGCGGATGTGTTCAAGGAAAAGGAGAAGGTGGGGGGACTGGCTGAGCGAGAGGCCAGCGCTTAAGTACGCTATCGGGGACGACGCCACTATTGGCCGCTGCAACCACGTGTTCAACTGTCGCGCCCCCACACTAAATGCGGGCCAGGAGGCGAGCGCCGCCACAGCTTACGGCGCGATGGTGCAGAGACCTCTATGGGTCTTCGACGTCCATGACGTCTGGAGCGGATTCAAATTCCGCGGCGCGCGGTACCAGAGAGGGGCCAACCATCGAGGTCGCCAGTCCCATCGAATTAGGGCAGGATGGGGAAGGAAATCGGCCGACCCCTTCGAAAGGAACCATCCCGGTATTCGCCAGAAGATATTTAGGGAAATCACTATTTAGGAGAATCATGGAAGACCTAAATGAGGATGGCCGGAAGCGGGTTTGAACCCCATCCTCCCGATTCCGAGTCCTGTGCACTAACCATTGTGCCCCCTCGCTCGGTGCGTGGCATGGATACGACTGGTTTCCGTAGACATGTGGCGCGATGTCTACACACAGCTCACGCAAATCCCGTAAATTAGTTGCCCGTGTGTTTTCGATGCGGAGCTGGCACCCGTTAGAGTCCTAGTTGTGCTCACTCTGATTCAGATCAGGGAACTTAGTGGCCAAAACAACGACTGTGGTTCACTATCATACTCCTCAATCCACAGAGGCACGATTCTGGCTTTGTGACACGGGTAGTTATCCTGCTGGAAGGTGCCGTCGCAGTCGGGGACGACCTTAAGCATAAAGCAATCCAGGTGGTCCGAAATAATGGTCGCATACTGCACAGCTGTCGTGGTACCTCTGATTAGATCAGATTCCATGGAAGCCGAATTGCAATCACTCTCACCTTGCACATACTTGCCACCACAAGTGGCCGATTTTAATAAAAATTACAATGAAATAAGTAAAATTCTTAATATAATTTTTTTAAATTGCCATAAATTATAGAAGACATTGTAATCCTGTCAGGGACAGCAAAGGACTTGGAAGAGCAGTTGAAAGGAATGGACAGTGTCTTGAAAGGAGGATATAAGATGAACATCAACAAAAGCAGAACGAGGATAATGGAATGTAGTCGAATTAAGTCGGGTGATGCTGAGGGAATTAGATTAGGAAATGAGACACTTAAAGTAGTAAAGGAGTTTTGCTATTTGGGGAGCAAAATAACTGATGATGGTCGAAGTAGAGAGGATATAAAATGTAGACTGGCAATGGCAAGGAAACCGTTTTTGAAGAAGGGAAATTTGTTAACATCGAGTATAGATTTAAGTGTCAGGAAGTCGTTTCTGAAAGTATTTGTATGGAGTGTAGCCATGTATGGAAGTGAAACATGGACGATAAATAGTTTGGACAAGAAGAGAATAGAAGCTTTCGAAATGTGGTGCTACAGAAGAATGCTGAAGATTAGACGGGCTGACCACATAACTAATGAGGAGGTATTGAACAGAATTTGGGGGACGAGGAGTTTGTGGCACAACTCGACTAGAAGAAGAGATCTGCTGGTAGGGCATGTTTTGAGGCATCAAAGGATCACCAATTTAGTGTTGGAGGGTAACGTGGAGGGCAAAAATCGTAGAGGGAGACCAAGAGATGAATACACTAAGCAGATTCAGAAGGATTTAGGGTGCAGTAGGTACTGGGAGATGAAGAAGCTTGCACAGGATAGAGTAGCATGGAGAGCTGCAGCAAACCAGTCTCAGGACTGAAGACCACAACAACAACAACAACAACAAATTATATAAAATGTGTAAACCTTCTATAAAAATTGCCTATTTGTGTGAACACTGAATATTTTATTTCCAAAACTTCCTCCTCGTGTAACGTGTATTATATATATGGGTATACTGACTGTTGGTTCGTCCTGTTCTGTGGATGCGAAGGGTGTCATAAACAAAACTTTGAACTTAATGAAATGCAGAATTGGAAAGAATGAAAATGAATCTAACTAACCTCCAAAAGAAAATAATTGTGTACTTAATGAAAACTATATAGCTTGAACTCATCAACGAAGTACATTGTGGAAGCTGCCTGGTATGAAGTGCAATGTTTGACTTGGAATAACCACCAGAGCGAGGTAACTGTATGAAGTTACCAACAATGTTCAGCGAAAATTAATCGGCTTGCTTAGCAAAACGCTTGATTATAGTGTCTACGTACTTTTTCTGCACAATAATTGAACGTTAGATGTGACCTGAAATAAAATTGACCTAACTCTTACTTAGCATACGATTTTGTATCTGATGTATTGACGTTCTCGAAAGCAAAGACAAACCAGCAGATGCAGCAGCTAAAGGAAAATAATCAAGTCTAACCTTTTTATTTTAGAAACGATCTGTTTCTCCGTGTGGCGTAGGGTCCAAGATACACACGACAAAATACTAAAAACTTTACTAAGAATAATGGAGGTGGGTTTCACTTTAAAGAAAATCGTTCTTGAAAAATAAAACTCTAATTATTGACAAAAAGGACTGCACGAAATAAGAAGACTCTAATAAATGCCAAATTATCCCATTACGAAACAAATGCATACTTTGTGACGCAATGAAAACAAGGAGGTCAAATTAGCACTAAGAATAAATATTATTAGTTATCTAAGAGAGAAATATTTCCTTCAATTAGTAGTTGTGACAAAGAAACATTTTAGTCTTGCGCATACATTGGTTACTTTTAAAAATTCCTCAAAAAGTCTTCTGCATTAATACGAAGAATGAAATAGCTTTATAAAAGAGTTTTCATGTCCATAATAAAGTATTCCACATAAATGCTCCCAAATTCACAAATAACAGATCTCATCCGCTGAGAAACTCAGCTGCTCGCTAGTACGCTTAATTAAGGTTTCACCAGCTGCGACATAGTCGCGAATATAAACAGTGATCCAATAGTATCAAATGTTTTTTATTCCAGACGTATCACATTAGGGCATGGTGTGAACAGATCTGAAGATGGTCGTTACTGACTGAAACCGGTCATCGTCAAAGGAATTGATATTTTGATCGAAGACTGGAATAAAAAACATTTAATTAATGTTGCCCCAGCAATGCATAATCGACAGACTAGCATATGAGCCATAGATAAAGCTAAACACAGAGCCAAGGATCTTATTCATTAATCGTGCATTCATCTTTGTCCCAGCACCGTAAAAGTGAATTATTTGCGGTAGCAGAAAACGTATGCAAATCTTACAAATCTTTTATTGTACTGTAATGAAAACTTGTTAACATCAGTGCATGAGACATAGCTTTACCGTAACGTGGAAGCAACCGCAACTCGGAAAAATATAGCCTTTGAAAAGCAAGCGACCGAAATTTTTGCGATGTACGTTTGTGTTGCAGCTAACGATAGTATCAACGAACTCTCACATCTCTGGCAACGTCATAAAAAGCTCAAGGTAAAATCTGAGGCACAAGCCTGTGACCTGGCTATTTCCCTGACCACAGGAAGAGTATAGCGTTTTTTTCGCTGAAACACTAGGAGTGGGCGCCTGGAAAAAGAGTGGGCGCCTGGAAAAAGCCCTAGTACTCCTCTGTTACCATGCTGGAGCTGTCCTGGAGGTGCCGGGAGGGGGAGTTGTGAGTGCTGGAACGAGGAATGATCGCCGCCCCTATCCGGGATTAGAGGCGGGACCTCGAGGCCCCGGAGTCTAGTGCTTTATCCTTCAGACCACCGCAGACACTTAAATAACGTCATAATTGAAATTATTGAATCGAAGTGTGCATTATCATAATTTCAGCAAGCACTACTCTGCAAAACATGTCTGTACGGGCGTGTAACTGAGGGAAGGGCTGTTTCTTTCTGTCGTCTCCGCCTGCTGTCGGGAAGTTAGTTTCTTTTCTTTTTCTTTTTTTTCCATTGTTAATGGTCTTTCTCTTGCTTCTCCTCTTACTCAACTACCTGTAGCTTCCCAGCTCTAAGTGTGGTTCCGTTTGCCTTCATCTCATCCTCTTTTTTAAATTTTTGTGGTTTAAATTTAATGATTTAACAAACTTCTTCTGATTCTTTTGTTGCCCAGCAGATAGATCAGACTCTACGCATCTACACCAACATCTATACACCGCAAGTGTATGTTGGAGGGTATTTCTACTAACACTACCTCCTCATAGCCTCAACCTTTTCCCGTTTCATTGGCGAAAAGCAGGTGTGAAGTGTGAATGTCGGTAAACCTCCGTGTTAGCACTAATTTCTCAATTTTTCTCGGTGTAGTCGTTTCACGAGACGTATGTGGGAGAAAGTGGTATGTTGCTCATCGCTTCCTGGAGCACGGTGTTCTTTGCTAAATCTTTATCTCTTCTGTTATCCAACATGTTAATGATTTAAAAATGATGTTTAAACTCAACAATCGATCGGACAAGTACACGTTAAGATTCTTCGAATGATTCTCAGCTAGGCGACTACCTGTGGAAATTATTTCGAGTAGTTAGTTCACGAGCCCACGCCTATAGTAAACGATTGTGAAAACAAACTTGATCTCTTAGCAACAAATAATCCTAAGTTAATAACGAGCATCAAAACGGATACAGGGATTAGTGAACACAGTGTTGTCGTAGCGAGACTGAATATTGCAACCCCCAAATCCTCCAAAAAGAAACGAAAAATATACCTATTCCAAAAAAGCAGATAAAAATTCACTAGACTCCTACCAAATTAATAATATACACTATGTGATCAAAAGTATCCGGACACCTAGCTGAAAATGACTCGTGGCACCCGCCATCGGTAATGCTGGAATCCAATATGCTGTTGGCCCAGCCTTAGCCTTGATGACAGCTTCCACTCTCGCAAGCATACGTTAAATCAGGTGCTGGAAGGGTTCTTGGGGAATAACAGCCCATTCTTCACGAAGTTCTGCGCTAAGGAGACGTGTCGATGTGGGTCAGTGAGGCCTGGCACGAAGTCGGCGTTCCAAAACATTACAATGGTATTCTATAGGACTCTGCGCAGGCCAGTCCACTACTAGGATGTTGATGTCGTGTAACCACTCCGCCGCAGGCCGTGCATTATGAACAGGTGCTCGATCGCGTTGAAAGACGCAATCGCCAACTCCGAATTGCTCTTCAAGAGTGGGAAGCAAGAAAGTGCATAGGCTTGTTTTTGATTGTGTCACGCAAAATAACAAGGAGTGCAAGCTCCCTCCATGAAAAACACGACCACACCATAACAGAACCGCCTCAGAATTTTACTCTCGGTACTAAACACGCTGGCACATGACGTTCACCGGGCATTCGCCATACCCACAACCTGCCATCGGATCGCCACATTGTGTACCGCGAGTCATCACTCCACACAACTTTTTCCACTGTTCAATCGTCCGATGTATACGCACCTTACACCAAGCGAGGCGTCGTTTGGCATTTACCAGCGTGATGTGTGGCTTACGAGCAGCCGCTCGACTCTGAAATCAAATTCTTCTCAGCTCCCGCCTAACTGTCATAGTACTTGCAATGAATCCTGATGCAGTTTGGAATTTGTGTGTGATGTCTCGATAGATGTCTGCGTATTACACGTTACGACCCTCTTCAACTGTCGACGGTCTCTTGTCAGCCAACAGACGAGGTCGACCTGTACGCTTTTGTGCTCTACGTGTCCCTTCATGTTTCTACTTCACTATCACATCGGAAACAGTGTACCACGGGATGTTTAAGAGTGTGGAAATCTCGCGTACGACACAAGTGACTCCCAATTACCTGACCAGGTTCCAAGTCCGTGAGTTCCGCAGAGCGCCCCATTCTGCTCTCTCACGATGTCTAATGACTACTGAGGTCTCTGATATGGAGTACCTGGCAGCAGGTGGCAGCACAATGCATCTAATATGATAACCGTATATTTTTGGAGGTGTCCGGATACTTTTGATCACATCGTGTAAGTGTAGACCAGATGAGGCGTGAATTCAAAGAAATAGTATCGCCAGCAGTTGAGAGATTTATACCAAATAAATTAACATACGACGGAGCTGATCCTTCTTGGTACACAAAACGGGTCAGAACATTGTTGCAGAAACAACGAAACAAACATGCCAAATGTAGTGACGTAACAAGACTGTTACGCCACACGGTAGTAGCCAAAAGAAAGGCACGCTAGACTAATGCTGTGGCCGATAGTGCACGAACGGCAATACAGCAGACGGGCGTGAAGTCTGGAACATGAGAACTTATAAATGAATACGAAGAAAAGTATGTAGATGCTTTTTACTTAACTTTTATTGACTCCTTGGAATACATCTCTCTTGAATACTCGTAAGCTATAGGCACTGATACAAATGGCTCCTTGTTAGTTCGTAGCCATTAACTTCTGATGGCTATTCTGTCTCTCGGCTAATGAGAGAGAAAGGCTTCGTACAACTGGGCGATAGCTAGGTTCGCGTACAACTGGGCGGTAGCTTGGTTCTCGTACAACTGGGGTAGCTAGGCTCTCGTACAACTGGGGTCGAGTCCACTCTCGTATCACGAGACCTGCCTTGGTGGTGGCGCTAGGTCTGCGATCACAGTGGCGACACGCGGGTCCGACATGTACTACATGGACCGCGGCCGATTTAAACTACCACCTAGCAAGTGTGGTGTCTGGCGGTGACACCACACCAAATTAAAAAAAAATCCCCAAGATTGGTGATCTTTTACAGAAGCTCGAAATTTAGCGCGAACTTCAGTGCGAGATGCTTATAACAGCTTCCACAACGAAACTTTGTCTCGAAACCGGGCAGAAAATCCAAAGAGATTCTGGTCGTATGTGAAGTATGCTAGCGGTAAGACACAATCAATGCCTCCTTTGCGCGACAGCAATGGAGATATTATCGAAGACAGTGCTGCCAAAGCCGAGTTACTAAACACAGCTTTCTGAAATCCCTTCCCAAAAAAGACGCAGTAAACGCTGCCATCGTGAGTAACGTAAAAGTAAATATCCTCGGAGTAGTGAAGCAGCTTAAATCACTTAATAAAAGCAAGTGTTCTGGTCCAGACTGTATACCAATTACGTTTCTTTCAGAGTATGCTGATGCATTAGCTCCATAATTAACAATCATACACACCCGTTCGCTCGACGAAAGATCCGTACCCAAAGATTCGAAAGTTCCACATGTCACACCAATATTCATGAAAGGCAGTAGGAGTAATCCACTAAATTACAGGCCCATATCATTAACGTCGATAGGCAGCAGGATTTTGGAACATATATTGTGTTTGAACGTTATGAATTACATCGAAGTAAATGCTCTATTGACACACCGTCAACACAGATTTAGAAAACACCTTTCTTGTGAAAAACAACTAGCTTTTTACTCGCACGAAGTGTTGAATGCTATCGACAAGGGATTTCAAATTAATTCTGTATTTCTGGATTTCCGGAAGGCTTTTGACACTGTACCACACAAGCGACTTATAGTGAAATTGCGTGTCTATGGAATTTCGTCTTGGTTATGTGACTGGATTTCCTTTCATAAAGGTCACACAGTTCATAGTAATTGACAGAAAGCCGTCAAATAAAACGGATGTGACTTCTGGCGTTCCCAAAGATAGTGTTATATTTATCGACCAATAAAGTCATCAGAAGATCAAACAAAATGTCAAAACAGATTTAGAAAAAAGAACTGTGTGGTGCGAATATTCGCTATTGACCCCAAATAACGAAAAGTGTGTGGTTATCCACATGAGTGTTAAAATGAACTCGTTGAACTTCGGTTACACGTTACACCAGTCAAATCTAAAGGCCGCAAATTCAACTAAATACCTAGGAATTACAATTACGAACAACTTAAATTGGAAGGAACACACAGAAAATGTTGTGGGGAAGGCTAACCAGAAACTCCGTTTTGTTGGCAGGACACTTAGAAAATGTAACAGATCTACTAAAGAGACTGCCTACACTACGCTCGTCCGTCCTCTTTTAGAATATTGCGGCGCGGTGTGGGATCCTTACCAGATAGGGTTGACGGAGTACATCTAAAAAGTTCAAAGAAGGGCAGCACTTTTTGTATTATCCTGAAATAGGGGAGATAGTGTCACTGAAATGATACAGGATACTGGGTGGACATCATTAAAATAAAGGCGTTTTTGTTGCTGCGGAATCATTTCATGAAATTTCACTCACCAACTTTCTCCTCTGAATGCAAAATATTTTGTTGAAGCGGACCTAAAGATAGAGAAACGATAACCATGATAAAATAAGGGAAATCAGAGCTCGTACGAAAAGATATAGGCGTTCGTTTTTTCCGCGCGCTATACGAGATTGGAATAATAGTGAATTGTAAAGATGATTCGTCGAACCCTCTGCCAGGCACTTAAATTTGATTTGCAGAGTATCCATGTAGATATAGATGTAGATGCTTTATCTACAATTTGTTTTATGTGGTCACTCCACTTGAAGTAACTTCGGATAACTGCTGCTACGTATTTTGCTCCACTACTATTTCTCGTGATTTGTCACCAATAGAGTCATCGCACAGTAGTGCATCTCTCCGCCTCCTTAAGTGCACTAAGTAACATTTATGACTGTTTAGGGTCAACTGTCAGCCCTGCGCCAATCACCCATCCTCTGCAGGTCTTCCTGCAATTCGCTAGTCTTCTGGCGTTGATACGGCGTCAAATGAGAATAGACTCATGGAACTAATGAAAAATTCAGAACTGAATGCAAAGCTTTCCTGAAGTGAAGGAACACAGCTTTAAACTGGCCGCCTTTGTCTACGTGGCACGAGATCTGTACGAACATAGCGACCTTATAAGTAAATCTGAAGGCTTTCATGGTCGTTGTAACTGTAGGTAAAATTTAAGTCGTGAGACCACGTGATGTTCATTTTCAATTTCTTCTACATGAGCGAAGTTTCTACCCCTCTGCTGAGATCTTCTTCAGGATTTCCTGGAGTCCATGGTGTTCAACCAACTGCAGACACCAAAATATCTTGAAGAAGCTCCCACCAGCTGGCTAGCCTCTCCCAGGTGGTAGAGTTGTGAAACTGCAGCCATTGTTCGTGAAACACCGGTTGTTTTGAGCGACATCCTTTCGTCACCCTTCGTATGTTATTTTACTTACAAGCTATCAGAATTCTTCACTTCATCTCGTCCATGGCTCCCGATTACGATGATAAGTTTACCGCTAATCTCGTTCTTGTTATCCCTTATTACTTTCATCTTTGCTTCGGTGTACTCTCAATCCATGGAGTGTGTCCGCCATTCCATAGTTGCAGCAATTCTTCCCCAATTTCAGTGATGATTGCAATGTCAGCAGCAGGTCTTATCGTTGATATTTTCTCACCCTGAATTTGAATCGCTCTGCTTAACGTTTTTGGCTTATTCTATGCATAGAATTAACAGTAGGGTGGAAGGCTGCAGCACTGACTTACAGTTTTTAATCTGAGCGCATCGTTCGTCTTCTTCCGTTCTTATGGTTTATTCGCTGTTCTTGAACGTATTGTATATCACCCGTCTTCTTTTACAGCTTGCCCTATTTTCCAGAGAATTTCGATCATCTTGCACCATTTCGCAATGTCGAATGCTTTTCCTTAATCGACAGTTCCTACATGCTTGTTTTGATTTCTTTAAAGTCTTGCTTCCATTAACAAGCGCAACGTCATGACTGCCTTTCTGTTGTCTTTATCCTTCCGAAAGCCAAAATGATCGTCATCCAACAGTTCCTCAATTTTTATTTTCGTTCTTCTATCTATTATTTTTGTCGGAAATTTTGATTCATGAATGTTAAACTGACGGTGCGATAGTGCTTGCACTTATCTGCCCTTGCCGTCTACGGGAATGGCTGGGTGGAAACCAACTAGAATAGTCCTTTAATAGCCAGCCACTCACTCGGAATGCCGTCGGACCGCTGCGCATCTCTTCCCTCTTGCTTGATTTCAAGTGTTACGAAGCTCTGTTAAACTCCTCTAGAAGTATCCTGAAAGAGGACGGACGAGCGTAGTGTAGGCAGTCTCCTTAGTAGATCGGTTACATTTTCTAAGTGTCCTGCCAATAAATCGCAGTCTCCGGTTAGCCTTCCCCACGACATTTTCTATGTGTTTCTTCCAATTTAAGTTGTTCGTAATTGTGATTCCTAGGTATTTAGTTGTATTTGTGGCCTTTAGATTTGACAGGTTTAACGTGTAACCCAAGTTTAACGAGTTCCTTTTGGCACTCATGTGGATAACCTCACATTTTTCGTTATTTTGGGTCAATAACCAAAATTCCCACCATACAGATATCTTTTGCAAATCGTTTTACAATTTGGTTTGATCTTCTGATGACTTTAATAGTCGATAAACGACAGAGTCATCTGCAAACAACCTAAGACGGCTGCTCAGATTGTCTCCCAAACCGATTATATACACTCCTGGAAATGGAAAAAAGAACACATTGACACCGGTGTGTCAGACCCACCATACTCGCTCCGGACACTGCGAGAGGGCTGTACAACCAATGATCACACGCACGGCACAGCGGACACACCAGGAACCGCGGTGTTGGTCGTCGAATGGCGCTAGCTGCGCAGCATTTGTGCACCGCCGCCGTCAGTGTCAGCCAGTTTGCCGTGGCATACGGAGCTCCATCGCAGTCTTTAACACTGGTGGCATGCCGCGACAGCGTGGACGTGAACCGTATGTGCAGTTGACGGACTTTGAGCGAGGGCGTACAGTGGGCATGCGGGAGGCCGGGTGGACGTACCGCCGAATTGCTCAACACGTGGGGCGTGAGGTCTCCACAGTACATCGATGTTGTCGCCAGTGGTCGGCGGAAGGTGCACGTGCCCGTCGACCTGGGACCGGACCGCAGCGACGCACGGATGCACGCCAAGACCGTAGGGTCCTACGCAGTGCC